>NC_042971.1:54858392-55168392 GCF_901001165.1 Salmo trutta
CCACTGGTGTCCCCCAGGGCTCTGTTCTAGGCCCTCTCCTATTCTCGCTATACACCAAGTCACTTGGCTCTGTCATATCCTCACATGGTCTCTCCTATCATTGCTATGCAGACAACACACAATTAATCTTCTCCTTTCCCCCTTCTGATACCCAGGTGGCGAATCGCATCTCTGCATGTCTGGCAGACATATCAGTGTGGATGACGGATCACCACCTCAAGCTGAACCTCAGCAAGACGGAGCTGCTCTTCCTCCCGGGGAAGGACTGCCCGTTCCATGATCTCGCCATCACGGTTGACAACTCCATTGTGTCCTCCTCCCAGAGTGCTAAGAACCTTGGCGTGACCCTGGACAACACCCTGTCGTTCTCCACTAACATCAAGGCGGTGACCCGATCCTGTAGGTTCATGCTCTACAACATTCGCAGAGTACGACCCTGCCTCACACAGGAAGCGGCGCAGGTCCTAATCCAGGCACTTGTCATCTCCCGTCTGGATTACTGCAACTCGCTGTTGGCTGGGCTCCCTGCCTGTGCCATTAAACCCCTACAACTCATCCAGAACACCGCAGTCCGTCTGGTGTTCAACCTTCCCAAGTTCTCTCACATCACCCCGCTCCTCCGCTCTTTCCACTGGCTTCCAGTTGAAGCTCGCATCCGCTACAAGACCATGGTGCTTGCCTACGGAGCTGTGAGGGGAACGGCACCTCCGTACCTTCAGGCTCTGATCAAGCCCTACACCCAAACAAGGGCACTGCGTTCATCCACCTCTGGCCTGCTCGCCTCCCTACCTCAGAGGAAGCACAGTTCCCGCTCAGCCCAGTCAAAACTGTTCGCTGCTCTGGCACCCCAATGGTGGAACAAGCTCCCTCACGACGCCAGGACGGCGGAGTCAATCACCACCTTCCGGAGACACCTGAAACCCCACCTCTTCAAGGAATACCTAGGATAGCATGAAGTAATCCTTCTAACCCCCTAACCCCCCCCCCCCCCTTAAAGGATTTAGATGCACTATTGTAAAGTGGTTGTTCCACTGGATATCATAAGGTGAATGTACCAATTTGTAAGTCGCTCTGGATAAGAGCGTCTGCTAAATGACTTAAATGTAAATGTAAATGAGAAATTTGAATTATGAGGTTTTTGTTGTTTTGAATTTGCCGCCCTGCTATTTCACTGGCTGTTGAATAGTGTGTCCACGCTAGCATCCCACATACCCCAGAGATGTTAAACAACTGCAGCCTTATCTGTAGCAGCAAGGTTGACTATTCTAGTTATTACAGCAAAGTAGGCCTGAAGCTAAAAGAGGCTGAGAGAACAATTGGGCAACCTATAAAGAGAAACACCATGACAGATTTTTGGTCCAGTACCAACTCATCTACGATGATGACAGGGCTGTGTGATGAATGTGTCCATTTTGAGGGTGCCAGGCTTTTGAAGAATTTGGCCTTGAGCTAATACAGAATGGCCTGGGTCAGAACCAAAGTTAGATGAACTGCCGTTTTCTGTCAATTTCCTACTTAAATACTGCTCTCTGGATTAATAAATCTAGATTCATAACTGCCAGAGCCAGACTCAAGTTCACACAGTAAACATTTTTAAATACGACCAGCGCTACCCGCTGCTACCTTTGTGTAACCTTGACTTCATAAGATCTCATTCATGGCTCGACTTCCCCAACACACATTTCATAAATGACAGTAAAGAAGAAATATGAGGGTGATTTATCCTCTCCTCGCTATCTGCTTTCCCCTTCCCTCATTCAGCCTCCATGAGACGCCACCCTTCTCATGAATCATGATGGACAGTGGGCTTTGCAGGGAAATACCTACGCCACACAGACAGTTGCACCAAATTGATTTTATTCACTGGTTTATGTTCTTCACAAAACAAACAACCAGCTCATTGAAAAGTAATACATTCCGAAGAGGCAGGGAGCTGTGTGCTGCATATGAAGCACTGAAGCACCCGGTCAGTCGGTTTACTGGCCAAATATACATAATTTCTAACCCAGGCACATTTTTTTACTTGATTATTAATCTTATTATCTGTGGGAATAGTGGAGGAGGGAGGTCATTGTTTGACTGAAGTCTAAGGTTCCAAATTGAACCCTACTCCATATTTTTGCGCAGAGCCCTACACTCTTAGAAAAAAGGTGCTATCTGGAATCTAAAATGGTTCTTTGGCTGTCCCCATAGGATAACCCTTTGAATAACTATTTTGGTTGCAGGTAGAACCTTTTTGGGTTCAATGAAGAACCCTTTCCACAGAGGGTTCTACATGGAACCAAAACGGTTTTTTTTAATCCTTTTTTCTAAGTGTATGTATGGGCAAAAGTGCAGCATTATATAGGGGATAGAGTAGCATTTGGGATGTGGACAAAGTCTAATTTAGAGGCATAAAAAGTTTCCCCACAGCCTCAATCACCAGCCAAACTTCCTGCTTGTTCCTAAACACCTTTGGGACACATACAGCTGACTCACAGCCAAAGAGGTCATCTCTTTCCACTGTTCCCTCCTGCCCCAGCTAGTCAACTTTATTTGATTGTGTATAGTCTTACTAAAAAGCCTACTGAAATCACACAGTAATGACTTATAGGAGAATAGTACTGCATATTGTCAGTGTGAGTGTAGTCTCTACCCACAGCGGCCGTGTCTCTTTGGGCCCTGGTCATAAGTAGTGCACTACATAAGGAATAGGGCTCAGGTCAAAAGTAGTGCACTACATAAGGAATAGGGCTCCTGTCTAAAGTATTGTACTACATAAGGAATAGGGCTCTGGTCAAAAGTAGTGCACTACATAAGGATTAGGGCTCTGCTCTAAAGTAGTCCACTACATAAGGATTAGGGCTCTGGTCTAAAGTAGTGCACTACATAAGGAATAGGGCTCTGGTCAAAAGTAGTGCAATACATAAAGAATAGGGTGTCATTTGGGAGTCAACCTTAAGGCGCCATCATTCTAGCAAGACTAGTGTGAGTGTGACTCACGATCTGTGTACACAGCCAGGGTAGGGGACAGAAGTGTCATGGTGTAATCTGCCATTAGGCCATGATTAGAAGGAGCGCTCCACTGACTCCAGATCAGCTGTGAGAGAAGATAAAAGCCCTGAGAGGACTGGTAATATGCCTAGTACCTCAGAGGAGAGAGAGAGACAGAGAGAGAGAGAGAGAGAGAGAGAGAGAGAGAGAGAGAGAGAGAGAGAGAAGCCTCAGTTCTTTGGGGCTTGGACTCTACAATTTGTCAAAAGCATTCCACAGGGATGCTGGGCCATGTTGACTTCAGTGCTTCCCACATTTGTGTCAAGTTGGCTGGATGTCCTATGGATTGGGAACCATACTTGATTTACACGGGAAACTGTTGAACAACCCTGCAGTGTTGCAGTTATAGACACAAACTGGTGCGCCTGGCACCTACTACCATACCCCATTCAAAGGCACTTAAATATTTTGTCTTTCCCATT
The DNA here is from genome assembly GCF_901001165.1 of Salmo trutta. Taxonomy (NCBI): domain Eukaryota; kingdom Metazoa; phylum Chordata; class Actinopteri; order Salmoniformes; family Salmonidae; genus Salmo; species Salmo trutta. The sequence continues at coordinate 54,861,848 of NC_042971.1, forward strand.
CACCCTCTAAATGGAACACATACACAATCCATGTCTCAATTGTATCAAGGCTTAAAAATCCTTCTTCAACCTGTCTCCTTCCCTTCATCTACACTGATTGAAGTAGAATTGCGCCGCAGGGGATGGCTGAAGTTTTACGTGCGCCTAATCAACCGCTATTTTGTTCGTTTTTTGGGGTTGTTTGTAACTTGTTTTTTTACCTAATTTATGCGTTATGTTGCTGACCGAAAATAACTTCTGGACATCAGAACAGCGATTACTCACCTCGAACTGGAAGAAGCTTTTTCCTTTAACGAGTCCGAAGCGAAGGATATTGTATACTGCTTTCTCGGGAACAGGCCCAAATCCCCGTCATTTGCGTGAAGAAAAGACGAAGAAAAAGGGGGCGGAGGTCGGGCTGCCTTCTGAGGATTCGTAGGCGAGCGAGTAATCCCCCACTGCCATCCGTTCTATTGGCCAACGAGCAACCATTGGAAAATAAAATCGATGACTACGATCAAGATTATCCTACCAACGGGACACTATAAACTGTATTATCTTAATGTCGACGACTCAGATAATATAGAGCTGGCGGGATTTTCCATGCACCGACATGACAGAGAAGCTACGTCTGGTAAGACGAGGGGCGGGGGTGTGTGTCTATCTGTCAATAACAGCTGGTGCGTGATGTCTAATATTAAAGAAGTCTCAAGGTATTGATCGCCAGAGGTAGAGTACCTTATGATAAGCTGTAGTCCACACTATCTACAAAGAGAGTTCTCATCTATATTATTCATAGCCATCTATTTACCACCACAAACCACAAGCACTGTATAAGGCCATAAGCAAACAAGAAAATGCTCACCCAGAAGCGGCACTCCTAGTGGCCCGGGGACTTTAATGCAGGGAAACTTAAATCCGTTTTACCTAATTTCTTCCAGCATGTCATGTGAAACCAGAAGAAAAAAACTCTACACCACCTTTCCTCCACACACAGAGATGCATACAAAGCTCTCCCCAGCCCTGCATTTGGCAAATCTGACCATAATTCTATCCTCCTGATTCCTGCTTACAAGCAAAAACTAAAGCAGGAAGTACCAGTGACTCGCTCAATACGGAAGTGGTCAGATGACGCGGATGCTACACTACAGAACTGTTTTGCTAGCACAGACTGGAATATGTTCCGGGAATCATCCAATGCCATTGAGGAGTATACCACCTCAGTCATCAGCTTCATCAATAAATGCATCAATGTCGTTGTCTCCACAGTGACCGTACATACATTTCCCAACCAGAAGCCATGGATTACAGGCAACATCCGCATCAAGCTAAAGGCTAGAGCTGCCGCATTCAAGGAGTGGGACACTAATCTGGACACTTATAAGAAATCCCGCTATGCCCTCAGATGAACCATCAAACAAGCAAAGTGTCAATACAGGATTAAGATTGAATCGCACTACACCGGCTCTGACGCTCGTCGGATGTGGCAGGGCTTGAAAACTATTACGGACTACAATGGGAAACCCAGACGCGAGCTGCCCAGTGACGCAAGCCTACCAGATGAGCTAAATGCCTTTTATGCTTGCTTCAAGGCAAGCAACACTGAAGCATGCATGAGAGCAAAAGCTGTTCTGGACGACTGTGTGATAAGGCTCTCGGTAGCCGATGAGTGCAAGACCTTTAACTTCTTATGGCTTGAATTCCGTTAGCGGGATCGATATGACAACAGCCAGTGAAAGTGCAGGGTGCCAAATTCAAAACAACAAAAATCTCATAATTAGATTTCCTCAAACATACAAGTATTATACACCATTTTAAAGCTTTACTTCTTGTTAATCCAGCCACAGTGTCTGATTTCAAAAAGGCTTTACGGTGAAAGCAAACCATATGATTATGTTAGGTCAGCGCCTATACACAAAAAAACACAGCCATTTTCCAGCCAAAGAGAGGAGTTACAAAAAGCAGAAATAGAGATAAAATGAATCGCTAACCTTTGATGATCTTCATCAGATGACACTCATAGGACTTCATGTTACACAATACATGTATGTTTTGTTCAATAAATTTCATATTTATATCCAAAAATCTCAGTTTACATTGGTGTGTTATGTTCAGTAATGTTTTGCCTCCAAAACATCCGGTGATTTTGCAGAGAGCCACATCAATTTACAGAAATACTCATTATAAATGTTGATGAAAATACAAGTGTTATGCATGGAACTTTAGATAAACTTCTCCTTAATGCAACCGCTGCGTCAGATTTCAAAAAAGCTTTACCGAAAAAGCACACCATGCAATAATCTGAGTACGGCGCTCAAACACAAAAACATGCCATACAATATATCCGCCATGTTGGAGTCAACAATAGTCAGAAATAGCATTATAAATTTTCACTTACCTTTGATGATCTTCATCAGAATGCACTCCCAGGAATCCCAGTTCCACAATAAATGTTTGTTTTGTTCGATAAAGTCCATCCTTTATGTCCAAATACCTCCTTTTTGTTCACGCCTTCAGTTCACAAATCCAAATTCACGACACGCAGGTCAGACGAAAACTCAAAAAATTCCATTACAGTTCGTAGAAACATGTCAAACGATGTATAGAATCAATCTTTGGGATGTTTTTATCATAAATCCGCAATAAAGTTTCAACCGGAGAAATCCTTTGTCTTCAGAAATGCAATGGAACTGAGCTACCTCTCACATGAGCGTGCATGGCTGAGGCTCATGCCCTGCTGGCAGTCTCACTTAATGAGCTTTTATTCATCCCCACTTCACAGTAGAAGCCTCAAACAAGGTTCTAAAGACTGTTGACATCTGGTGGAAGCCTTAGGAAGTGCAAAATGACCCCACAGACACTGTAGTTTGGATAGGCAATCACTTGAAAAACTACAACCACTTCCTGTTCGGATTTTTTATCAGGTTTTTGCCTGCCATATGAGTTCTGTTATACTCACAGACATCATTCAAACAGTTTTAGAAACTTCAGAGTGTTTTCTAACCAAATCTACTAATAATATGCATATCTTAGTTTCTGGGCATGAGTAGCATGCAGTTTACTCTGGGCACATCAGTCATCCAAGCTACTCAATACTGCCACCATCGATAAGAAGTTAAACAGGTCAACATTCACAAAGCCGCGGGGCCAGATGGATTACCAGGATGTGTACTCAAAGCATGTGCTGACCAACTGGCAAGTGTCTTCACTGACATGTTCAAACTCTCCCTGATCAAGTCTGTAATACCTACATGTTTCAAGCAGACCACCATAGTGAGCAAGACAAAGGAGCTGATCGTGGACTGCAGGAAAAGGTGGGCCGAACAGGCCCCCATTAACATCGATGGGGCTGTAGTGGAGCAGGTCGAGAGTTTCAAGTTCTTTGGTGTCCACATCATCAACAAACAATTATGGTCCAAACACACCAAGACAGTCATTAAGAGGGCACGACAACACCTTTTCCCCCTCAGGAGACTGAAAAGATTTGGCATGGGTCCCCAGATCTTCAAAAAGTTCTACAGCTCCACCATTGAGAGTATCCTGACCGGTTGCATCACTGCCTGGTATGGCAACTGCACAGCATCTGCACAGTACTGCACAGTACACAGTACAGAGGGTAGTGTGTTCGGCCCAGTACCTCACTCGGGCCAAGCGTCCTGCCATCCAGGACCTATATACTAGGTGGTGTCAGGAAAGCCCAAAAAATGTTCAGAGACTCCAGTCACCCAAGTCATAGACTGTTTTCTCTGCTACTGCATGGCAAGCGGTACCAGAGTGCCAAGTCTAGGACCAAAAGGCTCCTTAACAGCTTCTACCCCCAATCCATAGGACTGCTGAACAACTCATCAAATGGCCACCAGACTATTTACATTGATCCCCCCCCATTTGTTTTGTACACTGTTACTACTCACTGTTTATTATCTGTGCATAGTCATTTCACCCCTACCTACATGTACAAATTACCTTGATTAACCTGTAGCCCGGCACATTGATTCAGTATCGGTACCCCCTGTATATAGCCTCGATACTGTTATTATATTGGTTTACTTTTTATAATTTTTTTATTTTAGTTTCTTTGGTAAATATTTTCTTAACTCTTTCTTGAACTGCACTGTTGGTTAAGGGCTTGGAAGTAGGCATTTCACGGTGAGGTCTGCACATGTTGTATTCAGCGCATGTGATAAATAAAGTTTGATTTGATTTGATTTAACAAGTGACATCAATAAGGGATCATATCGTTCACCTGGATTCACCTGGTCAGTCTATGTCATGGAAAGACATACAATGGGTCATATTCAAATACCCAACTGAATTTGTGCATCAACCTAATTCAATTTTCATGCCATATAAAACATAGCTGCGTGTTGAGCTCTTAACTGTAAAGGACTCAAGTTAAAATGAGTCCCTAGGAGCGCTGCGTAGCTCTGATTAAGCCTGATGCTCTCACAGACCCTCGACCACAAGAGGATAGCCTTGGAATAATTCAGGGATACTCTAGTCTTTATACAATACACAGTATACTGTACCCCCCCCCCCCCCCCCCTCCCCATAAGGAGCATAGCCAGGGAAACCTTCAACTGATAGTGGCGGTCAAGGTAAGATGCTCTCATCAGATAGCCTCAGAATATTTTATAGATAGGCATCTACGCATGTAGGATGTTCATTTGAGCCAGTTTGCTACAGCAAGAAAATAGTCCTGCATTAATAGGAAATGTGAATTATCATGTGGATTATAACTAATTGACATTTTTGTAGGGGATGATAATCAAGTCTTAAATGTCAAAGTTCTCCTGCAACAGGGTGATCAAATTAAGATCCTACATCTGTATTTTTTCATCCAACCATGAGCAACATAAACAAGGAGACCTTAACCTGATAATGGAGGGTGAGGGCGAGGGCAGACACACTCATGAAATAGCCTCAGAATATATTAGGGATATGCATACTTACACAACACACAGGACAGCACAGCCTCACACACCACATAACTAGGTAGACCATAACCTGACATTGGAGGTCGAGGGCACACCCTCATCGAAAGTGCAGTATGCGATCCCTACGAGAATGTAACCCACAATCTTGGCATTACCGGCACCATACTCTTACCAATGGAGCCACACCGGACCTTAACCTGACATTGGAGGGCAGGCAGACCCTCTCATGAAAAGTACTAAACTGACTACTCAGACAAGCAGTTAGTGTATGATGAGTCAGCAAGTTGTTTGATTATACATGCTGCCAACTGGCCAACAAATCAAATATCAAGTCCTGTTCTCCAAAGATACAGATGGACTGAAGCAGCTTGGTCATACTGTCTTGGAATTCAGTGAACAGCACCAGCCAAGCATGATGTGAAAGGAGGAAACATATGCTGCCGTGTTAGAATAGAAAAATGCAGTTATGTAATTGAGGTTTGACTTCTTAATAGGCTTAAATCAAAGTATTGAAAGATAATCATTTTCTATGGCAATCACATCAAGTAAAAACAAAAATGTTTGCATCTCTTGGCAAAAAACAACTCAAAGTCAGCTAGGCAGCATCTGCAGATTTTAAAATATATATCCTTTGGTTTGCTGTCATTTGGTAACATATACATTATGAATAGTAGGTGGCAGGTAGCCTAGCATTTAGAGCATTGGGCCAGTAATCGAAAGGTCACTGGTTTGAATACCTAAGCCGACAAGGTGAAAAATCTGTCGATGTGGCCTTGAGTAAGGCACTTAACCCTAATTTGCTCCAGAGGTGCGGTACCACTATGGCTGACCCTGTAAAACAACACATTTCACTGCACCTATCTTGTAAGTGTGACAATAAAAAAACTGTAAACTTTCCCTTGACAATGCGTCTGAAACTCACACAGGACAGCCATTGTCTTCTCTTTAAATGTGCTGTATATTAATGTATTTATTATGTCACAGTTGTTCACCCTCACAGTAATGGTGTGTGTGTGTGTGTGTGTGTGTGTGTGTGCGTGCGTGCGTGCGTGCGTGCGTGCGTGTCTGGATAGGGAGAATCAGGCAGGGTCTGTGACACTGTGACTCTAACCGTCTCCCCAAACGGCACCCTGTTCCCTATATAGCGCATTACTCTTGACCGGAGTCCTATGAGCCCTGGCCAAAAGTAGTGCACACTACATAGGGAATAGGGTGCCTTTTGGGATGCTATAAATGCCAGGGCTGATTTCTGGTTCCAGTCCACCACTGCAAGCAGTAGAGCAGTGGAGGAGTGGAGGGCCAGGGGCTTGCAAAATGTACAGCCATCTGCTCCAATTACAATACATATGTATCTCATTACCAGCCACCATACCCTTCTCTCTCTCAATGCTTATCTGTAGCTCTCTCTACCTCCTCTCTCTCTACCTCTATGTCTCTCTCTCTCTCGCTCTCTCTCTCTCACTGCTTATCTGTAGCTCTCTAGCTCTATATCTCTCTCTCCCTACATCTCTCTCTTTCCACTTTTATGTCTCTCTCCCTCTCTCTTTCTACCTCTGTCTCTCTTTCTCTCTCTACCTCTGTATCTTTCTTTCTCTCTCTCTCTCTTTCTACCTCTGTCTCTCTCTATGTCTCTCTCTCGCTCTACCTCTATGTCTCACTCTCTCTCTCGATTCAATATCAATTCAATTTAAGGGCTTTATTGACATGAGAAACATATGTTAACATTGCAAAAGCAAGTGAAGTAGATAAGAAACAAAAGTGAAATAAACAATAAAAATGAACAGTAAAAATTACACTCACAAATGTTCCAAAAGAATAAAGATATTTCAAATGTCATATTATGTGCAAACACTACAAAATATGGGTTGTATTTACAATGGTGTTTGCTCTTCACTGGTTGCCCTTTTCTTTTGGCAACAGGTCACAAATCTTGTTGCTGTGATGGCACATTTTGGTATTTCACCCAATAGACATGGGAGTTTACCAAAATGTGGTTTGTTTTCGAAGTCTTTGTGGATCTGTGTAATCTGAGGGAAATATGTGTCTCTAATATGGTCATACATTTAGCAGGAGATTAGGAAGTGCAGCTCAGTTTCCACTTATTTTTGTGCACAGTGCGCACAAAGCCTGTCATCTCTTATGAGCCAGGTCTGCCTATGGCAGCCTTTCTCAATAGCAAGGCTATGCTCACTGAGTCTGTACAAAGTCAAAGCTTTTCTTAAGTTTGGGTCAGTGACAGTGGTCAGGTATTCTGCCACTGTGTACTCTCTGTTTAGGGTCAAATAGCATTCTAGTTTGCACCGTTTTTTTATTAATTCTTCCCAATGTGTCAAGTAATTATCTTTTTGTTTTCTCGTGATTTGGTTTGGTCTAATTGTGTTGCTGTCCTGGGGCTCTGTGGGGTCTGTTTGTGTTTGTAAACAGAGCCCAATACCAGCATGCTTAGGGGACTCTTCTCCAGGTCCATTTCTCTGTAGGGGAGGGCTTATTTATGGAAGGTTTGGGAATCGCTTCCTTTTAGGTGGTTGTAGAATTTAACCGCTCTTTTCTAGATTTTGATAATTAGCGGGTATCGGCCTAATTCTGCTCTGCATGCATTATTTGGTGTTTTACGTTGTACACTGAGGATTTTTTGCAGAATTATATATGCAGAGTCTCAATTTGGTGTTTGTCCCATGCTTTGAATTCTTGGTTGTTGACTGGACCCCAGACCTCACAACTATAAAGAGCAATGGGTTCTATAACTGATTCAAGTATTTTTAGCCAGATACTAATTGGTATGTCAAATTTTATGTTCCTTTTGATGGCATAGAAGGCCTTTCTTGCCTTGTCTCTCAGCTCGTTCACAGCTTTGTGGAAGTTACGTGTGGCTCTAATGTTTAGGCCAAGGTATGTATAGTTGTTTGTGTGCTCTTGGGCAACAGTGTCTAGATGGAATTTGTATTTGTGGTCCTGGCAACTGGACCTTTTTTGGAACACCATTATTATTGTCTTACTGAGATTTATTGTCAGGGCACAGGTCTGACAGAGTATGTGCAGAGGATCTAGGTGCTGCTGTAGGCCCTCCTTGGTTGTGGACAGAAGCACCAGATCATCAGCAAACAGCAGACATTTGACTTCAGATTCTAGTAGGATGAGGCCGGGTGCTAAAGACTGTTCTAGTGCCCTCGCCAATTCGTTGATACAGTTGAAGTCGGAAGATTACATACACTTAGGTTGGAGTCATTAAAACTTGTTTTTTCAACCACTCCACACATATCTTGTTAACGACACTAATAATTTTCCCAACAATTTTTTACAGACAGATTATTTCACTTAAAACTCACTGTATCACAATTACAGTGGGTCAGAAGTTTACATACACTAAGTTGACCATGCCTTTAAACAACTTGGAAAATTCCAGAAAATTATGTCATGGCAATAGAAGCATTTGTTAGGCTAATTTACATAATTTGAGTCAATTGGAGGTGTACCTGTGGATGTATTTCAAGACCTACCTTCAAACTCAGTGCCTCTTTGCTTGACATCATGGGAAAAATCAAATGAAATCAGCCAAGACCTCAGAAAAAAAGTTGTAGACCTCTACAAGTCTGATTCATCCTTGGGAGGAATTTCCAAACACCTGAAGGTACCATTTTCATCTGTACAAACAATAGTACGCAAGTATAAACACCATGGGACCACGCAGCCGTCATAGGAAGGAGACGCGTTCTGTCTCCTAGAGATGAATGTACTTTGGTGCGAAAAGTGCAAATCAATCCCAGAACAACAGCAAAGGACCTTGTGAAGTTGCTGGAGGAAACAGGTACAAAAGTATCTATATCCACAGTAAAACCAGTCCTATATCGACATAACCTGAAAGGCCGCTCAGCAAGGAAGAAGCCACTGCTACAAAACCGCCATTAAAAAGCCAGACTACAGTTTGCAACTGCACATGGGGACAAAGATCGTACTTTTTGGAGAAATGTCCTCTGGTCTGATGAAACAAAAATAGAACTGTTTGGCCATAATGACCATCGTTATGTTTGGAGGAGAAATGGGGAGGCTTGCAAGCCAAAGAACACCATTCCAACCATGAAGGCCTACAAACCTGACTCAGTTTCACCAGCTCTGTCAGGAGGAATGGGCCAAAATTCACCCATCTTATTGTGGGAAGCTTGTGGAAGGCTACCCAAAACATTTCACCCAAGTTAAACCTTTTAAAGGCAATGCTACCAAATACTAATTGAGTGTATGTAAACTTCTGACCCACTGGGAATGTGATGAAAGAAATAAAAGTTGAAATAAGTCATTCTCTCTACTATTATTCTGACATTTCACGTTCTTAAAATAAAGTGGTGATCATAAATTACCTAAGACAGGGTAATTTTTACTAGGATTAAATGTCAGGAATTGTGAAAAACTGAGTTTAAATGTATTTGGCTAAGGTGTATGTAAACTTCCGACTTCAACTGTATATATGTTGAAGAGGGTGGGGCTTAAGCTGCATCGCACCCCACGGACCTTTGGAAAGAAATGTGTGTGTTTTTCCTCATTTTTTTAAATCAACAAAGCATGAGAAGACTTTGCCTTTGTTTTGGTTTGTTTGTTTGTCAGTTAGGGTGTGCAGGGTGAATACATGGTCTGTCGTATAGTAATTTAGTAAAAAGCCAATTTGACATTTGCTCAGTACATTGTTTTCACTGAGGAAATGTATGAATGAGTCTGCTCTTAATGATAATGCAGCGGATTTTCCCAAGGTTGCTGTTGAAGAATATCCCACGGTAGTTTTTTGATTCAAATTTGTCTCCACTTCTGTGGATTGGGGTGATCAGTCCTTGATTCCAAATATTAGGGACGATGCCAGAGCTAAGGATGATGTTAAAGTGTTTAAGTATAGCCAATTGGAATTTGTGGTCTGCATATTTTATAATTTCATTGAGGATACCATCAACACCACATGCATTTTTTGGGTTGGAGGGTTTGTATTTTATCCTGTAGTTCATTCAATGTAATTGGAGAATCCAGCGGGTTCTGGTATTCTTTAATAGATGATTCTAAGATTTGTATTTCATCATGTATATGTTTTTGCTGTTTGAACTTTGTTATAGGGCCAAAAAGATTGGAGAAGTGGTTACCCATACATTTCCGTTTTGGATAGATAGAGCTTGGTGTTGTTGTTTGTTTAGTGTTTTCCAATGTTCCCAGAAGTAGTTAGAGTCTATGGATTCTTCAATTACATTGAGCTGATTTCTGATGTGCTGTTCCTTCTTTTTCCGTAGTGCATTTCTGTATTGTTTTAGTGATTCACCATAGTGAAGGCGTAGACTCAAGTTTTCTGGATCTTCATGTTTTTGGTTGGATAGGTTTCTCAATATCTTTCTTAGGCTTTTGCATTCTTCATCAAACCATTTGCCATTGTTGTTCATTTTCTTAAAATTAACGGTTTTCTGTTCGGTTTTCTGATTGAAATGTTTAGATTAGCTAGGGAAGCTGAGCGGTCAAATATACTGTTTAGGTTTTCTACTGCCAAGTTTACACCTTCACTATTACAACGTTTTGCCCAGGAAGTTGTCTAAAAGGGATTGAATTTGTTGTTGCCTAATTGTTTTTTGGTAGGTTTCCACACTACTTTCCTTCCATTTATTGCATTTCTTAATATTATTCAGTTCCTTTGGCTTTGATGCCTCATGATTGAGAATTGCTCTGTTCAAGGAGACTGTGATTTTGCTGTGATCTGATAAGGGTGTCATTGGGCTGACTGTGAACGCTCTGAGAGACTATGGGTTGAGGTCAGTGATAAAGTAGTCTACAGTACTACTGCCAAGAGATGAGCTATAGTAGGAGTCCACTCAAAGCCTACCATGGACTATGTACAGTCTTGGCCAAAAGTTTTGAGAATGACACAAATATTAATTTTCACAAAGTCTGCTGCCCCAGATTAAATGATGGCAATTTGCATATACTCCTGAATGTTATGAAGAGTGATCAGATGAACTGCAATTAATTGCAAAGTCCCTCTTTGCCATGCAAATGAACTGAATCCCCCCAAAACATTTCCACTGCATTTCAGCCCTGCCACAAAAGGACCAGCTGACATCATGTCAGTGATTCTCTCGTTAACACAGGTGTGAGTGTTGACGAGGACAAGGCTGGAGATCACTCTGTCATGCTGATTGAGTTCGAATAACAGACTGGAAGCTTCAAAAGGAGGGTGGTGCTTGGAATCATTGTTCTTCCTCTGTCAACCATGGTTACCTGCAAGGAAACACGTGCCATCATCATTGCTTTGCACAAAAAGGGCTTCACAGGCTAGGATATTGCTGCCAGTAAGGTTGCACCTAAATCACCATTTATCGGATCATCAAGACCTTCAAGGAGAGTGGTTCAATTGTTGTGAAGAAGGCTTCAGAGCGCACAAGAAAGTCCAGCAAACGCCAGGACCGTCTCCTAAAGTTGATTCAACTGCAGGATCGGGGCACCATCAGTACAGAGCTTGCTCAGGAATGGCAGCAGGCAGGTGTGAGTACATCTGCACGCACAGTGATGCGAAGACTTTTGGAGGATGGCCTGGTGTCAAGAAGGGCAGCAAAGAAGCCACTTCTCTCCAGGAAAAACATCAGGGACAGACTGATATTCTGCAAAAGGTACAGGGATTGGATTGCTGAGGACTGGGGTAAAGTCATTTTCTCTGATGAATCCCCTTTCCAATTGTTTGGGGCATCCAGTAAAAAGCTTGTCCGGAGAAGACAAGGTGAGCGCTACCATCAGTCCTGTGTCATGCCAACAGTAAAGCATCCTGAGACAGTTCATGTGTGGGGTTGCTTCTCAGCCAAGGGAGTGGGCTCACTCACAATTTTGCCTAAGAACACAGCCATGAATAAAGAATTGTACCAACACATCCTCCGTGAGCAACTTCTCCCAACCATCCAGGAACAGTTTGGGGACGAACAATGCCTTTTCCAGCATGATGGAGCACCTTGCCATAAGGCAAAAGTAATAACTAAGTGGCTCGGGGAACAAAACATCAATATTTTGGGTCCATGGCCAGGAAACTCCCCAGACCTTAATCCCATTCAGAACTTGTGGTCAATCCTCAAGAGGCGGGTGGACAAACAAAAACCCACAAATTCTGACAAACTCCAAACATTGATTATGCAAGAATGGGCTGCCATCAGTCAGGATGTGGCCCAGAAGTTAATTGACAGCATGCCAGGGCGGATTGCAGAGGTCTTGAAAAAGAAGGGTCAACACTGCAAATATTGACTCTTTGCATCAACTTCATGTAATTGTCAATAAAAGCCTTTGACACTTATGAAATTCTTGTAATTATACTTCAGTATTCCATAGTAACATCTGACAAAAATATCTAAAGACACTGAGGCAGCAGACTTTGTGAAAATGTATATTTGTGTCATTCTCAAAACTTTTGGCCACGACTGTACATACGCAGCATGTGACCCGTTTTGTTGGTTATATTGTCATTGTTAGGGGGGCATATGGGGGAGGGAATGCTGTCACCTCCAGGTAGGTGTTTGTTTTCCTGTGTGCTGAGGGTGTCAGGTTCTTGTCCAGTTCTGGCATTTAGGTAGCCACAGATCACTGTTGAGATCATTTCCTTTTGAATTTCTAGCCAAATGTAAAATGTTCCTGCTTTGATCAATTTAATAGAGTGAGTTAGGTCTGCTGTATATCAAATTAACATACCCACTGAGTCTATTCCCTGTTTCACACCTCTCTCTCTGTCTCTCTCTCTCTCCCTCCATGTCTCTCGCTCTCTCTCTCCCTCTGTCTCTCTCGCTCTCTCTCTCCCTACATCTTTCTCTCTCCCTCTGTCTCTTTACATCTATCTCTCTCTCTCTCTCTCTACCTCTACCTACCTCTCTGACTCTCTCTTGCTCTACCTCTATGTCTCTTCCTTTCTGTCTCTTCCTCTCTGTCTCTCTCTCTCTACCTCTACCTCTACCTCTCTCTACCTCTATGACTCTCTAAAAGGTCCTCAGTGATGTCACCATTGCCCTTGATTCTAAGCAATGTTGTGCTGCTATTTGTATTGACTTGGCCAAAGCTTTTGATACGGTAGACCATTCCATTATTGTGGGCTGACTAGGGAGTATTGATGTCTCTATGGGGTCTTTGGCCTGGTTTGCTAACTACCTCTCTCAAAGAGCACAGTGTATAATGTCAGAACATCTGCTATCTCAGCCACTACCTGTCACCAAGGGTGTACCCCAAGGCTCAACCCTAGGCCCCATGCTCTTCTCAATTTACATCAACAACATAGCTCAGGCAGTAGGAAGCTCTCTCATCTATTTATATGCAGATGATACAGTCTTATACTCAGCTGGCTCCTCCCTGGATTTTGTGTTAAACACTCTACAACAAAGCTTTCTTAGTGTCCAACAAGCTTTCTCTGCCCTTAACCTTGTTCTGAACACCTCCAAAACAAAGGTAATGTGGTTTGGTAAGAAGAATGCCCCTCTCCCCACAGGTGTGATTACTACCTCTGAGGGTTTAGAGCTTGGGGTAGTCACCTCATACAAGTACTTGGGAGTATGGCTAGACGGTACACTGCCCTTCTCTCAGCACATATCAAAGCTGCAGGTCACTCGTCTTTTCAGTTCGCTGCAGCTAGCGACTGGAACAAGCTGCAACAAACACTCAAACTGGACAGTTTTATCTCAATTTCTTCATTCAAAGACTCAATCATGGACACTCTTACTGACAGTTGTGGCTGCTTTGCGTGATGTATTGTTGTCTTTACCTTCTTGCCCTTTGTGCTGTTGTTTGTGCCCAATAATGTTTGTACCATGTTTTGTGCTGCTACCATGTTGTGCTGCTGCCATGTTGTGTTGCTACCATTTTGTTGTCATGTTGTGTTGCTACCATGTTGTGTTGTCATGTGTTGCTGCCATGCAATGTTGTTGTTTTAGGTCTCTCTTTATGTAGTGTTGTGTTGTCTCTCTTGTCATGATGTGTGTTTTGTCCTTTATTTTTAATCCCAGTCCCCGTCCCCGCAGGAGGCCTTTTGCCTTTTTGGAGGCCTTCATTGTAAACATGAATTTGTTCTTAACTCACTTGCCTAGTTAAATAAAGGTTAAATAAAAAAATATATAAAAATGTCTCTCTCTACCTCTCTCTACGACTCTCTCTCTCTACCTCTCTCTCTACCTCTCGCTCTCTCTCTTTCAGTCTCTTCCTCTCTCTATATATACACTTCTGTCTCTCTCTTCATGTTGTACACACACACACACACACACACACACACACACACACACACACACACACACACACCATAACTAGACAGGTGCCATGTTAGTTGCAGGGAGATCACATGGTGTTGCCTGTAGGCACAGCATGCAAAATGACTTTGAATTAAAACTTGTTTCACATTTATTTCTCTAAATTTACAGTAACTGAGAGACCACTCCATTACCCCACCTGTTATCTAAAATTATCTGTGAAATTGTAATATTATGTTTTCTTGCCATTTGCCAGCTGTAACCTATGTCCATTGGTCCTGTAATGCATTATGATTGCCTGCAAAACGTACCTTCAGAATCGAAGCAGCAACCATGGCTACACTGATGATCAGAATCAGAGGGTTAATTTACACAAGCACTAGCTTACTGGACCATTTCTATGTCTTTCTCTCCCACACACACACACACACACAAATATATATATACACACACATACCATTCCGTGGGACCCCGTTGAAAATAAGCTTGTTCAGGAGATTACGCAGTATGTGGGAAATTAAGAAAATAACACATGCATTGTCCTTTTGAACGTTGACTAATGCAACCTATGATCGATTATATACGCAGTGGCCAAGCTTCTAATAGGCTACTCTTTATAATACTGTATCTTCAAGTGCATAATTGTATCATTTGTTGACCCTGTCGCATTTGGTGTAGCAAATACATATTTGCGGGGATAAGCACTGATACCATAACCATTACACTTAACCGCAGGGTTATAACCTAATAATAACAGCTGCTAAAAATATGACACTGATATTCCCTGCACTGCAAACTCTGACAGCTCAATGCATGTTCCCTTTTGACACGCTGGATGGGCTTGCTGCGCATTTCTGTCAAGTCAGAACATCATCATCCATGGCGGGTATCCACATGGCTAAAGGGGAAGCTCTGTTTAATCCATGACAGGCAACAAAAATATTCTGAACAACATATTCAACCACTCGGCGCAAGAGGTTTAACACATTAACTACAACGCCCAAACGAATACACATCAATAATGTCACCGCTGACTGTGGTAATTTGTCAACAAAAAGTTGCCTAAAGGTTTATATCCCCATAATACAAGTAACAAATAAACCACTATATTAAATAACTCAGACTATATAGAAAGCAGAGAAAAAAGTTGTCTTAATAAATCCAATACAGCATATTCCACGCCATACCTCTCCGTTTAAGTTGAAGGAATCTTGTTGTGTGTGTGCTCACCTTTTCCAATTGCCCCATGTGAACACCAGAGAAGGACTGCGAGCTGTAAAATCATTCCACTGTGTTTTCTGATCCTCAAATCCATGTTCAAAATGAAATGATGCTGCCGGAGGAGAGCGACCATTCCTGTCCTCCTCTAGCTCGGTAAATGATTTGCGTGTGCCTCTCGCTGTGCTGCCTGTGCGTCCGCTCTGTGAAGTGTTCTGCCCACGCCATGCGACTGGTTCCGACTCGAGGAGGAACAGTTGAGAGAGAGCTGAGAGAGAAATAGACACACCTCTACAGCCCATATTAAAGTGCCCATTATTAACCACCGACTTCAAGACCAATAAACTATATAAAAAAAACATTCCTGGACTTAATGTTGTCTGCTATCAACTAACATCTTGTAACATTTAGCCTGTGTCATGATTAGTTTAACTATATATAGTCATTTGTGAGAAGGGTAGGCAGTCGCGGTGGCAGTGAGGAGCGAGGGAGACAGATATCATCGAATAAATAAATATTGGCCCCAACTTTACAATATTTACAAAATAACAAACCGAACGATGAACATGCCTTGCATGGGATAGCACCTACCCAACCAACCAACCACTTACAGTGCCTGTTTAGCCTGTGGCGACAATAGGAAACGATGGGTTTAAAGTAACTGTCCAGTGAAAATGGCACTTTTAAAAGCTCATAATCTGTTAACTCATACCCAAATAATGATGTTGACTCATCATATAATTGTATTTGTGTCCAAAGTATACATTTGAGGGGGGGAAACACTTAAAAAAATGCTTGCTATTTCCTCACAATAAGCTGCTTTTTAATGTACTTAACTACAATAATATACTTCATTTTGGAAGGAAAACTATTTCAGTCATATTATAATTAATTACAGATCATATTTCATAGAAATGTAGAAACACTGGACAGCTATTTTAAATCACTTGTTTAAACACCTACACCAGTAGAAATTAAATTTTTCGAGATTTAAGACAATGGCCAGAGCTTCACTAGAGGTTTACGTCAATAAAGTAATCGTTTTAGTCAAAGCATGATATACTTGGGCTTGAAGTGACAAATCCACTTGATGTCTTTTCTATTATACACATTCTTTTCAACCTACTTTTTGTTTCAGGGCTGGGTTTTATTTGAATGCTACCCCCTCATCAGCATGACATTGTTTATTCATCAGAAACAGATGCACAGTTATTCCTCTTCATGACTGAGATGAGCCAAACAGCCTGGCGTCAACTAGGCCACCTGTGCCATTGAGCAAATCAAAATAGGGGTGCAAACTTGTTTTCGCACCACTTTTTTACTAGACAATTATCATAATCCGTTGAATAATTTTTCAATTGTTACTTATTTTTGAACTAGTCTGTATAATTTTTTTTTATACATGACCAAATTATAAATCGTATAAATACGTGATGATAGCAGTTTGCAAACCCGTTCCCCTTTTGCCCCAAGATGAATGGTTTTGACGACAAGTTTTGCTTCACTACACACTCCACTGCTTTGATAGGTGTAACGTTAGCTAAAAACTACAAGTGTCTGTACATATCATGGAAAGGCAGCCGCGAAAGAAAATTCAAGGAACTTGTAGTTACATGTCATTTGCGGCGTGCATGATCATGAGCAAGCCTATCATTTCACTTCCCGTGTGAGAACCATGAGCACTGTCTGATTTGGCTTTGCCGTATTGAAACCAAAGCCTCCATGCATTGTCTGCAGCCTAAAACCAACATGCTAGCTGAGCCATTCAGGATGCCCCCATTTAACAGTTTTTTTTTACAATGTCTGCCAATACTTGAGACGCACACACACACACACACATACCCTTACAAAAAAAAACATTTTTCATAAGTTTATTTTTCACCACTTCCAGCTGCATTGAGGAAAACCAGCAGAGAGATGCAGGGTGCTATGTTGCTGGAAAGGATGTGCCAAAGGCCACCTGGGTAACATAACCAAAGATATTGAAAATTGCTGCAAAGAGGAAGGCATTTTATTTAATCACGATATCTCCCCAAAACAATCACTGCAAACTATATTGCCTTCACTTACAATGAATTTGTTCTCACATTTGGAAATTATTTCCTTGCAATATTTTGTTATGCAATCAATATTTTTGGTTTTATGTTTTGCATTCAATATGATTATTTTTGTTTGCAATACTATGAATTTTGTTCTTGACTTCAGAAGTTTTTCTTGATATTAATGGCACAGAAGTAACTCACTCACTAGAGGATTGCACCATATAATAACACTATTACTTGATTAAAGGATTTTAAAGTGCCAATCCTTAATTGAGCAATTAACAAAGTGTGCTCCCTGCCACAGTTTCAGTAAAAAGCTGAGGGATAGGGCAGGAGAAATGCAACCACTGAAATCCTTAGTCTACAGTATGCTATGGATGCAAGGACTGACCATCCTTGATATCAAAAACATGTTTTTAGACTATACAGTGGTTGTTTACGTTTACTTTGTTGACAAACACTGGAGTAAAACAAGTTTATATTTTGAGTTCTGAGGGGTACGGCGGTTGAACTAAGCTCATGAGTTATATTCTTCAAGAATCAATGGGTTCATATCACACAAAAGAAATGCATCAATGTAAACATAATCACTCTCATCTGCTAAGCCCGCTGGTGGGAGAGATGTTATCATGTTGCATTTATATGGTAATAACTGTTGTTAGGTTCCCCAATAAGAAACCAAAAATCATTGCTCAATAGAAAAAGGGAATTAACAAATGAGTCACTGACAACCAAAATGGAACAGGTGGGGTTTTAAAATGGGTTCAGAAATGCATCACAGGGGGCCTACTGAGTGGTGGCCAAGCAACCTACCACATACTGTGCATAGAGGAACTCTGGAGCTCTGTCAGAGTGACCATTGGGTTCTTGGTCACCTCCCTGACCAAGGCCCTTCTCCCCTGATTGCTCAGATTGGACAGGCGGCCAGCTCTAGGAAGAGCCTTGGTGGTTCCAAACTTCTTCCGTTTAAGAATGATGGAGGCCACTGTGTTATTGGGGACCTTCAATGCTGCAGACATTCTTTGGTACCCATCCCCAAATCTGTGCCTCGACACAATCGAGAGGAAAACCTAAGCCCGTAATAATGTTAAAGCTCATCCCTCATTGGAGAAAGACCTCCAGTACATACTGTTGTAGAAGGTATGCCAGAAGAGGATGTGTGGGCTATATTGTAGCTGTAGGAATCTGCCTTTGAGCCAACCGCCAAGGACACATACAGTACATAGGCCTTAGACCCACACACACAACAACAACATGCTGTATTGTTGGCATGAAAGCAATTTGAAATTTGTAGTATTGCATGTTGCTTCGCCCATGGAAACATTTACGGATATCCTTCACATGATCCACAGCTCATTTGTGAAAAGGGTAA
Source organism: Salmo trutta (assembly GCF_901001165.1). Lineage (NCBI taxonomy): Eukaryota > Metazoa > Chordata > Actinopteri > Salmoniformes > Salmonidae > Salmo > Salmo trutta. Next base: position 54,880,614 of record NC_042971.1, read on the forward strand.
AAGAGCTTGCATCCGAAACTTTTGAATTCAAAATACACAAAGGAGTAACACTGACTCATAACGCATTTATAGACTAACTAATTATTAACCGATTTGAGAGAGCACTGAGACAAAGACAACAAGGAATTGTAGAACTTTTGCACTGAGGGCACTGCCCGTGAGACGGATTTCACACAAGCACGCGCGCACACACTAACCATAAGGATCACACCCCAGTGCACCGCTGACAGACTACACTTAGATGAACCACTGGGCTATTTAATGACCGTATCAGATGTCCTGTCAGGTAAAAAGGCTTTTAAACACAAGAGTCTGACTGACTGACAGGGAGAACCTGAGCTTCAAAGGGTTTCCAGCCATTTGCTGCACACACTACGGACTGTATTCTGTCAATGGAAACGTATCACTATGTGTTGAGTGACATGTGCCTCCACAATACCCAAAAGCCTTTATATTGACCAGCTTTGTAAATTCAAGGACAAAGCTTTCCTTTTACTATTTTGTGGGAAATCACTGCTAGGCAATGAATGTTTGTATTTCTTCTTTAGAAATGTAGCTCCATCCATTTATTTGGGACTAGTACTTTCATGTTTAGATAGATGCATCTTGAAAATGTCATAAATTCCACTCTTTTGATTGAACCCCTTGTTTCCCCATGGTTGCATCCAACATGGCACCCTCTTCCCTACATAGTGCACTACTTCTGACCAGAGCCTGTTAAAAGTAGTGCATTATAGGGAAGAGGGTACCATTTTGGACGCACACACTATTCCTAAGGCTGGGTAACCCAAAGGGTTTGATTTTTCCAGCAACATATTGTTGTTGTCTTGGGAAAACCTCTCTACTCAAGTGTAGACTGTTTAACATATTTATTTACAGCTCAATACACATTTAATTTTCTATTTCTCACCCCAGATTAAATCCAAACCTATACTAGTCTCCTGTGTTGACAATGTCCAGGAAATTCCAAAGATATTGGGTCTCAGCCTTTTGGGTATTGGGTTGTTGTGTTGCTACCGATATTTGCGAAAGCGTTCATAATTGTTTGCCCGTAGTTGATTATGTTCTAATGAACCGGTACTGAAAATGCTAAAGTGATTCAAACATTAAGGCTCATTTGTAAAACCAGCAGTGTCCAATCTCTCTATTGATATCTGTTTCTATTTGCATGCCGTAAGACACACTGTGAATGCATCACAGTGTATAATTGCAATGCACTCATACAAATGTTAATGGAGATGATTCCTACTCACACAGTCAGCGTCAAAGAGTCACCGGCGGAATTACATTTCACAGAAGTGAGTCCTGTAACACTGCCTACCCGCTGAGCTGCCTTTGTTTAGGCATCACGGTTGTTGTTTTTCACTTTCAGATGTCCATTTCCCATGGTAACTCCCTATCCCACAGAACAGAGATGTTGAAAAGAGCACTAAAACAGAGAGATGTGAGGAGAATGTGAATTAGTAAAGAGCTCTGTGTATAAGAGTGGGCAAGATGGAGGGTTATAGAGTGTTCGATATAAGCCCACCTTTAGTTTCAGGGGTGCTAGGAATTGAGGCTATGTGGTTCTCGTAACAAGGAGTATGGAGTGGTTTCAGTAATCAAACTCAATAAAATGGAAGGAAAAACAGTTTTGTTCTTTAAAAGAAGTTGGACAACAAAGACAACATATCTCTAAAATAGCATGGAGATATCTCTGGGAGCATACAGTAGCTAATGCATATGTATATATCCAAATGTCTTTGATCTTCATTTTGTGTGCCTGGCTACAGTAATCTCTATACTCATTTACATTTTACACAAGTTAACCAAATGTAAACTTGGGAACAGTTTGCATATGAAATGGAAAGAAATCGCATATGAAATTGAATATTCATACTCATTCAGAAAACATTTACTCAGGATTTGTTTGTAGTTTCCTTCATCACAATCTTATTCAATAGAACATAGTTATGCGTTACATAAGCTGTTCAGCTAAGCCATGTGGACAATACGCATACAATTAGCGGATGCTCTTACTGAGAGCGACTTACAGTAGTGAGCGCATACATTTTCTTTTCTCATATTTGAGCCCTGTGGGAATCGAACTCACAACCCTACTGTAGCATTGCAAGCACCATTCTCTACCAACTGAACCACACGGGGCCACAACATCCCCAGCATACAAATTAATATGAAATATACAGTACTTGCAATCTTTGACGAATCTAGCAGTAATCCAGCCTGCTGGTAATTTTGTAAAAATAGTAATAATCTTGCTTGGAGTGCCAAAATGCAAATTAGACGTCTGTTTCCTCCATACAAAACATTTTATTGGAACCTTCCTTATTCAGTGTGCTGTAAATAGACTAAATATGATATAATTGGGTTTAACTCCTTTGTATGTGATGAATTCAATTGTTTTCGATGTAAGGCCTTCCCACACATGAAACGTGAAATCATGTGAAGTAAATCAACAATGGTAAAACGGTTACACTCATTCAATGTGCTGCTGTAACATTCTCAAGCACAAACATTTGAAGGAGTTCTTCATTATGGAAAAATTAAGCCGACATTATGCTCATGCAGTGTAGAGGCGCTAGTTTTGCTATTAGTTAGTTAGCTTGTTGCCTACAGTAAATGAGTCATTTGGCTTGGCAGCTGTTCTTAAGCGCTGTACTGCTTTCTACATTGTCTCTTTTCGCATTTATTCTGCTTTATATTCCCTCCCTGTTTCAGCTGGTCTCTGTTGTGTAGTGTAGTGTAGTGTTTTATTCTGTATTGTTGTGTTGTGTTTGGTAATGTAGTGTTTTGTAGTGTAGTGTTGTGTTGTGTAGAGTTGCATTTATTCTGCTTTATATTCCCTCCCTGTTCCAGCTGGTCTCTGTTGTGTTGTGTAGTGTAGTGTTCTGTTCTGTATTGTTGTTTTGTGTTTTGTAATGTAGTGTTGTAGTGTAGTGTTGTGTTGGTAGTGTTGTGTTGTGTTGTGTGGCGTTGTGTTGTGTAGTGTTGGTAGTGTTGTTGTGTAGTGTTGTGTTGTCTAGTGTATTGTAGTGTAGTGTTGTGTTGGTAGTGTGGTGTTGTGTAGTGTAGTGTTATGTAGTGTTGTGTGTGTAGTGTTTTGTAGTGTAGTGTTGTGTAGTGTTTTGTAGTGAGCTTGTGATGTGTAATGTAGTGTTGTGTTGTGTAGTGTTGTGTTGGTAGTGTTTTGTTGTGTAGTGTTTTGTTGGTAGTGTTTCGTTGTGTAGTGTTGTGTAGTGTTGTGTTGGTAGTGTTTTGTTGTTGTGTAGTGTTGTGCGGTGTTGTGTAGTGTAGTGTTTTGTAGTGTAGTGTTGTATTGTGTAGAGTAGTGATGTGTTTTGTTATGATGTGTTGGTTAGTGATATGTTGTGCTGTGATATGTTGTGATGTGTAGTGTTGTGATGTGTTATGTTGTGATGTGTTGTGTTGGTTGTGTTGTGTAGAGTAGTGTAGTGTTGTGTCTTTTATCCCCTCGCAGAGAAGAATGTGCTTAGCCAGTTAGCTGAGCAAGTATCTGTTTCGATGAGGGAGCGTAGAAAGTTTAAGAGATCAAGGTGTTTCCAGCTCCTCTCCTTGGTGGGTGAGAAACAATAAAGAGTAAATCCTGGGTTTGGAGAGCAAAGGTCCTTATGTTCTCACTGACCATACTGCAAATTAGCTGCTTTACTTCAACATGGGAGGTGATTCTGATGTGACCTGGCAGGAGACAGTCAGGGCAGAGAACCACTAAATGTATGGAGAGAAACAGACTGTCTACAATTTGTAGATTAACTGTACGTGGCATTTTACAGGCTCAATAAATTCATTGGGCCACAATTCAGCGAACACAAGGAAAGGAAATCAAGCTGGAGGAAGGTAGTACAGTCATTTATGATGCTGCTTTCCTATTCAGAGAAGGCAGTGTGAGATTAGGTATCGGAGCAGCTGGTACTTAGCCAGAGCAGTGGGTCCAGTCGCTTTACAGCAACGCGCCCTGACAAACTTCCCCCTCAAACTCTACACTCTAAATGAGGCTGTGTTTAAAAATGTACTCACTCTCACCTATCTAGTAGGGTAAACGGTTTACAGTGAAATTTAATCTCCAATGGTTACACACTATGACTTACTGTGGATCTTACTGTGGATCAAATAGATACCCTGTCATTGTGGACCTGGGTAGTCAAGATGACTGATTGAAAAAGTCCTCAAACCGAATCACAACAACAGTTACTGAACGTTTAATAGTCCATGAAATATCTCTTTCTCCCAAAGGTTATAACCTTCACCTGCAGAGTCAACAGAGTGAAATAGAGGTTGAAGTGGTTGATGCACAGCTGCATGGGCCTTCAGGTCCCATCAAGAGCATCTTGACTGGCTGCATCACCGCTTGGTATGGCAACTGCTCGGCATCCGTCTACAAGGCGCTACAGAGGGTAGTGTTTACGGCCCAGTATATCACTTGAGACCAAACTCCCCGCCATCCAGGCCTCTATACAAGGTAGTGTCAGACGAAGGCCCAAAAAATTGTCTGTAACCAAGCGCCAAGTCTGTGACCAAAAGGCACCTAAACAGCTTCTACCCGTAAGCCATTAGACTGCTGAACAGCTTCTACCCCCAAGCCATAAGACTGCTATACAGCTTCTACCCCCAAGCCATAAGACTGCTAAACAGCTTCTACCCCCAAGCCATAAGACTGCTAAACAGCTTCTACCCCCAAGCCATAAGACTGTTGAACAGTTCATCAAATGCTATTTACATTGACCCTCTATTATATTATTTTTTCTCTTTATTGTTTTGCGCTGACTCCCATGCACTAGACTCTACGCACACATTTACACATACTACACTGACACACCAACACACACACACGCGCTCTCACACACACGCTCTCACACATAGACACAGTTTCACACTTCACACACGCTGATGCTACTTTGTTTATTAATTATCCTGATTGCCTAGTTACTTTTACCACTATCTACGTGTACATACCGTATTAACTCAATGACCTCGACTACCTGGTACCCCAGCACATTGACTCTGTACTGGTACTCCTTGAACATAGCCTCGTTATTGTTTTTATTGTGTTACTATTTTATTTTTTATTTAGCAAATATTTGTCATATTTTATAACTCAGCACTGTTGGGACTGGGCTCGGAAGTAAGCAATTCATTGTAAAGTCTACACCTGATGTATTCGGCACAAGTGACCAATAAAATGTGATTTGATTTGCATGGCACTGCAGCCATAGAGATCCTATAATGTACCTACTGTATATGACTGTAGCCATAGAGATCCTATAATTTACCTACTGTATGTGACTGTAGCCATAGAGATCCTATAATGTACCTACTGTATATGACTGTAGCCATAGAGATCCTATAATGTACCTACTGTATTTGACTGTAGCCATAGAGATCCTATAATGTACCTACTGTATATGACTGTAGCCATAGAGATCCTATAATGTACCTACTGTATATGACTGTAGCCATAGAGATCCTATAATGTACCTACTGTATATGACTGTAGCCATAGAGATCCTATAATGTACCTACTGTATATGACTGTAGCCATAGAGATCCTATAATGTACCTACTGTATATGACTGTAGCCATAGAGATCCTATAATGTACCTACTGTATATGACTGTAGCCATAGAGATCCTATAATGTACCTACTGTATATGACTGTAGCCATAGAGATCCTATAATGTACCTACTGTATATGACTGTAGCCATAGAGATCCTATAATGTACCTACTGTATATGACTGTAGCCAAAAAACCTTAACCTCTAGAGTTTGCTACTCAGTCGCTATGCTGGAATATTGCTTGACGCTGATTCACTTCATGTATCATCTAAAATATATTATAGTATAGTAACAAAATACTTTTCATCTGCATTTTTCATAGCTGTTTACATACCACCACAGACTGAGGCTGGCACTAAGACAGCATTGAATGAGCTGAATTCCGCCATACGTAAACAAGAAAACGCTCACCCAGAGGCGGCGCTCCTAATAGCCGGGGAGTTTAAGGCAGGTAAACTTAAATCCGTTTTACCAAATTTCTATCAGCATGTTCAATGTGCAACAAGAGGGGAAAAAACTCTGGACCCACTTTACTCCACACACAGAGACACATACAAAGCTCTCCCTCACCCTCCATTTGGCAAATCTGACCATAGTTCTATCCTCCTGATTCCTGCTTACAAGCAAAAATTAAAGCAGGATGCACCAGTGACTAGACCGATAAAAAAGTGGTCAGATGAAGCAGATGCTAAGTTACAGGACTTTTTTGCTAGCACAGACTGGAATATGTTCTAGGATTCCTCCAATGGCATTAAGTAGTACACCACATCAGTCATTGGCTTCATTAATAAGTGCATGGATGACGTCGTCTCCACAGTGACCGTACGTACATACCCCAACCAGATGCCATGGATTACAGGCTTCTGTTGCCGCATTCAAGGATTGGGACCCTAATCCTGAAACTTATAAGATATCCCTCTATGCCCTCAAGAGGAACCATCAAACAAGCAAAGTGTCAATACAGGATTAAGATTGAATCGCACTACACCGGCTCTGACGCTCGTCGGATGTGGCAGATCTTGAAAACTATTACGGACTACAAAGGGAAACCCAGACACGAGCTGCCCAGTGACACGAGTCTACCAGACGAGCTAAACTACTTCTATGCTCGCTTCGAGGCAAATAACACTGAAACATGCATGAGAGAACCAGCTGTCCCTGAAGACTGTGTGGTCACGCTCTCCGCAGCTGATGTGAGTAAGACCTTTAAACAGGTTAACATTCACAAGGCCACGGGCCAGACGGAGTATGAGGAGGTGTTCTACGAGCATACGCTGACCAGCTGGCAAGAGTCTTCACTGACATTTTCAACCTCTCCGAGTCCGTAATACCAACATGTTTTTAGCAGACCAACCATAGTTCATGTGCCCAAGAACACTAAGGTAACCTGCCTAAATGACTACCGACCCGTAGCACTCACGTCTGTAGCCATGAAGTGCTTTGAAAGGCTGGTCAGGGCTCACATCAACACCATTACCCAGAAACCCTAGACCCACTCCAATTTGCATACCGCCCAAACAGATGATGCAATCTCTATTGCACTCCACAATGCCCTTTCTCACCTGGACAAAAGGAACACTTATGTGAGAATGCTATTCATTGACTACAGCTCAGCATTCAACACCATAGTGCCCTCAAAGCTCATCACTAAGCTAAGGACCCGGGGACTAAACACCTCCCTCTGCAACTGGATCTTGGACTTCCTGACGGGCTGCCCCCAGGTGGTAAGGGTAGGTAACAACACATCCACCACGCTGATCCCCACAGGGGTGCGTGTTCTGTCCTCTCCTGTACTCCCTGTTCACTCATGACTGCACGGCCAGGCACGACTCCAACACCATCATTACATTTGCCAATGACACAACAGTGGTAGGCCTGATCACCGACAACGTCGAGACAGGCTATAGGGAGGAGGTCAGAGACCTGGCCGTGTGGTGCAAGGACAGCAACTTCTCCCTCAATGTGATCAAGTCAAAGGAGATGATTGTGGACTAGAGGAAGAAGAGGACCAAGCATGCCCCCATTCTCAATAACGGGGCTGCTGTGGAGCAGGTTGAGAGCTTCAAGTTCCTTGGTGTCCACATCACCAACAAACTAATATAGTCCAAGCACACCAAGACAGCCGTGAAGAGGGCACGACAAAACCTATTCCCCCTCAGGAGACTGAAATGATTTGGCATGGGTCTTCAGATCCTAAAAAGGTTCTACAGCTGCACCATCGAGAGCATCCTGACTGGTTGCATCACTACCTGGTAAGGCAACTGCTTGGCCTCCGACCGCAAGGCACTACAGAGGGTAGCTTGACCCCAGTATAGCACTGGGGCCATGCTTCCTGCCATCCAGGACCTCTATACCAGGCGGTGTCAGAGGATGGCCCTAAAAATTGACGCAGATTCCAGCCACCCTAGTCATAGACTTTTCTCTCTGATATCGCATGGCAAGCCATACCGGAGCGCCAAGTCTAGGTCCAAGAGGCTTCTAAACAGCTTCAAACCCCAAGCCATAAATCTCCTGAACATCTAATCTGATCTAATCCAGTCTCCCCACTGGAGAGCAGTGGGGAGACCAGGAAGAGGGATTAATCTAAATGACTTGGAAAATCTATCCACTACCACCATAATGGTGGTGAAACCATCAGAGGGGGGAAGTTTGGTTACAAAGTCAATGCACAGACGTGACTAAGGTTGCTGAGGCGAGGGGCAGAGTCAGGAGCCTTCTGGAGGGACTTGGAGAATACCTGCCTTAGGTCCTGGTATTCCTCTGGGATGTTGGGCTGATAGGCAACCACAGGACTCTCAACCGATGTACAACCACAGGGGACAGGAAAACAGGTGACCAGTGTTATTCTCATCCTCAACCATGGCGTTGGAGCCACGGGAGGCCGAGGATGATTTTGTGAACTGGTGCACTGGTGAGGAAGAAGGGGATGTTCTTCTGGTGATTGGACTTCACGGTGAGGGTAAGTGTTGTGTGTGATGGTTCCAGATCCTAATGGCCAACTGTCGAGACCTTGAACCGGAAAAGGAGAGGAGAGTGGGTAGATGGTAATGTTGAGGGAGGAGGCAAAGGTCTGATATATAAAAAGTTCCCTGCGGCGCCGGAATCCACTAAAGCTGTAGACACAGTACCTGAGGGACAGGCAAGGGCTGATTTCAAGGGTTTACTGCTAACCTACAAAGCATTACATGGGCTTGCTCCTACCTATCTTTCCGATTTGGTCCTGCCGTACATACCTACACGTACGCTACGGTCACAAGACGCAGGCCTCCTAATTGTCCCTAGAATTTCTAAGCAAGCAGCTGGAGGCAGGGCTTTCTCCTATAGAGCTCCATTTTCATGGAATGGTCTGCCTACCCATGTGAGAGACGCAGACTCGGTCTCAACCTTTAAGTCTTTATTGAAGACTCATCTCTTCAGTAGGTCCTATGATTGAGTGTAGTCTGGCCCAGGAGGGTGACGGTGAACGGAAAGGCACTGGAGCAACGAACCGCTCTTGCTGTCTTTGCCTGGCCGGTTCCCCTCTCTCCACTGGGATTCTCTGCCTCTAACCCTATTACAGGGGCTGAGTCACTGGCTTACTGGTGCTTTTCCATGCCGTCCCTAGGAGGGGTGTGTCACTTGAGTGGGTTGAGTCACTGACGTGGTCTTCCTGTCTGGGTTGGCGCCCCCCCTTGGGTTGTGCCGTGGCGGAGATCTTTGTGGGCTATACTCGGCCTTGTCTCAGGATGGTAAGTTGGTGGTTGAAGGTATCCCTCCAGTGGTGTGGGAGCTGTGCTTTGGCAAAGTGGGTGGGGTTATATCCTGCCTGTTTGGCCCTGTCCGGGGGTATCATCGGATGGGGCCACAGTGTCTCCTGACTCCTCCTGTCTCAGCCTCCAGTATTTATGCTACAGTAGTTTATGTGTCGGGGGGCTACGGCCAGTCTGTTATATCTGGAGTATTTCTCCAGTCTTATCTGGTGTCCTGTGTGAATTTAAGTATGCTATCTCTAATTCTCTCTTTCTCTCTCTCGGAGGACCTGAGCCCTAGGACCATGCCTCAGGATTACCTTGCATGATGACTCCTTGTTGTCCCGAGTCCACCTGGCCGTGCTGCTGCTATGGAACCCTGACCTGTTCACTGTGATTACTATTATTTGACCATGCTGGTCATTTATGAACATTTGAACATGTTGGCCATGTTTTGTTATAATCTCCACCCGGCACAGCCAGAAGAGGACTGGCCACCCCTCATAGCCTGGTTCCTCTCTAGGTTTCTTCCTAGGTTTTGGCCTCTCTAGGGAGTTTTTCCTAGCCACCATGCTTCTACACCTGCATTGCTTGCTGTTTGGGGTTTTAGGCTGGGTTTCTTTACAGTACTTTGATATATCAGCTGATGTAAGAAGGGCTATATAAAGACATTTGATTTGATTTGATTTGACAGTCAGCCAGAGTGATGGACACCAAAAAGAGTCTAGTGGGAAGAGTTGAATCTGGAATGCTCACTCCTGGTCCAGGGGATGGAACATCACGTGACCGTCCTTCTGCTCTAGTGGATCCCGGATTCTGAAGTACCGGACACCGCTGGAGCTTGTGCCCTCCTTGCCCACAGTACAGACATAGCCCCAGCTGTATCCGCCTGCGTCGTTCTGCCATGGAAAGGCGTGTGACCCCTACCTCCATGGGTTCAGGCTCTGATCCTGAGTACTCGCCAAAGGAGGGAGAGAAGCGATGAGAATGCCGACGCTCCCGGAGAATGTTATCCAGATGGATGGCCATCACAATGAGTGCGTCCAGGGTGAGGTTGTCGTCCTGACAGGCCAGTTCTGTCTGGACATCCTTGCGCAGCCCTCTTCTAAATAGAGTGAGAAGCGCTGGCTCATTCCATCCACTGGAAGCTGCTACTGTCCGGAAGGTGAGCGCATACTAAGCAGAGCCATGAACCCCTCATAAGAGTCTAGCTCCTCCTCTCTTCCAGACGGAGCCCATTACAATGCCCGCTTGGTCAGCAGAGAAATAACCATGGCAACCTTTGGACCGCTCAGTGGTGGGGGCTCCCAACTGGTGTGAAAAATAGAGGGAGCACTGAAGGAGGAAGCCATGACATTTGGATGATGTACCATTGTATTTCTCCGGGAGGGATAGACGGGCATCGCTGACCTGAGTGGGTTACAGAATGGGCTGCTGCTCTGGCTTGCTGGGTAGACTGGCTCTAGAGTATCCTTTGCTGCTGGGCTGCAACGTCTCTCGGGGGTGTTCGAGACGCTGCAGACTGTGGAGAACCTCTTCCGTGGCCGTCCCCAGTTGATCCAGCTGGTCATGGTTTGACGTAGAAGGTACCCTTGGTCGTCGACCGTCTGAGAGATATCCAATTTTACTGCTGCTTCCATAGTTTGAGTTGGTATTCTGTAATAATGAAGCTGTGAGTTGGGAAGCAGGTTCAGGTGAAACGGTTAATAAAACCAGGAATGAGACAATTCCATGTGGCTACATGCCGGTACACAAGCATAATACAAACTGGTGAGTGAACATGAGGGAGTGACTTATAAAGGGGAGGAAATGATGAAGGTAATGAAGTACAGGTGTGAATCATAATGATTAACAGGTGTGTGTAACGATGAGTGCCATGCGTGCATAATGATGAATCCCCGGACCGGTGGTTGGTATTCCAGTGACATCGTACGCCAGAAGGGAGGAGCAAGAGAAAATGTGACAGGTGTCTACAGGTTTAAAGGTTTTCGCTCTTCCGTAGTGCCTTGCTGTCAGACGCCAAGCAGTTTCCATACCAAGCTGTGATGCAGCCAGTCAAGATGCTCTCGATGGTGCAGCTGTAAAACTTTGTGAGGATCTGAGGGCCCATACCGAATCTTTTCAGCCTCCTGAGGCATTGTCGTGCCCTCTTCACGACTGTGTTGGTGTGTGTGGCCCATGATAATTCCTTAGTGATGAGGACACCGAGGATCTTGAAGCTCTAAACCTGCTATTTTACAGCCCCATCAACGTGGATGGGCCGTGTTTAGCCCTCCATTTCCTATAGTCCACAATCAGCCCCATTTGTCTTGCTGACATTGAGGGAGAGGTGCCAGGACAACTCCTGGCACCACACTGCTATGTCTCTGACCTCCTCCCTGTAGGCTGTCTCATCGGCGTCTGTGATCAGGCCTACCACCCTCATGTCTTCGGCAAACTTAATGATGATGTTGGAGTCATGCACGGCCATGCAGTCGTGGGTGAACAGGGAGTATAGGAGGGGACTAAGCACGCAACCCTGAAGGGCCCCTATGTTGAGGGTCAGCAGGGCGGATGTGTTGTTGCTTACCCTCATCACCTGGGGGTGGCCCATCGGGAATTCCAAGGTTCGGCTGCAGAGGGATGTGTTTAATCCCAGAGTCCTTAGCTTAGTGATGAGCTTGGAGGGCAGTATGGACGGGTTGGTTGTTTAGCAACAAAACCAATGCGTGCGCAACTATGGCGCAAAACAGACAGGCTTAGATTTTTGATTACATGTAAACTATATTTAATCTCCAATGGAGATGAAACCCATCTATGGTGTTGAATGCTGAGCTGAAGTCAATGAACACAGCATTCTTATGTAGGTGTTCCTTTTGTCCAGATGGGAAAGGGCAGTGTGGACTGCAATAGAGATTGCATCATCTGTGGATCTGTTGGGGCAGTTTGCGAATTGGAGTGGGTCCAGGGTGACTGGGATGATTGTGTTGATGTGAGCCAGGGACAGCCTTTCAAAGCATCTCATGGCTACAGATGTGAGTGTTACAGAGCGATAGTCATTTAGACAGGTTACCTTGGTGTCCTTGGGCACAGTGACTATGGTGGTCTGCTTGAAACACGTAGGTATTACAGACTGGGTCAGGGAGAAGTTGAAATGTCAGTGAAGACTCTTGCCAGTTGGTCATTGCATGCTCTGAGTATGCGTCCTGGTAATGCATCTGGCCCTTCAGACTTATGAATGTCAACTTGTTTAAGGTTTTACTCACAAAGAGCTACTTCAGGATTTGGGTGACACCCCTGTCCTAGGGGGTCCAGAACTCTTGGAGGTGTAATTGTTCCAGTAGATGGTGGTGCTGGAGGCCACTGTGCACAGATACAATTGAGTTTCAGCTGGAGATTGTTCATGTGACTGTGATGTGTTGCCTCCACATCATTGTGTTACAATATCAATAACTCAACATAGGAGATAGATCCACTGGCACAGTTAGGGGGTATGAGTCTTCCAGTGAGGTTGGTCAGCTTGTGTGTCTTCTCTCCCTTATTAAATGCTTGACCTGTAAAAAGACTGATAGAGACAGGATTGTATGGATAATGTTAACAAAAGCGGATAGCAATGATAAGATTCCATTGTGCAAAACATTCTTATGGGGGAACAGTATTTTATGATACCCAGTCACCAACACCCTTCTTCCCTTTCAGCTTATCCTTGAACCACTGATATCATTAAGGATTTGTCTGGCGACCTCCCGTTTGAAAACATAAGTCACAGTACCTGGTCAACCTTGATATTTACCAAAAAATAACATCTCAGTTGATCCTATTTGTTTGTGTTGCTAGGGGTCTCCTACTTTGCTCTTCTCCCTCAAATGTTTATGCAGCAGCTCAACAAACAGGCAGAATCATATAATCCCTTCAACAATGTTATTACTTGTTGATTCAACATGCCACAGAAGCTGGCTAGCATAACTCTCCATGTCAAGGATTAGCATGCTTACAGCGCGGATTAGCCGAGACCGGAGCGAGACTGAGCCTCACTCTGATCCATGACTACTAACTCCCCTTTCTTACAGATGAAAACAGCAACAGAATGGCAGAAAAACTTTTAATCACAAAGGTATTTTGAATAGAAGTAGATTGCAGTGTCAATGTTAACTATTCCTACAGTGAACTAAGGTAGCCTGGTGTTGTCTTGCAATTTTGCCGACAACACAAACAGATGTGGAACCAGGCTAGAACTAAAGACCATAACTCAGGTAGAGAATCTGTCGGTGGGTTTAGCCAAGAATAGGATCAAACATGGAGCAAGCAACAACTGTACAGTATTCAGATGTAGTCTGGGTCCCAAATTACACCCTATTACCAACAGCTGTACAGTATTCAGATGTAGTCTGGGTCCCAAATTACACCCTATTACCTATATAGTGCACTGCTTTTGACAGGAGCCCCATGGTTTATTAGTTTATTCTGATCTCTATTAACTGTTGCTGAAGCAGAAACTATTCTTCCTGGGGTCCACAAAAACACAAAAGTTGACAACTAACAAAGCACCGATACACTGATAGACTAGGACAGTCACACATATTTTAAATGCAAACAATAAATACAAAAACAAATAATAATAATAATAATAGTACAAACAATACCCCAAACATGATGTGTGTTAAACCGTGTGTTTGTGAGTTTGTGTCCCCTCACAGTCCCCACCATTCCATAAAATGTTGTTTAATATATTTTTAAATGTAATTTTGCTATTTGGGTGAGTAATTTGACATGGGAAGGAGTTCCATGTGATCATGGCTCTGTATAATACTGTGCGTTGCCGTGAATTCATTTTGGACTTGGTGGCATGTCTTGTGGAGTATGTATGGGTGTCTGAGTCTGAGCATGAAAACTAGAAAAGAAGCAGTTAATCTCTCGTCAACCCTCAACCAGTAAAGACCGGCATGCATGTTGTTGATGTTAGTTCTGTATGTGCAGTTAAGGGCAAGGCGGGGTGCTCTATTTTGAGCCAGCTGCAGTATTGCTAGGTCTTTTCTTGCTGCACTTTTCATATTAAAATCTGGGATTTCCTGTTTCCGGTCACAACTTGCAGACTTGTTTACGCTGCTGTGCGTTTTTGTTGCCGTTTTTACTTTGCTACCAGACGGTTTTTACTTTTTCATTACCGTATATTTTTACTTTTTCCCTCACTCAACTTTTTTTTTCATTCAACTTTCCTACCCCGGAGGTTTTATCTGGACATGGTTCGTCAGGACTTCAAACAGCCGAAGCTAAGTAACATTAACATGATGCCTTCTAATTGCAGTCGTTGTACTCATAATATACAGGAGAACGATCGCCTTACGGCAAGGATAGCTGTGCTGCAAGCCCAGCTTCAGACGCAATCGTTAGGCAAGGGTCATTTCAGTGTAGGAAAGGATGAAACAGCGTCTGTGCCACCAGCAAGTACAGATAGTCACGTTAGTATAAACCCCCTCGCACGGTCCCCGCAGCCGGACATCTTTCTCATGGCGTCTGGAGGGAAACGCTGTAGGAATGCTCAACCGGTGTCGCTTATTCAGCCGACAGAAACTTTCAACCGGTTCTCCCCGTTAAGCGAGTCGGAGTCGGAGGCCGAGACTTCTCTGGTCTCTGCTCCTCCCGTTGTGGGGTCTGAGACGCCGACGGCTCCCACCATTAGCTCTGACAAATTGAAAACCCTAGTCATTGGCGACTCCATTACCCGCAGTATTAGACTTAAAACTAATCATCCAGCGATCATACACTGTTTACCAGGGGGCAGGGCTACCGACGTTAAGGCTAATCTAAAGACGGTGCTGGCTAAAGCTAAAACTGGCGAGTGTAGAGAGTATAGAGATATTGTTATCCACGTCGGCACCAACGATGTTAGGATGAAACAGTCAGAGGTCACCAAGCGCAACATAGCTTCAGCGTGTAAATCAGCTAGAAAGATGTGTCGGCATCGATTAATTGTCTCTGGCCCCCTCCCAGTTAGGGGGAGTGATGAGCTCTACAGCAGAGTCTCACAACTCAATCGCTGGATGAAAACTGTTTTCTGCCCCTCCCAAAAGATAGAATTTGTAGATAACTGGCCCTCTTTCTGGGATTCACCCACAAACAGGACCAAGCCTGGCCTGCTGAGGAGTGACGGACTCCATCCTAGCTGGAGGGGTGCTCTCATCTTATCTACGAACATAGACAGGGCTCTAACTCCTCTAGCTCCACAATGAAATAGGGTGCAGGCCAGGCAACAGGCTGTTAGCCAGCCTGCCAGCTTAGTGGAGTCTGCCACTAGCACAGTTAGCGTAGTCAGCTCAGCTTTCCCCATTGAGACCGTGTCTGTGCCTCGATCTAGGTTGGGCAAAATTAAAAATGGCGGTGTTCGCTTCAGTAATCTTACTAGTATAAAGACCTCCTCCATTCCTGCCATTATTGAAAGAGATTGTGATACTTCACATCTCAAAATTGGGTTACTTAATGTTAGATCCCTCACTTCCAAGGCAGTTATAGTCAATGAACTAATCACTGATCATAATCTTGATGTGATTGGCCTGACTGAAACATGGCTTAAGCCTGATGAATTTACTGTGTTAAATGAGGCCTCACCCCCTGGTTACACTAGTGACCATACCCCCCGTGCATCCGGCAAAGGCGGAGGTGTTGCTAACATTTACGATAGCAAATTTCAATTTACAAAAAAAAAACAATGACGTTTTTGTCTTTTGAGCTTCTAGTCATGAAATCTATGCAGCCTACTCAATCACTTTTTATAGCTACTGTTTACAGGCCTCCTGGGCCATATGCAGTGTTCCTTACTGAGTTCCCTGAATTCCTATCGGATCTTGTAGTCATAGCAGATAATATTCACATTTTTGGTGACTTTAACATTCACATGGAAAAGTCCACAGACCCACTCCAAAAGGCTTTCGGAGCCATCATCGACTCAGTGGGTTTTGTCCAACATGTCTCTGGACCTACTCACTGCCACAGTCATACTCTGGACCTAGTTTTGTCCCATGGAATAAATGTTGTGGATCTTAATGTTTTTCCTCATAATCCTGGATTATCGGACCACCATTTTATTGCGTTTACAATTGCAACAAATAATCTGCTCAGACCCCAACCAAGGAAGATTAAAAGTCGTGCTATAAATTCTCAGACAACCCAAAGATTCCTTGATGCCCTTCCAGACTCCCTCTGCCTACCCAAGGACGTCAGAGGACAAGAATCAGTTAACCACCTAACCGAGGAACTCAATTTAACCTTGCGCAATACCCTAGATGCAGTTGCACCCCTA
This sequence comes from Salmo trutta, assembly GCF_901001165.1. Taxonomy (NCBI): domain Eukaryota; kingdom Metazoa; phylum Chordata; class Actinopteri; order Salmoniformes; family Salmonidae; genus Salmo; species Salmo trutta. Next base: position 54,897,190 of record NC_042971.1, read on the forward strand.
AAAATTAAAAACATCTGTCATAAGAAACTAGCTCCCTGGTATACAGAAAATACACGAGCTCTGAAGCAAGCTTCCAGAAAATTGGAACGGAAATGGCGCCACACTAAACTGGAAGTCTTCCGACTAGCTTGGAAAGACAGTACCGTGCAGTATCGAAGAGCCCTCACTGCTGCACGATCATCCTATTTTTCCAACTTAATTGAGGAAAATAAGAACAATCCGAAATTTCTTTTTGACACTGTCGCAAAGCTAACTAAAAAGCAGCATTCGCAAATGGAGGATGGCTTTCACTTCAGCAGTAATAAATTTATGAACTTCTTTGAGGAAAAGATCATGATCATTAGAAAGCAAATTACGGACTCCTCTTTAAATCTGGGTATTCCTCCAGGGCTCCATTGTCCTGAGTCTGCACAACTCTGCCAGGACCTAGGATCAAGGGAGATACTAAAGTGTTTTAGTACTATATCTCTTGACATAATGATGAAAATAATCATGGCCTCCAAACCCTCAAGCTGCATACTGGACCCTATTCCAACTAAACTACTGAAAGAGCTGCTTCCTGTGCTTGGCCCTCCTATGTTGAACATAATAAACGGCTCTCTATCCACCGGATGTGTACCAAGCTCACTAAAAGTGGCAGTAATAAAGCCTCTCTTGAAAAAGCCGAATCTTGACCCAGAAATTATAAAAAACTATCGGCCTATATCGAATCTTCCATTCCTCTCAAAAATTTTAGAAACAGTTGTTGCGCAGCAACTCACTGCCTTCCTGAAGACAAACAATGTATACAAAACGCTTCAGTCTGGTTTTAGACCCCATCATAGCACTGAGACTGCACTTGTGAAGGTGGTAAATGACCTTTTAATGACCTCAGACCGAGGCTCTGCATCTGTCCTCATGCTCCTAGATCTTAGTGCCGCTTTTGATACCATCGATCACCACATTCTTTTGGAGAGAATGGAAACCCAAATTAGTCTACATGGACAAGTTCTGGCCTGGTTTAGATCTTATCTGTCGGAAAGATATCAGTTTGTCTCTGTGAATGGTTCGTCCTCTGACAAATCAATTGTAAATTTCGGTGTTCCTCAAGGTTCCGTTCTAGGACCACTATTGTTTTCACTATATATTTTACCTCTTGGGGATGTCATTCGAAAACATAATGTTAAATTTCACTGCTATGCGGACGACACACAGCTGTACATTTCAATGAAACATGGTGAAGCCCCAAAATTGCCCTCGCTAGAAGCCTGTGTTTCAGACATAAGGAAGTGGATGGCTGCAAATTTTCTACTTTTAAACTCGGACAAAACAGAGATGCTTGTCCTAGGTCCCAAGAAACAAAGAGATCTTCTGTTGAATCTGACAATTAATCTGGATGGTTGTACAGTCGTCTCAAATAAAACTGTGAAGGACCTCGGCGTTACTCTGGACCCTGATCTCTCTTTTGAAGAACATATCAAGACTGCTTCAAGGACAGCTTTTTTCCATCTACGTAACATTGCAAAAATCAGAAACTTTCTGTCCAAAAATGACGCAGAAAAATTAATCCAAGCTTTTGTTACTTCTAGGCTCGACTACTGCAATGCTCTACTTTCCGGCTACCCGGATAAAGCACTAAACAAACTTCAGTTAGTGCTAAATACGGCTGCTAGAATCCTGACTAGAACCAAAAAATTTGATCATATTACTCCAGTGCTAGCCTCCGTACACTGGCTTCCTGTTAAGGCAAGGGCTGATTTCAAGGTTTTACTGCTAACCTACAAAGCATTACATGGGCTTGCTCCTACCTATCTTTCCGATTTGGTCCTGCCGTACATACCTACACGTACGCTACGGTCACAAGACGCAGGCCTCCTAATTGTCCCTAGAATTTCTAAGCAAACTGCTGGAGGTAGGGCTTTCTCCTATAGAGCTCCATTTTTATGGAATGGTCTGCCTACCCATGTGAGAGACGCAGACTCAGTCTCAACCTTTAAGTCTTTACTGAAGACTTATCTCTTCAGTAGGTCCTATGATTAAGTATAGTCTGGCCCAGGAGTGTGAAGGTGAACGGAAAGGCTGGAGCAACGAACCGCCCTTGCTGTCTCTGCCTTGTCGGTTCCCCTCTTCCCACTGGGATTCTCTGCCTCTAACCCTTTTACAGGGGCTGAGTCACTGACTTACTGGTGTTCTTCCATGCCGTCCATGGGAGGGGTGCGTCACTTGAGTAGGTTGAGCCACTGACGTGGTCTTCCTGTCTGGGTTGGCGCCCCCCCCTTGGGTTGTGCCATGGCGGAGATCTTTGTGGGCTATACTCGGCCTTGTCTTCGGACGGTAAGTTGGTGGTTGTAGATATCCCTCTAGTGGTGTGGGGGCTGTGCTTTGGCAAAGTGGGTGGGGTTATATCCTGCCTGTTTGGCCCTGTCCGGGGGTATCATCGGATGGGTCCACAGTGTCTTCTGAACCCTCCTGTCTCAGCCTCCAGTATTTATGCTGCAGTAGTTTATGTGTCGGGGGGCTAGGGTCAGTCTGTTACATCTGGAGTATTCTCTTGTCTTATCCGGTGTCCTGTGTGAATGTAAATATGCTCTCTCTAATTCTCTCTTTCTCTCTTTCTTTCTTTCCCTCGGAGGACCTGAGCCCTAGGACCATGCCTCAGGACTACCTGGCATGATGACTCCTTGCTGTCCCCAGTCCACCTGGCCATGCTGCTGCTCCAGTTTCAACTGTTCTGCCTGCGGCCACGGAACCCTGACCTGTTCACCGGACGTGCTTGTTGCACCCTCGATAATTACTATGATTATTATTATTTGACCATGCTGGTCATTTACGAACATTTTAACATCTTGACCATGTTCTGTTATAATATCCACCCGGCACAGCCAGAAGAGGACTGGCCACCCCTCATAGCCTGGTTCCTCTCTAGGTTTCTTCCTAGGTTTTTGGCCTTTCTCAGGAGTTTTTCCTAGGGAGTTTTTCCCAGCCACCGTGCTTCTTTCACATGCATTGCTTGCTGTTTGGGGTTTTAGGCTGGGTTTCTGTACAGCACTTTGAGATTTCAGCTGATGTACGAAGGGCTATATAAATAAATTTGATTTGATTTGATTTGATATTACTGGACAATAATCAAGATGGGACAAGACCAGAGCCTGAACAACTAGTACAGTTGAGTTTTGTGTAAAAAACACACAGAACATCCTTTTTCTAACAGATATACCCCTCCCCATCGTCACAACAACTTTGTCAATATGACTTGATCATGATAATTGAGCATCCAGTGTTATAACTAGGAGTTTAGCTTCCTCAACTTGCTCAACTCCAACTGAGGTCTTAGAGAATGTTTTGAACCAAATAAGAGTAATGGCCCAAGTCAACTGCCCTGAGGGACACCGCACTGTACGTATCTGATGTTAGAGAAACTTCCATTGAAGAACACTCTCTGTGGTGCTGGAGGCCACTCTCTCTGTGATGGCAGGTGATGTAAAGCCATAGCAAGTGAGTTGTTCAATAGCTGTTTATGATCAATAACATCAAAGGTTGCAGTGAAATCTCCAACTATCATCTTATTATCCATTTATTTGAACCAACCATCTGTCAATTGAGTCAGTGCAGTGCAAGTGTTGTGTGCACTACTCTGTATGCATGCTGAAAGTCAGTAATTAACTTGTTCTCTGAAAAAAAGCATTGTAATTTATTTGGTCCATCACAATTCTCTCCATCAGTTTACTAAGAAGAGGCAGCAAACTGACTGGGCGGCTGTTAAAGCCAGCAAAGTGTCCTTTACTATTTTTTGGCAATGGAATTACTTTAGCTTCCTTCCACGCCTGTGTACACAGATATACTGGTTAAAGATATACTGTAGCAAATAGGGGTGGCCATACAGTCTGCTGCCATTCTCAATAGTTTCCCATCAATGTTGTCTATACCTGGTGGCTTATTAATATTGATGGATAACAATATGTTTTCCACCTCTCCTACACTAACTTGACCAAATTCAAAACAGCAATCCTTCTCTTTCATTATTAGATATTTTATACAAAAATATGATGGTTCACTGTTCATTGTTTTCATTTCACTTCTGTTGTTATAAATTAACTTCAGTGAATGATGTACATTAATTGGGTTTTCTGCCCATGATATAATTTAAGGTACTCCAAAGTATTTTTCCATTGTGTTTTATGCCATTTATCTTGGTTTGGTAGTGTAATATATTCATCTTTTTGTTAAGTTTGGTCACAGCATTTCTATGTTAACCAATCACCTGAGTTGCCACCAGTTATTCCACAGAAAAACAAAACATTCACGCTCAAACACAAGTGTGCAGACCTAACTTACAGAAACTGTATTGTCTCAAACAAGGCCCTTGACATTTAATTCTAATGATAAAAACAGTCTGGTATATACAATATAGTCTTATGGGAACCCTACTAATAGTTGTTTTTCTCCATCTTTCCAAGTATTAATTATGACCGACATAATGATCACTGCTAAGAACAGTAATCCACTGTGCCAATGACGTGCACAACACAACCTCCATTGAGCAGTACAATACCCTCACAGGTATCCCATTGATCAGTGCACTGTAGTTACTGGAATATACATGTTTTTTCACCTTTGTGAATGTACCACAAGGAGACATTTAAAAGATATACAAGGGAGTTTTTTGTATGTATTATGCATAAAGCTAATATAGAACGTATTAGGGTGTGTTGGGAATTGTTAGGGTAAGCGTATCTGATAACCGTAAACAGGTAAATGCCATGGTGTTTACGCAGAAATAAACATACACAGAAAATAATGTATGTTAATTTTAACTTCTTATCAAGCAGCAGCAGTAGTAGTAGTAGTTAACTAACATTGCAAAGGTCAGTTGAGAGAGTTGCTTCATCTATTAGATCATAATTATCCCACAATATCAGTTGGTTGCCATAGCATTCTCCCCTCTGACCCAAAGAGAAAAAGCCAAAGGCGATTAAATGCAATGAGGTCCAAGTTGACATATAATTACTAAATGGATTTAGTCTTTTTTTTTGCTTTAACTGCGTTGCTGGCACATCTACATCATGGTATTGAGTTTGGATTGAACATGTCATACAGCAATTTAACTTTCCAAACATCAGAATATTTGTTTTCCCATTTTGCCAATAAAGTTTGTATGCCAGGAATGGGACAAGCTCTTCATTGGACCGATTTTGCAATATCTTACCCTACACCTCTCTTTATACAAAAGCCTCAGTATTGTACCAATATTTTGAGAAGGATTGTTTTTCTGGATGGAAGCTGTTATTTTTTTCAAAAGCAGAACAGTGCACAATAACAGTCAGTAAGGATATGATCTCTACAACCATTCCTGAAGGCCTGTCTGTGAGATCTGTGAGCTCTGGTCATAAGAACAACCCATTGGCAGTCAGTTTCAGTCTGTCCCACAGCTTAGCCTCAGCTCAGACACAATCCACAATCCTACCATCCAGACAGTTTAAGGGATGCTAAATAAATGGCCTGTGTCCCAGAAATGTGTCTGTGTCTTGACAGGGCTCGACGTGAAGGGAGAAATGGCATTGGCTCTCCGGACCAGTAATTAATCACAGCCAGCGGCCCGGTCAGCCGAGCCACTAACCCACTGTGACCTCATTCCATTACACCAAGTGCTCTGAGGCTCACACAGACCCTGGTCAGAGAGGCTAGGTGTGTACCAAAAGATCCTAGGGGCTAGACCTCTAGGTGTTCCACCTCATATTCTACTGAGAGGGGCTAGACCTCTACAGTGGGGGAAAAAAGTATTTGATCCCCTGCTGATTTTGTACATTTGTCCACTTACAAAGAAATGATCAGTCTGTAATTTTAATAGTAGGTTTATTTCAACAGTGAGAGACAGAATAACAACAAAAAAATCCAGAAAAACACATGTCAAAAATGTTATTATTTATTTTATTTTATTTATTTGAACTTTATTTAACCAGGAAGGGCTCATTGAGATTTAAAATCTCTTTTTCAAGAGCATCCTGGCCAAGATAGGCAGCACCAAGTCATTACAAAAATTACAGACAAACAACATCTAGTAAAAACCATAGAATTCACAAGAGTATAACAAAATCAAAAACAGCAAATTAAAAACATTGACAGGTCAGGGAATCAGTCTCAAGATCATTCATCAGTGATTTAAAAATACCAACCGGGACAAGTTCTTCCAGTTTAAAAGTATTTTGTAAGGCGTTCCAAGACGATGGCGCAGAGTACATAAAAGCCCTTTTACCAAATTCAGTTAGGACATTTGGAACAGTTAGCAGGATAAAGTCCCACGAACGAAGAGAGTACCCACCACATTTCTGAACAATAAAAATGCCCAAATAAAAATGATTTGCATTTATGATTTGCATTTTAATGAGGGAAATAAGTATTTGACCCCTCTGCAAAACATGACTTAGTACTTGGTGGCAAAACACTTGTTGGCAATCACAAAGGTCAGACATTTCTTGTAGTTGGCCACCAGGTTTGCACACATCTCAGGAGGGATTTTGTCCCACTCCTCTTTGCAGATCTTCTCCAAGTCATTAAGGTTTCGAGGCTGACGTTTGGCAACTCGAACCTTCAGCTCCCTCCACAGATTTTCAATGGGATTAAGGTATGGAGACTGGCTAGGCCACTCCAGGACCTTAATGTGCTTCTTCTTGAGACACTCCTTTATTGCCTTGGCCGTGTGTTTTGGGTCATTGTCATGCTGGAATACCCATCCACGACCCATTTTCAATGCCCTGGCTGAGGGAAGGAGGTTCTCACCCAAGATTTGACGGTACATGGCCCTGTCCATCGTCCCTTTGATGCGGTGAAGTTGTCCTCTCCCCTTAGCAGAAAAACACCCCCAAAGCATAATGTTTCCACCTCCATGTTTGACGGTGGAGATGGTGTTCTTGGGGTCCCGTGTGGCTGTTGGTAGAGCATGGTGTTTGCAACGCCAGGGTTGTGGGTTTGATTCCCACGAGGGACCAGTACGGAGGAAAAAAAAAGTATGAAATGTTTGCATTCACTACTGTAAGTCACTCTGGATAAGAGTTTCTGCTAAATGACTAAAATGTAAACATGTCATAGGCAGCATTCCTCCTCCAAACACGGTGAGTTGAGTTGATCTCAAAGAACTCCATTTTGCGGGCGCTGCAGGATTTCAGTCCTTCACGGCGTAGTGTGTTACCAATTGTTTTCTTGGTGACTATGGTCCCAGCTGCCTTGAGATCATTGACAAGATCCTCCCGTGTAGTTCTGGGCTGATTCCTCACCGTTCTCATGATCATTGCAACTCCACGAGGTGAGATCTTACATGGAACCCCAGGCCGAGGGATATTGACAGTTCTTTTGTGTTTCTTCCATTTGCGAATAATCTCACCAAATGTTGTCACCTTCTCACCAAGCTGCTTGGCGATGGTCTTGTAGCCTATTCCAGCGTTGTAGGTCTACAATCTTGTCCCTGGCATCCTTGGAGAGCTCTTTGGTCTTGGCCATGGTGGAGAGTTTGGAATCTGATTGATTGATTGATTGCTTCTGTGGACAGGTGTCTTTTTTACAGGTAACAAGCTGCGGTTAGGAGCACTCCCTTTAAGAGTGTGCTCCTAATCTCAGCTCGTTACCTGTATAAAAGACACCTGGGAGCCAAAAATCTTTCTGATTGAGAGGGGGTCAAATACTTATTTCCCTCATTAAAATGCAAATCAATTTATAACATTTTTGACATGCGTTTTTCTGGATATTTTTGTTGTTATTCTGTCTCTCACTGTTCAATTAAACCTACCATTAAAATTATGGACTGATCCTTTCTTTGTCAGTGGGCAAACGTACAAAATCAGCAGGGGATCAAATAATTTTTTCCCCCACTGTATGTGTTCCATCTCATATTCTACTGAGGGGGGCTAGACCTCTATGTGTTCCACCTCATATTCTACTGAGAGGGGCTAGACCTCTAGGTGTTCCATCTCATATTCTACTGAGAGGGGCTAGACCTCTAGGTGTTCCATCTCATATTCTACAGAGAGGAACTAGACCACTAGCTGTTACACCATAGCACATACTGAGTTCTGGGAGAGTAAGAGGTGCTTTGAGGCGCACAGCACATCAACCATACTGAGAAGGGCTAGATATGCATTTGACATTGCACCCTACTCCCTATATAGGAATAGGGGTCTGGTTAAAAAGTAGTGCACTATATACAGAAGAGGGTGCCATTTGAGATGCAGACTACTGTATGTGTTGCACGACGAACCCTACTAGGGCCTGTGGAGTATTGGAAAGTCAGAGGACAGTTGTTTTCTCTGGGAGCTTCATGTCAAGACATGCAGGGTTACAATAAGTCAATACCCTGAGATTTACATTACTTGGACGCAAGGTAATGTTGGATTTTGAGGATAGTCTGCATATTGACAGTACAGGAGAGATGATAGTGAGCCTATTGACAGTACAGGAGAGATGATAGTCAGCCTATTGACAGTACAGGAGAGAAGTTAGTCAGGCTATTGACAGTACAGTAGAGATGATAGTCAGCCTATTGACAGCATAGGGGAGATGATAGTTAGCCTATTGACAGTACAGAGGAGATGAGAGCCAGCCTATTGACAGTACAGGATAAATGCAAGGTTATTGATCCAAACTGCTGGGCTACTTATATATAGATACTATAATATACAGATACTGTAATACACTGCTCAAAAAAATAAAGGGAACACAAACAACACAATGTAACTCCAAGTCAATCACACTTCTGTGAAATCCAACTGTCCACTTAGGAAGCAACACTGACTGACAATACATTTCACATGCTGTTGTGCAAATGGAATAGACAACAGGTGGAAATTATAGGCAATTAGCAAGACACCCCCAATAAAGGAGTGGTTCTGCAGGTGGTGACCACAGACCACTTCTCAGTTCCTATGCTTCCTGGCTGATGTTTTGGTCACTTTTGAATGCTGGCAGTGCTTTCACTCTAGTGGTAGCATGAGACGGAGTCTACAACCCACACAAGTGGCTCAGGTAGTGCAGCTCATCCAGGATGGCACATCAATGCGAGCTGTGGCAAGAAGGTTTGCTGTGTCTGTCAGCGTAGTGTCCAGAGCATTGAGGCGCTACCAGGAGACAGGCTACTACATCAGGAGACGTGGAGGAGGCCGTAGGAGGGCAACAACCCAGCAGCAGGACCGCTACCTCCGCCTTTGTGCAAGGAAGAGCAGGAGGAGCACTGCCAGAGCCCTGCAAAATGACCTCCAGCAGGCCACAAATGTGCATGTGTCTGCTCAAACGGTCAGAAACAGACTCCATGAGGGTGGTATGAGGGCCCGACGTCCACAGGTGGGGGTTGTGCTTACAGCCCAACACCGTGCAGGACATTTGGCATTTGCCAGAGAACACCAAGATTGGCAAATTCGCCACTGGCGCCCTGTGCTCTTCACAGATGAAAGCAGGTTCACACTGAGCACATGTGACAGACGTGACAGACTCTGGAGACGCCGTGGAGAACGTTCTGCTGCCTGCAACATCCTCCAGCATGACCGGTTTGGCGGTGGGTCAGTTATGGTGTGGGGTGGCATCTTTGGGGGGCCGCACACCTCCATGTGCTCGCCAGAGGTAGCCTGACTGCCATTAGGTACCGAGATGAGATCCTCAGACCCCTTGTGAGACCATATGCTGGTGCGGTTGGCCCTGGGTTCCTCCTAATGCAAGACAATGCTAGACCTCATGTGGCTGGAGTGTGTCAGCAGTTCCTGCAAGAGGAAGGCATTGATGTTATGGACTGGCCCGCCCGTTCCCCAGACCTGAATCCAATTGAGCACATCTGGGACATCATGTCTCGCTCCATCCACCAACGCCACGTTGCACCACAGACTGTCCAGGAGTTGGCGGATGCTTTAGTCCATGTCTGGGAGGAGATCCCTCAGGAGACCATCCGCCACCTCATCAGGAGCATGCCCAGGTGTTGTAGGGAGGTCATACAGGCACGTGGAGGGCACACACACTGCTGAGCCTCATTTTGACTTGTTTTAAGGACATTACATCAAAGTTGGATCAGCCTGTAGTGTGGTTTTCCACTTTAATTTTGAGTGTGACTCCAAATCCAGACCTCCATGGGTTGATAAATTGGATTTCCATTGATTATTTTTGTGTGATTTTGTTGTCAGCACATTCAACTATGTTAAGAAAAAAGTATTTAATAAGATTATTTCATTCATTCAGATCTAGGATGTGTTATTTTAGTGTTCCCTTTATTTTTTGAGCAGTGTATATAGATATTATAATATACAGATACTGTAATATATAGATACTGTAATATATAGATAGTATAATATATAGATACTGTAATATATAGATACTATAATATATAAATACTGTAATAAATAGATACTGTAATATACAGAGAGTATAATATATAGATACTGTAATATATATAGAGCATAATATATAGAAATATAATATATAGAGAGTACATTATATAGATACTATAATATGTAGAGCGTATAATATATAGATACTATAATATATAGAGAGTATAATATGTAGATACTATAGGGTCACGACTTAACCACAGGACTTGACTCTAGAGAGTGTAAACTTTGTGTTGTGAGCGGCACTTGGTGGAGTTTGACCAGGCCGTGTGATATTGAGTGTGATGTGGAGCGTGATATTAGGCGATGCGATACACACCGCAGGGCTCCAGCGTCATAATGACCCCTGAGCATCTCCACGGTAACAGCCTGTGACTGACAGATAGGCCTCTTCAGGTGGAACATTGTCTTCGTCCTAAATGGCACCCTATTCCCTTTATATTGCACTATTTTGTACGTTTTACCCTGTGGGCTCTGTTCAAAAGTAGTGCACTATAAAGGGATAGGGAGCCATTTGGGATGTAATCATTGTTAGAGCAGCTATGGGGGTCCAGTTAGGGAAATGTATGTATTTTTTTGTGAGGGAGAGAGGGAGTGTCAGTTATGTAACCCTCCATCAGTGGGATATCTGTGGATCAATGGGCAGAATGGTAATACTGAAAATGGACTGACCCCTCAGGAGTATCTGACCCCAGATACATAACAGGAGTGGTACTGCTTATGCTGACTTAATTAAGGAGATGCACTGTTAAGGCCCTTTGCTGCACTGTAGGGGCTAAAAAAAAGAAGGAAATCAAAGACTAGTTAAATGACATCTGAGATTTTCAAATGGGCGCAAGTCAGGTTTCTGTAAGGAGCACTTTGCTTCATGCTAAAGAAATCTGTAATTTCACAAAATGGTGGTGGAATTAAATGTAGTCACGCCCGAAACCTATAAAAAGGAAATTGGTTTTGTGCATGTGATTTTGACAATTAGTCATTTTTAATAACATATGTCTCACTCTTGAGTAAGTCTTAATGTGTTTAACACTGCCCAAGGGTATATTATCCGATTTGAATTAATTTCCTCCTCTCCAACACAATTTCCTCCTCTCTCCTTTCCGTTCTTTTACCTCTGTGGGCCCTGTGCTGTGCAGATCTTGTTTCCCTTCCAGCCCAGTCTGGCTTGTCACACTGCCTTGGCCATTTCCTCAACACAACAACGCTGCCTGTCACAACTGACACCCGTTTCCTCTCTGAAATCTACCTGGGACAGAAGCTGAGCTCATCTGAGCAAACTATATATCTTCCCATGTAAATATCCATTACCTCACTGAGCATGTCCTGTTGTCTGCCCTCTCTCCTCTTCCCCCGCTTGCCCTATCTATCTGCAGAGAGGACTTGGCTGCAGCTCCAGTCTGCGGCTCCAAGATGAAGGCGGTGAAAGGAAGTTTGACAGTGGTTGAGCCTAAAGCTCAACTGTGTGTATCGTATCATGACATCAGTAAAAGACAGACAACACCCGCTGCATTTAAACTCAAAGGTAGGCAGAGGTAGGTAAGTGGATTCATATTGTATGTCTTTCTGGCCACAGAAAACATTCAAGTTCCTTAGGTTTAGAAGGAGACACAATGCCATGGAGGATTGATTTATTCACATTGCTCATCCAATACATCTCCAGAGTAAACCCTTGAAAACCTTTGATCCCAACTTGGTAAAAAGGAAAACGTTTTAACATACCATGAAAGTTACATGCCCATCTCTGTCCCCTGACATTGTTTGATAGTCTACAGTACATTTGACTGTATATGACATCAGATAAAATAGATGTATTGACGACATGCTGTATTGATGACATACTGTATTGACGACATACTGTAGTAAAGGTATTGTGACCAAGGACATTGGGTGCTTCAACGGAAGCCTTTACATCCACACATGGCCTGTCCAATGAACTTTTGGATACAGCGTCTAAGTTACATGCCCATTGTTCTTCCATGTTTGATAGTGATATATGATCACATACAGGGACTTTTTCAACATTTTGTTGTGTTCGATTTTGTGTCACTGGCAAACAGACAATACCCCATAATGTCAAAGTGGAATTATGTTTCTAGACATGTTTACTAATTAATTAAAGATGAAAAGCTCAAATGTCATGAGTCAATAAGTATTAAACCACTTTTTTAAGGCAAGCCTAAATAAGTTCAGGAGTAAAAATGTGCTTAACAAGTCACACAATAAGTTGCATGGACTCATGTGTAGTCCTTTCCTGCAGTCAATGACCAAAAGCGCTCCTTTGGCATCATGGTTGGAATGTTATTAATATTTTTCATAATTTCATGACGAATACAAATATAATTATTTCAAACAATGAAAATCCAGTGTTTCTATGTCAAAGAGTTTTGTTAAATTTCAGTCTTCTTTGATGTATATAAAGTGTGATATTGTAACGGCTGTCGTGAGAGAGAGTAGACCAAGGTGCAGCGGAGTTAGTGTTCATCATTCCATTTAATAACAGAAAGAATACTATACGAAACAAAACAAGAAAACTGACAGCCAAACAGTCCTGTCAGGTGCAAAACACTAACAGAAACAATTACCCACAAAACCCAAAGGAAAAACATGCTCCTTATGTGTGACTCCCAATCAGCAACAACGAACCTCAGCTGTGCCTGATTGGGAGCCACTCACGGCCCAAAACAAAGAAATACAAAAACATAGAAAAAGGAACATAGAACACCCACCCAATGTAACACCCTGGCCTAACCAAAATAAAGAACAAAAACCCCTCTCTATGGCCAGGGCGTTACAGATATTAATACATTTCAGCTCTATATCTGACATGGCAAAGGTGGCTTATTCTTTTCGATCCCAAAATCATGTGTGTGAGGTGTATACTTTTGTTTCAAAGTAGATTTGTTTAAGACTACCAAGAATCACACTCTGTGACCCTGATTTTGCCCACTGCAGTAAAATTATATTATCAATCATGTTTAATGGCTACCTCATCTCTGTACACCAAACATACAATTATCTGTTAGGTCCCTCAGTCGAGCAATGAATTTAAAATGCAGATTCAAACACATAGACCAAAGAGGTTACTATGCCTCACAAAGAAGGGAACCAGTTGGTAGATGGGTAAAAAAAAAGCTAACATTGAATATCCCTTTGAGCATGGTGAAGTTATTAATGGTGTATCAAAACACCCAGTCAGTACAAAGATACAGGCGTCCTTCCCAACTCAGTTGCCGGAGAGGAAGGAAACCGCTCAGGGATTTCACCATGTGGCCAATGGTGACTTTTAAACAGTTACAGAGTTTAATGTCTGTGATAGGAGAAAACTGAGGATGGATCAACAACATTGTAGTTACTCCACAATACTAACCTAAATGACAGAGAGAAAATAACGAAGCTTGTACAGAAAACAAATATTCCAAAACATGCATCCTGTTTGCAACAAGTCACTAAAGTAAAACTGTAAAAAATGTGACAAAGAAATTAACTTTATGTCCTGTGTCACGTCCTGACCAGTAGAGGGAGTCTTTGTTATTGTAGTTTGGTCAGGACGTGGCAGAGGGTATTTGTTTTATGTGGTCCGAGGGTTGTGTGTATTGTAGAGGGGTGTTTTATTTATGTGTTCCAGGGTTTTGGGTGTATGTTCTGGTTATTGGTATTCTAGGGTTTTCTGGTTTGTGTATTTCTTTGTTGTCTGTGTGGCTCTCGATCAGGAACAGCTGTACTTCGTTGTTCCTGATTGAGAGTCATATATAAGGAGCTTGTTTTCACCTGGGGTTTTGTGAGTAGATGTATTTTGCACTGCTGTTATTATAGCCTGTGAAACTGTCGGTCTGTCGTTCTTTGTTTCTTGTTTTCACTTTAATTAAATAAAATAATGATGAGCACGCAACCCGCTGCGCCTTGTTCCCCTTCTCTCTTCAACAACAACCGTGACATCCTGAATACAAAGTGTTATGTTTGAGGCAAATCTAACACATCACTGAGTACCACTCTTTCTATTTTCAAGCATGGTGGTGGCTGCATCATGTTATGGGTGTGATTGTCATCGACAAGGACTAGGGAGTTTTTTTAGGATCAAAATAAATGGAATTGAGCTAAGTGCAGGCAAAATCCTAAAGGAAAACCTGGTTCAGTCTGTTTTCCATCCGACACTGGGAGATGAATTAACCTTTGAGCAAGACAACAACCTAAAACACAAGGCCAAATATACACTGTAGTTGCTTACCAAGATGACATTGAATGTTCCTGAGTGGCCTAGTTATTGCTTTGACTTAAATCGGTTTGAAAATCTATGGCAAGACTTGAAAATGGCTGTCTAGCAACAATCAATAACCAACTTGACAGATCTTGAAGAATGTTTTAAAGAATAATGTGCAAAATGGTACAATCTAGGTGTGCAAAGCACCTTACCCAGAAAGACTCACAGCTGTAATGCTGTCAAAGTTGATTGTAAAATGTATTGACTCGGGGGTGTGAATTATCATGAATAATTAGATATTTCTGTATTTTATTTTCAATACATTTGCTAAAAGTTCCAAAATCATGTCTTCATTTTGTCATTAAGCGGTATTGTGCAAAATGAATATATTTTATCCATTTTGATTTAATGCTGTAACAACAAAAATGTGTAATAAGTCAAGTGGTAGGACTACTTTCTGAAGGCAATGTAGATTCATTGATGTCATACTGTATGGTGACATGCTGTAACGTCGAGGACAAGGACATTGTGTGTTGAACTGAATCCTTTTCGATCCCCATGGCGACCTGTCGAAACATTTAATTTGTTTAAAAACAGCTGCTGCACTGCTAGAATTCCGATTGCTCTGATACTTTAAAGTGGCTGCCTCTTAAGAACATGTCGAAACAGACTTCAGGTTAAGCACTTCATTTCAGAAGTATCTTTGAGAGAAAATGTACAACTTATTAATTTCGTCACCACTTGAAGGGTTTCCAATAACATCCCTCACACCGTAATATTATCGCTCCCATCTAAAGACGCACATTATGAAAACTTGAATAGTTTTTTTAGTACTTTGGGCTGAATAACAGAGAAACCCATGCATTCTGTCCACAGGCAAATTAACATGCGTGTTGCATCATATTGCTGAGGCAAATACCAAGTCCTTCTTAATGACTGGACAGGTAAATCTACCAAGTCCTTCTTAATGACAGGGGCGGTGAATCTACCTATGTATATAACTGGATTCAGGGTCAAAAAGTTAATTATATAATTTCCATGTAGGTCAGTAGAGCCAAATGTTGGTACTGTCAATGACCAGAGAGAAGGAGGAAGAGGGAGACAGGAAGAGGAGGATGGCGAGGAGGAAGAGGGGAAGAGGAGGACGAAGAGGAGGGGCAGGGGCAAGGAGGATGATGATGAGGAGGAGGAGGTGAGGGGGAGGGGGGAGGATGAGAGGGAGGAGGAAGCACTAAAGTAAAGCATATGCAGGAGGGTGTTAGTCTGTCTATATGTGCAAGGAAATACAACCGCGATTCGCCCAGGGAAAGAACATCAGAGCATGAGAAATGTTAATTTGCCATTGACTGTGAGGATTGTGATGTGAACCACAAATTAACACAGATAGGAGAGAGGATCTGAGATTGATCAGTTATTCTGCTCCGTTTCTTCAAGGTTGAATAATGGTATAACATGCCATCGCATCACAACGCTCACTCTTCCACCTGCTTTGCATAACTGCAATTATTCAAAAGCTAATTTGTTAAAACTTATGCTAATTCAGTAGTCCTCCCAAAACTAATTACAAATGTAATTTTCTCTTTCGTCATGGTATTTAATTAATGCTTCGGCTTGGTTGACTAAAAACATCATACAAGATATATTATTTTTCCTTTTTTTGAAGTGGTAATGTATAACTTGACAAATCAGTCCTGACAATTGAATATTCACATTCTGCAGTTCATAACCTAAGTTACGATGTTCATATGTATATTATCTATAGTAAAAACACAAATATAATCACATCATTCTTATTTCAAGTCCTAAAGGTCCAATGCATTCATTTTTTTCTCAATATCAAATCATTTCTGGGTAACAATTGAGTACCTTACTGTGATTGTTCTCAATTAAAATTATCGAAAAGAAACAAAAATAGCTTCTTAGCAAAGATACATTTCTCAAATAAGAATTTTGCTAGGACTGTCTGGCAGTGGTCTGAGTGGTGAGGGGAAAACTCAAAACTAGCTGTTATTGGCAGAGAAGTTTGCAACTCTCTTTCTTATTGGTCTATTAACGAATTTACTGCCTGGTGATGTCAGCAGGCATGCTAAAACTCCATCCCACCAAAACAGGCTGAAATGTCAGGTGTTCTTTTCAAACAGCTCTTATCCTAAAAGGGCATTATCATCATTTTCACAATTTCACAACATTATTCCAACATCATTGTGTGGAAATATATATACAACACAGAAATCATGTTTTTGACTGCACTGGGCCTTTAACACATTCATGGTGACATTTTTAAAGATGTTATCTCGTCTGTGTTTTAGATACAAGCCAAGAAAAATATCAACTTTAAAAAGAAAATATACATTGATCCTCTCTAAGGAAATACGGGTAATTTTCGACAAAATCTTTGACGAGACACAAAACAAAGTTCCAGAGCTGAGACAAAAGTAATAATCCATGAAAATACAGGTTCATTCCCTGCAAACAAAAATTTGTCGTCAGGACGTCCCCAGAATGTCACAAAATGCTCCGGACGTTGTGTCATGGTCCCCTGAAGGTTTTGTCTAGTTCCCTATTTATACCAGGTACGTCACCAGATGGTCGCAAAAAAAATCGGCCCAGGGCACAGGCACCCTAGTTTCATTACATATCACTCCTTGTTGCCAAGCTCATCAAAGCCATGATTGGTGAACCACTGATCCACTCACAGCTCTTTTGGCATAGTTAGGGACACCCACAAAAAGTGTTTTTAACATACTGTACAGGGTTTTCAACTTACATATTTGACATACATGATTACATTGTGTATGTTATTTAAACAGTAATTATTATTCAACAATTCCTCACCTGGGATTTGAACTCACAACTTCTTGGGTCAAAACATTCCGATCTTCCAATCTTTTCTTTGTGTCCAAGTTTCACTGTGAAATTGACTTACACAGATTTATACAAACTCCATGTCCATTTATCTTCACAGGACAAAAACCTTCCTCTGCGTCATTGCTAGCACAATTCAGCTTAGTTGGGATCAGTAAGATGACAGAGGCCTTGAAGCTGGGCTCACCAGTGTGTAATTCTGAATTAACTTCATTTGAAAGTGTCTGTGCTCTGTCTTGAATATGAATGAGAGAGAAGACAACAACATCAGATCATAGGGATTGTACCTGAAAGCATTATGAATGCCTCAATTCCCATCAATGTCCTTGCTAAGCTTTGCAAGAGGGCTAATTATTTCTGGACACTTGCAGACACTGCTCGGAGCGGTAATTTATTTATTTTGAAAAACAAAATCCCAGCTACTGCAAATCTACTGCAACTCTGAATATCACCCTTTGTATTAAGGCCTCTTCTTGAAGGTATTATGGCATGTAGCCCAGAACAGTTACCTCATACAACACAACCCTATACTCTTATAACAGATACCTAGCCTGAATCCCAGATCTTGGTGTACTGCCCTAACAACTCTCACAATGACAGCAATGGAGCTGGCAAGACAGCACATACAGATCTGGGATTCAGGCTAACACCAGCTGTACCATGGAGGACCTGAAGAGTTTAATTCCAGAATGCTATATATCCATTTTCAGAAATGTTGCTAAATTAGCCTTTATTGTTTAAAGACATTAAGAAAGAGATTGGGGTGTGTTTTTGCTCTCTTATCATTGTATGGGGTTGTTCAATGGCAGACATCTATTTGTTTAAAATCTATGACTCGATGGTTTCATGTCAGAGATACAAATAATCATGTTTTTTTGCAAAATACTACACACTCAGTGGCCAGTTTACTAGGTACACCACCTCGTTCACAAAAATGGTTTGCTCCTACAGAGTCACGTGGCCATGGCTTGCTGTATAAAGCAGGCAGATGGGCATCAAGGCATTGTTACTGTTTGATTGAACATTAGAATGGGCAAAATGAGTGACCTAAGCAACTTTGAGCGTGGCATGATTGTCGGTGCCAGGCGTGCCAGTTTCAGTATCTCAAAAACAGCTTGCCTCCTGGGCTTTTCATGCACGCAGTGTCTACGGTTTACCGAGAATGGTGCGGCAGTAAGCGGCAGTCCTGTTGGCAAAAACAGCTCATTGATGAGAGGTCAATGGAGAATGGCAAGAATCGTGCAAGCTAACAGGCCTGCCACAAATAGACAAATAACAGCGCAGTACAACAGTGATGTGTAGAACAACATCTCAGAACACACAACTCGTCGGTCCTTATCACGGATGGGATATTGCAGCAGACGACCACACTGGGTTCCACTCCTATCAGCTAAACACAAGAAGAAGCTGCTCCAGTGGGCACGTGATCTACAACACTGGACAACTGAGGAGTGGAAAAACATTGACTGGTCTGACGAATCCCGGATCCTGTTGCGTCATGCTGATTGCAGGATTTGGCGTAAGCAGTGTAAGCAGCATGAGTCCTTGGCCCCATTCTGCCTGGTGTCAACGGTACAGGCTGGTGATGGTGGTGTAATGGTATAGGGAATGTTTTCCTGGCATACATTAGGTTCCTTGATACCAATTGAGCAACGTTTCCATTCACCAAATAATTCAGGCTGTTCTGGAGACAAAGGGGGGCCTGACCCAGTACTAGATGGGAGTACCTAATACATTTCCGCTGAGTGTATATCCGCCGCACTCCAGGGAAATAAGTAGTACTGCTAGGTTTTACATAGCTAAATGTAACAAATTATTTTAAAAATATATATATAAAGAACTGTACAAATGATATCTGTACATCAATATCATTTTTTTTATATAATTCAGTACAGTAATATGAGATCTGCATGTAAACATTTTTCATTTGACATTGTAGTCCGTTAACAGATGCTCATATCTATCCAAAGTGACTTACAGTAAGTGCATTCATCTTAAGATAGCTAGTTGAGACAACCACATATCACAGTCAAATATACAGGATACGAACATTCCATTCCATTTTTTTTGTTGCAGAAAAACACATTTTCATACACATCTAAAATCTCATAATTAAAAAACAGTAATATTTTACACACACACGAAGGTACCCATAACCAATCATTTCTGATGAAAAAACACAAATGTGATCAATTTGTGGATATAGCGTGTTGGAAAAAAACACTTCACATGCTCATGGGAATTACTCAGATGGTTTCCCAGAGCACGGGAAGGTTAGGCCTCAAGCAATTTGCCACCACTTCCTGTGCACTGACCTTTGGGAGAAAACAACAGGAGAATTAGAGTTTTAAGGATCCTCTTTAGCCTTACCCCTCCTTAAAAATGCTAATTAGCTAGGCCTTGTCCAAAGGCATCCAAAGGCGTCCTTGGAAATCCTGTACGCCTCGTCTCTCTACAAAAACCCTAGCCCTAATATGTGACAAAAGAAACCCAAATCCCTTTTTAAGTGATATCTTACTGAAGAAAACCATGTAATTTGCTGAGCCTTTTTGCCACTGATACCTCAAAATGTGGTTTAATGGGCCTGTTGACACAAATCAGTATCCTTGGTAAGCTCATGCAAACAATAGATCCACCGGCTACTAACTGGCATTGGCAGGTGTCCTAAGCATCCTGAGTGAAATGGTCCACACACAGCTGTCTGGCTGAAGCTGATAGGATAGAATACAGAGGGGAGCTTTGGCCTGCATCCCGAATGGCACCCTATCCTCTACAGGGCACTACTTTTGATGAGGGCCCTGGTCAGGTCAATAGCAATACAAAAGCTCACATTAAAAGCTAACATTAAATGTTACGCCTAGTCATAATCACCATTGGCTCTATTGATTGAGTCATTAATGGTTTCACAGCATTGATGTTAGTGTTCATCTGTCATTCACTGCTTAAGACATGATTGCAGAGCCAATGGTAAAAGAGTGCATCACAATGCTAATACTATAATCACTGCCAATTTGTCTATTTTAGAATCAGAACCTTTATATTTCTGCCACATAAAACATGGTACAGCATGTCTTTGGGTCGAACTGCAGATATGAGGACTAGCTGGGCATTGGTTGGGCTGAGAAAAATGATAAGATCAGATGTGAGGAATGAAGGGCCGCTCACGTCTTAGGGCAGAAGCATGGGGCAGAGCACGTCTGAAGCGAAGACATTTTTTTTTTATAGGAATGATAGGATTTCAGACACTTTCTCAACAATCATCCCTTCTTCACTATCCACCTCACTGAAATGGCATGAGGGATTTCGGATTGTTCTATTATTTTGTGCTTAATTTAGAGATGTTTTTGATCGATTCCCATAAAAGGATGTAAAGCCTTCTTGAATTTCCTACAACACAATGGCAAGGCTGAATGTTCCAAGACTTGGGGAAAGTTCAACGTTCTGGGAGCAATAAGTTATACTCAGGCGGAATAATTTCAAAGATCAATGAAAAAGAGAGAAGGGAATAAATCTTAGATGTACTTTGCGGTATTTTTGGAATTGGTTTCCAGAGTCGTGTTTGAAAAACATTTGAAGAATCTGCCATTCACATTATTTACATTTAAATGAACAGGCAAAATCATGTTCATGAAATTGGATTATATTTGGATGAAACCGGATCAAAGTATGATGACCAAAGTATGAAAAATCAGTGATGCTTCTACATTGATAACGTTTGATCATAAAGTTACTGGTCCCCTCCCCCATGTCAAACTTGGATTCAGGAGAGGGGATTATTAAGGGGATAGGGTGACATCACCCTAACTCTTATTTTAATACACCAATGGTAACATGATATTCTCTTACCTAATTTAAATAAATACCGACTTGTAACCAACATCGGAGAAGGCGTGTTTGCGGAGGGGCGTGGTTTATATAGCTATAGCTACTCTACTGGTGCCAACATTTGACTATAGGGTGTCAGCAAATAGAATAAAAAGTTTACACTATGGCAACGATATCTATATGTCTCCCCTTTCATCTGTGTCTGGTGTTAGCTTATTACTGGCTAGCTAGGTCTACATCTGTGTCTGGTTAGCTAGTTACTGGCTAGCTAGGTCTTCAGCCAGCATGGAACAAAAGAGGGGGAAGGGTCGTTCAAAACACTGATGCCGTTATCAAGTTGTCAGTGCTACTGTGAACCAAATCACAAGACACATGCCAAACAGCATTCAAACAGTATAATTAATAGAATTTCAATGTTGTTTGAGTTGCTTTGTGTATCACCAAATTTGCTTGAGATGATTTTACTGCAACACTGCATCCAATGAATATAATGCTCCACACCCACTCAGCATGTCTTTTCAAACTTCCTGGTAGTTAGCCATGAGAATGTATTTTTTTTAATGTTATGCATTTATATCTGTCCCGATTGTGTGGAGAGACGGACCAAGGCGCAGCGTGCTCTGAGTTCCACATCTTTATTTTTGTGAAACTTACAAAACAAAAAAGGAAACAAACAACGAACCGTAACATAAGAGGTGCAGCATGCACTAACTCAAAATAAGACCATGGAGCCGGGTAGAACTCCGTGCCCGGACTGGGCCTCGGCGCAGAGGAAGGCTCCGGCTTTGGAGCGGGACTGGACACTGTGCCTGGACTGGGCATCAGCGCAGAGGAAGGCTCTGGCCTTGGAGCTGGACTGGACGCCGTGCCTGGACTGGGCACCGGCACAGAGGAAGGCTCCGGCCATGGAGCTGGACTGGGCACCATGCCTGGACTCTGCACTGGTGCAGAGGAAGACTCCTGCCATGGAGCAGGACTGGGCGCCGTGCCGGTCCGGCGCAGAGGAAGGCTCCGGCCTTGGAGCTGGACTGGACGCCGTGCCTGGACTGGGCACCGGCGCAGAGGAAGGCTCCAGCCATGGAGCTGGACTGGGCACCGTGCCTGGACTGGGCACTGGTGCAGATGAAGACTCCTGCCATGGAGCAGGACTGGGCGCCGTGCCGGTCCGGCGCAGAGGAAGGCTCCGGCCTTGGAGCTGGACTGGACGCCGTGCCTGGACTGGGCACCGGCGCAGAGGGAGGCTCCTGCCCTGGAGCGGGACTATAAGCCTTGCCTGGAAGCTCCGGACCTTTAACCCTAATTGGAGGCTCCGGAACGTTGACCGTCGCTGGAGGCTCCGGAACGTTGACCGTCGCAGGAGGTTCCGGACTGTGGACCGTCGCAGGGGGTTCCGGACTGTGGACCGTCACAGGTGTTCCGGACTGGGGACCGTTGTAGGGGGTTCCGGACTGGGGACCGTCGCCAGAGGCTCTGGACTGGTGACACGCTCTTCAGGGCGAGTGCGAGGAGCAAGCACAGGACATACCGGACTGGGGAGGCGCACTGGAGGCCTGATGCGTGGAGCCGGCACAGGTTGCACTGGACTGGTGACACGCTCTTCAGGGCGAGTGCGAGGAGCAGGCACAGGACGTACCGGACTGGGGAGGCGCACTGGAGGCCTGATGCGTGGAGCCGGCACAGGTTGCACCGGACTGGTGACACGCTCTTCAGGGCGAGTGCGAGGAGCTGGCACAGAATGTACTGGGCTGTGGAGGCGCACTGGAGACCTGGTGCGTAGAACCGGCACAAATTGTACCGGAACGGTGACACACACCTCAGGGTGAGTGCGTGGAGGAGACACAGGACGTACCGGACTGGGGAGGCAAACTGGAGGCCAGATGCGTGAAACCGGTGCAGATGATACCGGACTGGTGTCACGCTCCTCAGCACGCCCATGCTGCAGCTCTCTAATCGCCACCACCTCTCTCCGGAATCTTTCATCGAGTTCCTTCTTTGACTCCCTGATGGTCTCTGGCTCATTCCTCAGCTCCACCGAATACCCCGTGTGCCCCCCCCACAAAAAAAAATTGGGCTGTCTTTCGGGCTGTCTTTGTGGCCGCGAAACCCGGCGTCGTTGCTGTCCTCCCTTCTCTCCTTGCGTCTGCTTCAACGGCAGGCTTTCGTATCTTGCCAAGATTTCCTCCCAAGTCCAGGATATTCTCTCGTCGATCTCCTCGTAAGTCCAGGAGGCCATCTCCTCCTGGGCACGCTGCTAGGTCCTGTTGTGGTGGGATCTTCTGTCACAATTGTGTGGAGAGACGGATCAAGGCGCAGCATGCTCTGAGTTCCACATCTTTATTTTTGTGAAACTTACAAAACAAAAAAGGAAACAAACAACGAACCGTAACATAAGAGGTGCAGCATGCACTAACTCAAAATAAGACCATGGAGCCGGGTAGAACTCCGTGCCCGGACTGGGCCTCGGCGCAGAGGAAGGCTCCGGCTTTGGAGCGGGACTGGACACTGTGCCTGGACTGGGCATCAGCGCAGAGGAAGGCTCTGGCCTTGGAGCTGGACTGGACGCCGTGCCTGGACTGGGCACCGGCACAGAGGAAGGCTCCGGCCATGGAGCTGGACTGGGCACCATGCCTGGACTCTGCACTGGTGCAGAGGAAGACTCCTGCCATGGAGCAGGACTGGGCGCCGTGCCTGGACTGGGCACCGGCGCAGAGGGAGGCTCCTGCCCTGGAGCGGGACTATAAGCCTTGCCTGGAAGCTCCGGACCTTTAACCCTAATTGGAGGCTCCGGAACGTTGACCGTCGCTGGAGGCTCCGGAACGTTGACCGTCGCAGGAGGTTCCGGACTGTGGACCGTCGCAGGGGGTTCCGGACTGTGGACCGTCACAGGGTTCCGGACTGGGGACCGTTGTAGGGGGTTCCGGACTGGGGACCGTCGCCAGAGGCTCTGGACTGGTGACACGCTCTTCAGGGCGAGTGCGAGGAGCAAGCACAGGACATACCGGACTGGGGAGGCGCACTGGAGGCCTGATGCGTGGAGCCGGCACAGGTTGCACTGGACTGGTGACACGCTCTTCAGGGCGAGTGCGAGGAGCAGGCACAGGACGTACCGGACTGGGGAGGCGCACTGGAGGCCTGATGCGTGGAGCCGGCACAGGTTGCACCGGACTGGTGACACGCTCTTCAGGGCGAGTGCGAGGAGCTGGCACAGAATGTACTGGGCTGTGGAGGCGCACTGGAGACCTGGTGCGTAGAACCGGCACAAATTGTACCGGAACGGTGACACACACCTCAGGGTGAGTGCGTGGAGGAGACACAGGACGTACCGGACTGGGGAGGCAAACTGGAGGCCAGATGCGTGAAACCGGTGCAGATGATACCGGACTGGTGTCACGCTCCTCAGCACGCCCATGCTGCAGCTCTCTAATCGCCACCACCTCTCTCCGGAATCTTTCATCGAGTTCCTTCTTTGACTCCCTGATGGTCTCTGGCTCATTCCTCAGCTCCACCGAATACCCCGTGTGCCCCCCCCCCACAAAAAAAATTGGGCTGTCTTTCGGGCTGTCTTTGTGGCCGCGAAACCCGGCGTCGTTGCTGTCCTCCCTTCTCTCCTTGCGTCTGCTTCAACGGCAGGCTTTCGTATCTTGCCAAGATTTCCTCCCAAGTCCAGGATATTCTCTCGTCGATCTCCTCGTAAGTCCAGGAGGCCATCTCCTCCTGGGCACGCTGCTAGGTCCTGTTGTGGTGGGATCTTCTGTCACAATTGTGTGGAGAGACGGATCAAGGCGCAGCATGCTCTGAGTTCCACATCTTTATTTTTGTGAAACTTACAAAACAAAAAAGGAAACAAACAACGAACCGTAACATAAGAGGTGCAGCATGCACTAACTCAAAATAAGACCATGGAGCCGGGTAGAACTCCGTGCCCGGACTGGGCCTCGGCGCAGAAGAAGGCTCCGGCTTTGGAGCGGGACTGGACACTGTGCCTGGACTGGGCATCAGCGCAGAGGAAGGCTCTGGCCTTGGAGCTGGACTGGACGCCGTGCCTGGACTGGGCACCGGCACAGAGGAAGGCTCCGGCCATGGAGCTGGACTGGGCACCATGCCTGGACTCTGCACTGGTGCAGAGGAAGACTCCTGCCATGGAGCAGGACTGGGCGCCGTGCCGGTCCGGCGCAGAGGAAGGCTCCGGCCTTGGAGCTGGACTGGACGCCGTGCCTGGACTGGGCACCGGCGCAGAGGGAGGCTCCTGCCCTGGAGCGGGACTATAAGCCTTGCCTGGAAGCTCCGGACCTTTAACCCTAATTGGAGGCTCCGGAACGTTGACCGTCGCTGGAGGCTCCGGAACGTTGACCGTCGCAGGAGGTTCCGGACTGTGGACCGTCGCAGGGGGTTCCGGACTGTGGACCGTCACAGGGGTTCCGGACTGGGGACCGTTGTAGGGGGTTCCGGACTGGGGACCGTCGCCAGAGGCTCTGGACTGGTGACACGCTCTTCAGGGCGAGTGCGAGGAGCAAGCACAGGACATACCGGACTGGGGAGGCGCACTGGAGGCCTGATGCGTGGAGCCGGCACAGGTTGCACTGGACTGGTGACACGCTCTTCAGGGCGAGTGCGAGGAGCAGGCACAGGACGTACCGGACTGGGGAGGCGCACTGGAGGCCTGATGCGTGGAGCCGGCACAGGTTGCACCGGACTGGTGACACGCTCTTCAGGGCGAGTGCGAGGAGCTGGCACAGAATGTACTGGGCTGTGGAGGCGCACTGGAGACCTGGTGCGTAGAACCGGCACAAATTGTACCGGAACGGTGACACACACCTCAGGGTGAGTGCGTGGAGGAGACACAGGACGTACCGGACTGGGGAGGCAAACTGGAGGCCAGATGCGTGAAACCGGTGCAGATGATACCGGACTGGTGTCACGCTCCTCAGCACGCCCATGCTGCAGCTCTCTAATCGCCACCACCTCTCTCCGGAATCTTTCATCGAGTTCCTTCTTTGACTCCCTGATGGTCTCTGGCTCATTCCTCAGCTCCACCGAATACCCCGTGTGCCCCCCCCACAAAAAAAAATTGGGCTGTCTTTCGGGCTGTCTTTGTGGCCGCGAAACCCGGCGTCGTTGCTGTCCTCCCTTCTCTCCTTGCGTCTGCTTCAACGGCAGGCTTTCGTATCTTGCCAAGATTTCCTCCCAAGTCCAGGATATTCTCTCGTCGATCTCCTCGTAAGTCCAGGAGGCCATATCCTCCTGGGCACGCTGCTAGGTCCTGTTGTGGTGGGATCTTCTGTCACAATTGTGTGGAGAGACGGATCAAGGCGCAGCATGCTCTGAGTTCCACATCTTTATTTTTGTGAAACTTACAAAACAAAAAAGGAAACAAACAACGAACCGTAACATAAGAGGTGCAGCATGCACTAACTCAAAATAAGATCCCACAAAAACCAGTGGGGAAATGGATGCCTAAATATGATCCCCTATCGGAGACAACGATAAACAGCTGCCTCTGATTGGGATCCATACCAGGCCAACATAGACATAAAACAACCTAGATAACCCACCCTAGTCACACCCTGACCTAACTAACATAGAGAATAAAAGGCTCTCTATGGTCAGGGTGTGACAATAGCCCCCAAAAATATTATGGTGAATATTTTTGTCACTCAGAAGGCACTTTTACATTGTAATCAGAATGACTGTTCGGGACCTGTAATAAAACTGATCACTGTTGTCCAGTATCCACACATTTACTGACCTACTGTATCTAAACCTTTTTTTATTTCTGTACCATACCTCTGCCATTCTTTTGCTTTACTGAAATCGAGTATGGTATACATAAACTGCCATGCATTCTCACGGTTGGTACAAGAGGAGCACATTTCAGCTAATACACACCCTCCAGATGTCTTGTGGAAATGAATGGAAAACCAGGTTTCACATCCTAGCAGGAGGTCAATAAACTGTGACTACACACTTCTAGCTGGTTATTCAACGCATGAATGGAAGCCTTCAGGGAGTTTTCAGCCACAATATCCAGAGTGACTCCTCCATTCTTCTGTCTGATAAGCCAAGGGCCAGGTTGAAGCTGTCCATTGTGCTAGGTCTCAAAGAGCCTGATAGCTCAGGGAATCTGGACATTAGATCTCACAGACAGTGGCACTGTACAGGACAGCCAAACTCTCAGCCATCCGAGCCAAACAAAGTGCTCTGTCTACAGTGTAGTGAGGAGAAATGAATGGCAAATTTTGACACCAAAAAACTAGGCTCCAAATAGGAAAAGCACTCGCACATCTGAGGTTGCTTCCTGCAGGTTCGTGGAAATAATTTGGTACCTTGAAAAGCAAAGTAAGCTTAAATGAAACTAAAGTGATACTTGCAAACCTAAATAACCAGGCTATATATATTCGTTATTTTAGACATCCTTTTTGCCATGCAGACAAAGAAACCTTGCTGTATGGTTGCTAAGCAGCGGTCAGAGGGCAATCATAGGCAAGAATACTTTACCCAGAACATTGTATAATGAATCTGCTTTGCTTCTGCTTGTGGAGAAAACAACCACAATTTGTTCTGTCTATGCATAACACTTCTCTTTTGAAAGGCTAAGTAGAAGAAAATAAGATCAGAGACATCATTGTACAGTTGTAATCAGAAGGAAAATTGGCAGCAAACAATGCTCATATTGAGGAACAAAATTATTGACGGAACTGTTAAAATTGTATCTTTCATGTCCATTTTCTCATCATTAATACACAGCAAAGCATGGACTCCCATCACAAAGCAACAGTGACACATGAAAGGAATGAATTCTCTCAAAGCCACCCAGTCAGCAGCCCGTTTAATGTATTCCTATCTCTTTGTAAATGTGTCATTTGTAGCGTTTCAGTTTGACGCTTGCGAATGCTGATAAGGAAATGTAAAAGGGAGGTTGTGGATCTTTTCCCAGTTGTTAGGGAAATTATTTTTCTCCCCAGCCTCTCTCCGTCAGCATCAGGCACTCATTTCATCAAAGATTTGGAGTATTATGTGTTTCTTTCTGTTTGTTCCATAGCCAGGTCATTTTTGTTCATGCCAAATCTAAGCTTCACAAAGAAAACTTTGATTACATTTTGTAACAAAATTGCAGCTTTGCAGATCCACAGAGGAGTAACACTGTACTGATTTTGTGTCTTTGTAATTCTGTAGGAATGTGTAATTGTGAAAGATTACCTAGCATCGCCATCAACCCACAGCCACACACACACACACACACACACACACACACACACACACACACACACCACATCCGTCAATCTGTGCCTGATTTGCACTCTGATATTAGCTATGTTTCCTAGGTGTCCAAAAAAATCTACATTCTGCTATGGTGTCCATATTAGGATAGCCTCGGATACCGTTCACCGGATGAAGCCTTGACCAGCCTTTTCGCTCACACAGCAGTCTTTTACAAACCCCATGCAGCAGCACATCAGACAATACCTACAGAAAGAGAGACAGAAAGTGCTTATGGCTGAGAGTCAGGGGGCTGCCTGGGAATAACACAGGAATAAACTCTATAAACCCTATCTGCTGAGGGGGGAGTAGATTACTGCAGACAAACAACAGAGAGAATGATATCAGGAGGAGGAATGTGTGTGCCAATGTGTCTGGCGGCAAGATATATCTGAAACAAATAACATCTTCAGTATTAGGGGCTCTTTTTTCAGATCTCAGAGCCCTCATATTGTCCATGCCTGCATCGCAAATGTTACCTTATTACCTACTGTACATAGTGTGCTACTTTTGGCCAGAACCCTATGGGCCCTGGTCAAAAGAAGTGCAGTATATAGACAGGTTGATTGTTTAGCATCGCTTGAAGCGATGGGCATTTTGTTGTTATCACATGCATTATCTGAATTAGGCACAAAGAATTACACCTACGGAGGAGTCGCTTCTATGAAGGAACTTTGTATGTCTTTGAACTTCAGAGAGTTAGCTTAACATTGGACCAACTAGCTAAGCTAACAAGCTTGTGTGTGCAAAATGTGGCACCAGAATTTTCAGGTCTCTCCAGAGATGTTAGATCGGGTTCAAGTCCTGGCTTTGGCTGGGCCACTCAAGGACATTCAGAGACTTGTCCCGAAGCCACTCCTGCGTTGTCTTGGCTGTGTGCTTAGGTTCATTTTCCTGTTTGAAGGGGAACCTTCGCCCCAGTCTGAGGTTCTGAGCACTCTGGAGCAGGTTTTCATCAAGGATCTCTCTGTACTTTGCTCTATTCATCTTTCCCTCGATCCTGACTAGTCTCCAAGTCTCTGCCGCTGAAAAACAACCCCACAAAATGATGCTGCCACCACCATGCATCACCATAGGGATGGTGCCAGGTTTCCTCCAGACGTGACGCTTGCCATTCAGGCCAAAGAGTTGGTTTCAGCCCACTTGGCAAACTCCAACTACTGCCTGGTATGCGGTGAAGTTTTTTTTCTCACAAGGTTCACTTCTGCCTCCTAAATGGCACCCTATACCCTACATAGTGCACTACTTTTGACCAGGGCCCATAGGGAAAAGGGTGTAGGGTGCCATTTGTACACAGCCACTCACTGACACAAAGAGCTCTCCTCCCAGGAGAGGCCAGCCTCTTATTTTTGGCTCCCAGGCATATTGATTATCCTGCTCTGGTCCGCGGAGATTAGCTGTGATGGCGGGATGAGAGCTGAGCGATTAGATTATACAGATAAATGCACAGCAGCACATCATGATGAACATAGCGTGTTGAGCCCGTAATTAGAAACATGTAGGTATAAAGGACAGGGACGTGAAAGATATTAAACAGCATGTAGCAGGTTGTTATCGGATTTGTAGGTAAGCAGCTCCACTATATAGTCCTACAGATGCAGGATCTTTTGTTGCTGCACATTTTTCTGCACCACATGAACATAACAGGGTTGACAATTTCTTCTTGGTAGTCTTAAACACATCTACTTAGCAACAAAAGTGTACATTTCACACATATGGTTATGGGCAACAACAACAAAAATAAGTCACCTGTACCATTTTTTTTAAATTTTATTTATTTCACCTTTATTTAACCAGGTCGGCAAGTTGAGAACAAGTTCTCATTTACAATTGCGACCTGGCCAAGATAAAGCAAAGCAGTTCGACAACATACAAAAACACAGAGTTACACATGGAGTAAAACAACATACAATCAATGATACAGTAGAAAAATAAGACTATATACAATGTGAGCAAATGATGTGAGATAAGGGAGGTAAAGGCAAAAAAAGGCCATGGTGGCAGGGTAAATACAGTGTAGCAAGTAAAACACTGGAATGGTGGATTTGTTATTTGAAGAAAGTTCAAAGTTAAAATATAAATAATATGGTGCAAAGGAGCAAAATAAAATAAATAAATAAATACAGTAGGGGAAGAGGTAGTAGTTTGGGCTAAATTATAGATGGGCTATGTACAGGTGCAGTGTCAGATATAGAGTGGAAATGTATTCAATTTTGAGTTTGAATCCCAATATTACGCTTTATATACAACCCAAAATACTACGTTAATCATGGTGTTCTGCTGTGCATTTATCTGTATGATCTTCTTACAAATAATGTTTATTGATTATGAAATTATTAAAAATATGAATAATATCCCACCCATGAAGCCACTAGGTCATTTGACTGCAGGAAAGGGCTACATCAAAAATAAATCACCTTTTGACGTTGATAGGTCTAGTGTGTATTTTATTTCCCTCACATGGAATATTTAACTCTAGCGTCTTCTCTCCTGTCGCTGGTGAATGTGGCATATGCCCCTGTGTCCAGTGTTGCCACGTCACCCTAGAAGCTATGAATCTGTCACAAGGGTTGTATAAAGGGGACCAAGGCGCGGCGTGTAGAGTGCTCATATTTTATTAATGATAACACTTAAACAGAAAATAACAAAAACGACAGCCAACAGTTCCGTCAGGTAACTAACATACAAAACGGAAAACAACTATCGTAATTTCCGGACTATTAAGCGCACCTGAATATAAGCCGCACCCACTGAATTTAAAAAAAAATATTATTTTGAACATAAATAAGCCGCACATGTCTATAAGCCGCAGGTGCCTACCGGTACATTGAAACAAATGAACTTTACACAGGCTTTAACGAAACACGGCTTGTAACAAAAATAAATAGGCTTTAACGAAACACAGCTTGTAACAAAAAATAAAAATTGCAGTAAGCTTTAGTTGTCTTTTTGCACTGAGTCAATTCCTCACGCTGCTGTTTCCAACGTCTTACCATCAACTCATTAAGACCAAGCTCCCGTGCAGCAGCTCTATTTCCTTTTCCAACAGCCAGATCAATCGCCTTCAACTTGAAAGCTGCATCATATGCATTTCTCCGTGTCTTTGCCATGATGAGGGTGACAAAATGACTACCGTAATCAGAATGATGGGAAGTTTGAGAGCGCTCGATTTAATCTAAACAGTAAACAAAAAAGTTGTTTGACCTTAACCCGTTCGGCAATTTCATTGGTCTGATGAAAGCTTCATGTCGCCAAAAAACTGAGCACGTCACAGAATGTTTTTTTTTGGAACAAAAAAAATGGAAAGCGGGAAAAATCCATATATTAGCCGCGTCATTGTTTAAGCCACGAGGTTCAAAGCTGGGTAAAAAGATGCGGCTTATAGTCCGGAATTTACGGTACCCACAAAAACCCCATAGACAAACCCCAACTTAAATATGATCTCCAATTAGAGACAACACGAACCAGCTGCCTCTAATTGGAGATCATCCAAAACTCAACCTAGAAATAGAAAAACAAGAACAAAACATAGAAACAAAAAACATAGACTGCCCACCCATGTCACACCCTGACCTACAGTTGGGCAAAAAAGTATTTAGTCAGCCACCAATTGTGCAAGTTCTCCCACTTAAAAAGATGAGAGAGGCCTGTAATTTTCATCATAGGTACACGTCAACTATGACAGACAAAATGAGAAAAAAATTCAAGAAAATCACATTGTAGGATTTTTTATGAATTTATTTGCAAATTATGGTGGAAAAGAAGTATTTGGTCACCTACAAACAAGCAAGATTTCTGGCTCTCACAGACCTGGAACTTATTTAAGAGGCTCCTCTGTCCTCGTTACCTGTATTAATGGCACCTGTTTGAACTTGTTATCAGTATAAAAGACACCTGTCCACAACCTCAAACAGTCACACTCCAAACTCCACTATGGCCAAGACCAAAGAGCTGTCAAAGGACACCAGAAACAAAATTGTAGACCTGCACCAGGCTGGGAAGACTGAATGTGCAATAGATAAGCAGCTTGGTTTGAAGAAATCAACTGTGGGAGCAATTATTAGGAAATGGAAGACATACAAGCCTACTGATAATCTCCCTCGATCTGGGACTCCACGCAAGATCTCACCCCGTGGGGTCAAAATGATCACAAGAACGGTGAGCAAAAATCCCAGAACCACACGGGGGGACCTAGTGAATGACCTGCAGAGAGCTGGGACCAAAGTAACAAAGCCTACCATCAGTAACACATTATGCCACCAGGGACTCAAATCCTGCAGTGCCAGACGTGTCCCCCTGCTTAAGCCAGTACATGTCCAGGCCCGTCTGAAGTTTGCTAGAGAGCATTTGGATGATCCAGAAGAGGATTGGGAGAATGTCATATGGTCAGATGAAACCAAAATATAACTTTTTGGTAAAAACTCAACTCGTCGTGTTTGGAGGACAAAGAATGCTGAGTTGCATCCAAAGAACACCATACCTCCTGTGAAGCATGGGGGTGGAAACATCATGCTTTGGGGCTGTTTTTCTGCAAAGGGACCAGAACGAGTGATCCGTGTAAAGGAAAGAATGAATGGGGCCATGTATCGTGAGATTTTGAGTGAAAACCTCCTTCCATCAGCAAGGGCATTGAAGATGAAACGTGGCTGGGTCTTTCAGCATGACAATGATCCCAAACACACCGCCCGGGCAACGAAGGAGTGGCTTCGTAAGAAGCATTTCAAGGTCCTGGAGTGGCCTAGCCAGTCTCCAGATCTCAACCCCATAAACAATCTTTGGAGGGAGTTGAAAGTCCGTGTTGCCCAGCGACAGCCCCAAAACATCACTGCTCTAGAGGAGATCTGTTGCTGGTATACCTTGTGAAGACTTACAGAAAACGTTTGACCTGTGTCATTGCCAACAAAGGGTATATAACAAAGTATTGAGATAAACTTTTGTTATTGACCAAATACTTATTTTCCACCATAATTTGCAAATAAATTCATAAAAAATCCTACAATGTGATTTTCTGGATTTTTTTTTCTAATTTTGTCTGTCATAGTTGAAGTGTACCTATGATGAAAATTACAGGCCTCTGAAATTTGATTTGAATTCTCTAAAATGTTGTGCACAAATTTGTTTACATCCCTGTTAGTGAGCGTTTCTCCTTTGCCAAGATAATCCATCCACCTGAGGTGTGGCATGCCAAGAAGCTGATTAAACAGCATGATCATTGCACAGGTGCACCTAGAGCTGGGGACAATAAAAGGTCACTCTAAAATGTTTTGTCACACAACACAATGCCACCGATGTCTCAAGTTTTGAGGGAGCATGCAATTGGCATGGTCTGCATACTCACCAGACATGTCACCCATTGAGCAAGTTTGGGATGCTCTGGAACGATGTGTACGACAGCGTTTTACAGTTCCCGCCAATATCGAGCAACTTCGCACAGCCATTGAAGAAGAGTGCAACAACATTCCACAGGCCACAATAAACAGCCTGATCAACTCTATGTGAAGGAAATGTGTTGTGCTGCATGCGGCAAATGGTGGTCACACCAGATACTGACTGGTTTTCTTATCTACACCCCTACCTTTTTTAAGGTATCAGTGACCAACAGATGCACATCTGTATTCCCAGTCATGTGAAATCCATAGATTAGGGCCTAATTCATTTATTAAAATTGACAGATTTCTGTATATGTACTGTAACTCAATAAAATATTTGAAATTATTGCACGTTGCATTTCTATTCTTGTTAAGCATATATTTTCACGTAGTAGTAATGGGAATAGGGTTTCAATTGGCGGCAATAGCGTATAGAGCATATAGTGCACATAATGTGCATAGTGTACATAGTGTACATAGTGTACATAGTGTATATAGTGTGCGAAGTGTACACAGTGTGCACAGTGTATATAGTGTACATAGTGTATATAGTGTACATAGTGTACATAGTGTATATGGTGTACATAGTGTGCATAGTGTACATAGTGCACATAGTATAAATAGTGCACATAGTATAAATAGTGTACATAGTGTATATAGTGTACATAGCGTACATAGAGTGTATAGTGTATATAGTGTACATAGTGTACAAAGTGTATATAGTGTACATAGTGTGCATGGTGTATATAGTGTACATGTGTACCTAGCGTGCATAGTGTACATGGTGAACATCTTTTGCATAGTGTACATCGTGTACATAGTGTGTATAGTGTACAAAGTGCACATACTGTAAATAGTGTATATAGTGTATGTAATTAAAATAGTGTATATGGTGTACATGGTGTACATAGTGTATATGGTGTACATAGTGTGTATAGTGTACATAGTGTACATACTGTAAATAGTGTATATAGTGTATGTAATGTAAATAGTGTATATGGTGTACATGGTGTACATAGTGTATATGGTGTACATAGTGTGCATAGTGTACATAGTGTGCATAGTGTGCATAGTGTATATTGTGTGCATAGTGTATACAGTGTATGTAGTACACATAGTGTGCATAGTGTATGTATTGTGCATTGTGTATATAGTGTGCATGGTGTGCATAGTGTATATAGTTTATATAGTGTACATAGTGTATATAGTGCAGAAAGAGTACATAGTGTATATAGTGTAAATAGTGTACATAGTGTGCATGGTGTATATAGCATACATAGTGTACATAGTGTATAAAGTGTACATAGTGTACATATTGTGCATAGTGTACATCATGTACATAGTGTACATAGTGTATATAGTGTACATAGAGTATATAGTGTACATAGTTTTCTAGTGTATATAGTGTACATAGAGTACATAGTGTATATAGTGTATATAGTGTACATGTGTCCATAGTGTGCATAGGGTACATGGTGTACATCTTTGGCATAGTGTACATAGTGTGCATAGTGTACATGGTGTGTATTGTGTATATAGCGTATATAGTTAATACAGCGCGCATACTGTATATAGTGTATATAGTGTACATAGTGTATATCATTTACAATGTGTATATAGTTTGCACAGAGTATATAGATTACATAGTGTGCATAGTGTACGTAGTGTAAATAGTGTGCATAGTGTATGTAGTGTGCATCGTTTAAATAGTGTACATAGTGTACATGGTGTACATACTGTACATAGTGTATATAGTGTATATGGTGTACATGGTGCACAAAGTGTGCATAGTTTACACAGTGTAAATCGTTTGCATAGTGTATTTTGTGTGCATTTTGTGCATAGTGTACATAGTGAACATACTGTATATAGTGTATATTGTGTACGTAATGTACATAGTGTAAATAGTGTACATATTGTACGTAGTGTATATAGTGTTTATTGTGTAGAAAGTGTGCATAGTGTACATAGTGTATATAGCGTATATGGTGTACATGGTGTACAAAGTGTGCATAATGTACACAGTGTAAATTGTTTGCATAGTGTACATAATGTGCATTGTGTGCATAGGGTACATCGTTTGTATAGTGTACGTAGTGTACATAGTGTACATACTGTATATAGTGTATATTGTGTATGTAATGTACATAGTGTAAATAGTGTTTATTGTGTACAAAGTGTGCATAGTGTACAAAGTGTATATATTGTGCATAGTGTATTCAGTGTGCATTTGTGCATAGTGTACATAGTGTATATAGTGTACATAGTGCACAAAGTGTACATAGTGTAAATAGTGTACATAGTATACATACTGTATATAGTGTACACAGTGTACACAGTGTACATAGGGTATATAGTGTACATCGTGTACATAGCAAACAAAGTGTTTATAGTGTGTATAGCGTATATAGTGTATATAGTGTACTTAGTGTACATAGCGTGCATAGTGTACATAGTGTATATAGTGTACATCATGTATATAGTGTACATAGTGTATATAGTGTACACAGTGTACATAGTGTATATATTGTATATATTGTACATAGTGTATATAGTGTACATGTGTACCTAGTGTGCATAGTGTACATGGTGAACATCTTTTAGCATACTGTACATTGTGTACATAGTGTGCATAGTGTACATAGTGTGTATAGTGTACATAGTGTACATACTGTATATAGTGGATGTAATGTACATAGTGTATATGATGTACATAGTGTACATAGTGTATATGGTGTACATAGTATAAATAGTGTACATGGTGGCATAGTGTATAGTGTGCATAGTGTACATAGTGTACATAGTGTACATAGTGGTCATAGTGTACATAGTGTATATAGTGTGTAAAGTGTATATAGTTTACATAGTGTTAAGGTGTATATAGTGTATATAGTGTATATAGTGTACATAGTGTAAAAAGTGTACATAGTTTGCATAGTGTATATAATGCACATAGTGTACATAGTGTGCATAGTGTACATAGTGTAAATACTGTGCATAGTGTATATATTGCACATGGTGTATATAGTGTATATTGTGAACATAATGTATATAATGTGCATGGTGTATGTACATAGTGTACATAGTGTACATAGTGTACATAGTGTGCATAGTTTTTATAGTGTATATGGTGTACATGGTGTACATCATTTGAATAGTCTACATAGTGTGCATAGTGTCCATAGTGTGTATAGTGTACAAAGTGAACATACTGTATATTGTGTATCTTGTGTATGTAATGTACATAACGTATATACTGTACCTAGTGTACATAGTGTTCTTAGTGTACATAGTGAATATAGTGTGCATAGTGTATATAGTGTACATGGTGTACATAGTGTGCATAGTGTACCTAGTGTACATAGTGTGCATAGTGTACATAGTGAATATAGTGTACATAGTGTATATAGTGTACATGGTGTACATAGTGTGCATAGTGTACATAGTGAATATAGTGTGCATAGTGTATATACTGTACCTAGTGTACATAGTGTGCATAGTGTACATACTGTATTTAGTTTAGAGAGTGTACATTGTGTATATAGAGCAGATAGTGTACATAGTGTATATAGTGTACATAATATACATAGTGTGCATGGTGTATATAGCATACATAGTGTACATAGTGTTTATAGTGTACATAGTGTGCATAGTGTAAATAGTGTACATATTGTGCATCGTTTAAAAAGTGTTCATAGTGTATATAGTGTACATATTGTGCATTGTTTAAATAGTGCACATATTATATATAGTGTATATAGTGTATATAGTGTATATAGTGTACTAGTTGTATATAGTGTACATAGTGTACATCGCAAAAATAGTTTTTATAGTCTTTAGAGTGTATAATGTGTACATAGTGTGCATAGTGTACATAGTGTGCATAGTGTACATAGTGTGCATAGTGTATATATTGTACATAGTGTGTATACTGTACATAGTGTATATAGTGTAGATAGTGTACATAGTGTGTATAGTGTATATAGTGTATATTGTGTTCATAGTGTACATGGTTTATATATTGTATATCATGTACATAGTGTACATGGTGTACATAGTGTATATAGTGTTCATAGTGCACATAGTGTATATAGTGTACATAGTGTATATAGTGTATATAGTTGACATAGTGTATACAGTGTACATAGTGTATATAGTGTACATGTTTTACATAGTGTACATAGTGTACATAGTGTGCATGGTGTATATAGTGTACATAGTGTACATAGTGTATATAGTGTGCATAGTGTAAGTAGTGTACATATTGTGCATAGTTTAAATAGTGTACATAGTATATATAGTGTACATATTGTACATAGTGTATATAGTGTTCATAGTGTATATAGTGTACATATTGTGCATCGTTTAAATATTGCATATATTATATATAGCGCACATAGGGTTCATAGTGTACTAGGTGTATATAGTGTACATAGTGTACATCGCAAACATAGTTTTTATAGTCTTTATAGTGTATATAGTGTACATAGTGTATGTAGTGTATATAGTGTGCATAGTGTACATAGTGTACATAGTGAATATAGTGTGCATAGTGTGCATATTGTATATATTGTACATAGTGTGTATAGTGTATATAGTGTTCATAGTGTATATAATGTACATAGTGTATATAGTGTATAGTTGACATAGTGTATACAGTGTACATAGTGTACATAGTGTATATAGTATATATAATGCACATGTTGAACATAGTGTATATAGTGTTCATAGTTTGTGTAATGTACATAGTGTATATTTTGTTTATAGTTGACATAGTGTATGCAGTGTACATAGTGTACGTAGTGTATATAGTATATATAGTGTACATGTTGTACATAGTGTATACAGTGTATATAGTGTACATAGTGTATATAGTGTATGGTGTATGTAGTGTACATAGTGTGCATAGTGTACATATTGTATATGGTGTACATAGTATACATAGTGTTCATTCACTCTCACTCATGCGTGGAGTTTGTATTCAATATTGAGCGCACTAGTAATTCATTCAATAAATTCAACCACCCTTTCAAGGTATTTAATCACAGCTCACTATAGCACTGTGTAAGTATTGTTATATCCCCGATACACAGTCTAATCTGCAGTGTTTGATTGTATTGCACTGTACACTACATCTTAGCCTTACCATCGCCAATTAAAACCTTATAGCAAATGAGCAGCTCTCCCATCTTAACCGTGACGCCTTCCAGCATCAATGTACTGTACATGCTTCTAGAATTATAACACAGTGTGGCTATGCTGCCTGCGATAACACCAAAACAGCAATACACTCACTCACTCACTCACTCACTCACTCACTCACTCACACGCAGACACACACACACAAACACACACACACACACACACACACACACACACACACACACACACACACACACACACACACACACACACACACACACACACACACACACACACACGCAGACCGCTGCTGCTGCAATGACACCAACACAGCAATCTCAGACACACAGACACACACACACGGACCGCTACTGCTGCAATGACACAAACGCAGCAATCTCATATAGTAAAGCATTCTCCAAGGGTCCCTCTTGGTTGGTTTGGTGACCTTATTTCCTTGACACAGAAACATAATCCGAGGTTTAATGTTAAGTTGCCTTTTATCTGTGTGGTCCTATTAATCACCTCCCGCAGGAATGGAATACTTAATGACCTTTTGTAATGATGCGTCTGGGATGTCATCTGGAATGAGGAACTTTCTTCTAAACCCAAATTTCCATTTCAGGAAGAGAGCAGTTTTTTTCTTATTTTTCCCATCTGGACCTTTAATGAGCTTTCTTTTTAAAATTCCACTAGATTAATGGTGAGATAAGGCACGCGTCCCAAATGGGACTTTATTCCCGACATAGCACACTAACACAGACCTATGGGTCCTGGTCAAAAGTCGTGCACTATTTAGGCAATAGGGTATCATTTGGGATGCACCAGATATGGAACAAAGGGTCTCTGTTCCAGAGAACAAAGGGTCTACTCTTTGTGACACTGTAAGACTTCCATAAACATTATGCTGGCTATTATCATTATTGTAATCAGGTGGCTTTGCGAACCAGTTTTGGATGCATTTACATTTTAGTCATTTAGCAGATGTTCTTATTCAGAGAGACTTACAGTAGTGTGTGCATACTTTTTAATGTTTTTTTCCCCACATTTCTTTATTTCTTTATAAATTGTTTTTCTTAGTTTTTGGTCATACTTGATATGAACAACTACTTATGCAGCCTTCATAGAGCATTCATAAGGTCTTCATAAACACTACATACTGGTTGATGCTTCATTAACAATTCATAAGAAAAGGCATAAAGGTTGATGAAGTCAGGATATAAAACATCAAAATACTGAAGTGACTTGAATGGTCTTTACCACCCACTGATGTTTAACCTGGTAATTGAAATAACCTCAGGCAAAATGACTACCATATCGTATCCAAGCAAATTCAGTATCCTCAGCTTGGATGTGGTTTGTTGGCTAACCAAACTGTTTATCTTATCAATCCTTATAATGTGTAAGACGTGCCCACAACTAGAGTCCTCAGAAGCACTGTATCAAGGCAAATTCAGTCAAATTTCTCTCAGCTTGAGGGTCAGGGTTAGAGATACAAATGAGAAGTGTTCATTTCCTACCTGACATTGTTCTAATCTTGAATGAGAAACAACTAATCTACCAAATACTGTAGCAGTAGGTAGGGGGTAATTTTGCTCAGCTGCTGCCCGACGGTTCAGTCCAGTGTTAAAGTTAAGTGCTTGCCCTTACATTGTTACCATGGTAACTGAGCAGTGGCAGTGACACAAGTGCTCTGGATTGACTGCTGTGGTTCTATCATGTACCAATAAATCTCATCAAGTTATGAGTCCAAAACAGGCCATTACTAATCCAGCATGGACATGGCAGCACTTGATTGCGTCCCCAATGGCCCCCCATTCCTTACTAAGTGCACTACTTTTGACCAGGGCCCATAGGGTGGACTAAATAGGAGATAGGGAAATAGAATATAGTGGGTCCTATACCAAAAAGACTCCTTATTGGTAAAGGACTCAGTGGGCAGCACTTGATTACACACAAGTAGCTAGTACACTCCCTGACTACCAATCAGCCTGACCAATAGTTTGCACCCTGATATTTACTGGATATGGACACACACACACACACACACACACACACACACACACACACACACACACACACACACACACACACACACACACACACACACACACACACACAAACAAACAAAAACACACACACACACTAAAACATAATCCGTTATACCCCATACTAATTCTACAACAAAGCAATGTTTGGACTTATGTTCACACCCCAAGACCCCCAAGACTTTGCCTCAAATATCTTGAATATTCCACTCAGATGTTCCTCTGCCTCCTGTCTCTCTGGCTGGCAGCATGTGAGAGCCATCTGTTTGGACTGAGGAGGTCATCCTTTGGATGATTATGCCATTGCTTTTGGGGACTAAGCGCTCCACTCTCACATTCTCTGCTTCACTCTCTCATTTTAAACTGTGTCCTCAGACACATCAAACAGGCTGCCGAATTACCATAAGTCTCATCATTCAAATGTTATGCAAATAAGTGTCAAAACAGCCAGAATTCACATGCCTGCATATGCTGTGTTCTGATTTTGAATACTGCGTACTGCATATGTTATGCCTGGGAAGATATTCCAATATGTTCCAACAGTTTGATTGTGAATCTGTTCTAACAGACAGATTATTTTAAACCTAATGATTATGACATGATTACAAATCACTTTCAGCAGAATGTTGTTGTTTTTTCAGGCTCATGGTTGTTCCCAGGGTCTTAATAAAGGTTTACTTTGAAGAGCCGGACGTCAGTGTGCAGATAGTAACAAATATTGTACCTAAACTTAGCTCCTCCTCTGAAGCTACCTTTAGAAAAGTATGTCACAGGGATTTCATAGGCTACAAGTAATCCAGGAAGTCACTGACCCCTTACAGAATGACACAAATGTTCCAATAAAACATGCTGCCTGTTCACATTAGCTAGACTGATGGTCAAAGCAAAAAGCACTTCATATAGCAAAGATTAGGTATAGAGACATACTCTCTACTCAAGAACAGATTGGGACAACGCCAAATCAAAGTCTATTTGTTGCATGCACAGGATACAACAGGTGTCAACAGTACCTTGAAAATCTTACTTACAAGCTTTTTCTCATCAATACAGTGTTCAATATCGAAGGTAAGAAAATAGAAAATACAGAATAGGATCCATGGGACAAAGCGTATTTCTGATTAATGTATTATGATTACTGTATTCTGATTACTGTATTCTGATTAATGTATTCTGATTAATGTATTCTGATTAATGTATTCCATCTATTGTCACAATGTTTTTCAAAGGAAGTAACGCTACAAGTGAAACCAAGAACACCTGTCTCCAATCACAGGTGCAGACACATCAGCTCCAAAGGTAATAAGAATAAATTGAACAAAAGCTCGAAGGAAGTCCATTGTTATGATTGAACGACCCTGACTGTGTGAGTTTGACCTCTTTTTTTGAGGAACAATACTTATTCAATGTGCTTTTTCCACTAAAACAATGCTAAATTCACAGATACTGTATTTACAGTGCATTCAGAAAGTATTCAGACCCCTTGACTTTTTTCACATTTTGTTACTTTACAGCCTTATTCTAAAATGTATTCAATTGTTTTTTTCCTCATCAATCTATACACCATACTCCATAATGGCAAAGCAAAAACAGGTTTTTAGACATTTCTTCAAATGTATTCAACATAAAAACTGAAATATCACATTTACATAAGCATTCAGACCCTTTACTCAATACTTTGTTGAAGCACCTTTGGCAATTATTACAGCCTCAAGTCTTCTTGGGTATGATGCTACAAGCTTGGCACACCTGTATTTGGAGGGTTTCTCCCATTCTTCTCTGCAGATCCTCTCAAGCTCTGTCAGGTTGGATGGGGAGCGTCGCTGCACAGCTATTTTCAGGTCTCTCCAGAGATGTTAGATCGGGTTAAAGTCCGGACTCTGGCTGGGCCACTCAAGGACATTCAGAAACTTGTCTGTGGCTGTGTGCTTAGGGTCATTTTCCTGTTAGAAGGTGAACTTTCACACCAGTCTGAACTCCAAGCGGGCTGTCATGTGGCTTTTACTGAGGAGTGGCTTCCGTCTGGCCACTCTACCATAAAGGCCTGAGTGGTGGAGTTCTGCATAGATGGTTGTCCTTCTGGAAAGTTCTCCCATCTCCATAGAGGAACTCTGGAACTCTGTCAGAGTGACCATTGGGTTCTTGGTCACCTCCCTGGACAAGGCCCTTCTCCCCTGATTGCTCAGTTTGGCCGGCCGGCCAGCTCTAGGAAGAGTCTTGGTGGTTCCAAATTTCTTCCATTTAAGAATGATGCAGCCCATTGTTTTCTTGGGGACCTTCAATGCTGCAGAAAGTTATTGGTGCCCTTCCCCGTATCTGTGCCTCGACACAATCCTGTGGATTGGACCTCATGGATTGGTCTATGGCCTGTGTACTAGGTCTAGGGCCAACCCTGTATAGGAAGTCTATGTTCTGTGTACTACAATAGGTCTAGGGCCAACCCTTTATAGGAAGTCTATGTTCAGTGTACTACAGTAGGTCCAGGGCAAACCCTGTATAGGAAGTCTATGGCCTGTGTACTAGGTATCAGAACTCAGGAGAAGACCCAGATGCAGACAGCTGGAGTCACAGATGTTTATTGACCCAAACAGGGAGCAGGCAAAAGACAGGTCAAAGGTAGGCAGAGGTCCGTAATCGGGTCAAAGTCAGGCAGGTACAGAACAGCAGGCAGGCTCGGGGTCAGGGCAGGCAGAATTGTCAGAACTAGGAAACAGAACTTGAGAAAGCAGGGAGATGGGAAAACACGCTGGTAAGATCTGACAAGACAAGACGAACTGGCAACAGACAAACAGAGAACACAGGTATAAATACACTGGGGATAATGGGGAAGATGGGCAACACCTGGAGGGGGGTGGAGACAAGCATAAAGACAGGTGAAACAGATCAGGGTGTGACACTAGGTCCAGGGCCAACCCTGTATAGGAGGTCTATGGCCTGTGTACTAGGTCCAGGGCCAACCCGAGGATAGAAGACAACTTTCTCTCAAGACTGAATTTGAAGATCTGTCAATCGTTGAATCATTACATAGCTTGGGCGACATAGCTAACTATAGCTACAATGGTTAAA
The DNA here is from genome assembly GCF_901001165.1 of Salmo trutta. NCBI lineage: Eukaryota > Metazoa > Chordata > Actinopteri > Salmoniformes > Salmonidae > Salmo > Salmo trutta. The sequence continues at coordinate 54,941,294 of NC_042971.1, forward strand.
TGTTACTGCTTTTGACATATTCTAATGAAACTGTGTAGCCAATTAGCATAGACTTTGATGATCCAGAGAGGATTACAGTAATAGCATAAAAGGATGAACAACGACAGCGTAAAAACAGGCATCATAAACGCTTCATTATATGACTTGTGTTTTTGAAAATCCCTTTTCATCCTCTTACACATGCTCTGGCATGGACATAATAGAAAACATTTTGCTGCTGCAAAGCATTAAATGAATGATTAGAGTGCAAACAACCCCGTTCCAAATATCTGTTTGTCCTGAGCCAAGAGCCAGCAGTCAAGCAGATATCTCACTCTGCTTCTACTGAATTATTGTCTTATGCTAATATATTCCCCCTCTCCCAGACACTTTGAACAGATTCCCAGTTACAGTATGTTTACAGAGTGATGCAGAGAAATACTACTTTTGGCAAATCCCTGGGTTGCTGGGTAAGCTTTCCAGTTGACCGGGTTCCAATTGAATCCAACAGAGATTGCTCTCCACCAAGGCTTTATCGGCTCCGAACAGCCACCAAAATGACAGAATCAACAATGACAATGGTTTGCTTATAAAATAATGTGGGAATGAACATTACTGTAAGCTGGCCAAAGTTATTATTACTCAAAAACCAATATGGCTGTTCATTTGGTAAAAACTGATCTCTGGTGCTGCAGAGTCAAATCCGTTAATATGGAACACATGAAGGTGGAGAGAAAAAAGATACAACTCGTAGATTGATTAAGATTGCATTTGATTGTCTGGGACATTTGGAAAAGGCAGGGGGCTCAGGAAAAATGGTGATTAGTGCTGAACGCATGGAGTGAACATTCATTATTGTCGAAAGCAGCAACACTTACAGGATCTACAGATTACTGTGGGGAGGTGTGTGGGGGGGGGTGTCGCTCTAGATATCCTCCTCCACACAATTAGCAAATAGCATTTGGCATATAGGTTCCGTGTCATGTTCAGATACCTTAACAGAGATTGTTGTGGGGAGGATAAAATGAAATGCTCCGATCCCAGATTTGAGGCGGAAGACGATAAGGGGAGAAGGCCGGGATTCAGCCAATGGAAAACATTGTAGTCTAAATGGGCCTCATTTACTATCAGTGGCTGCAGGCTGCTCTGTTTCCCTTGCTTCATTACTCTGTTCTGTGGAGTCTGTCCGACTCGAGGTACCTCAGCCCAAGAAACACAACGTGCAAATCAGGAAAACAACAAAAGCACAGGGAGATGTTTTTAGAAATACTGAAAGAAAAGTTTTAAACAGATGTTTAACCCTTTACTATCACGTTGTTGAGTGTGCTTCATATACAGATGAGTTCAGACACCAGATACCGTCTAAAGAACCCAGCAAACAATAATGAGTCGTTAGGACATCCCTGGGACATCACAAAATTGTTGCCTAAAGTCATCAGGACGTTGTGTCCCGTGTGGCTCAGTTAGTAGAGCATGGCACTTGCAAAGCCAGGGTTGTGGGTTAGATCCCCACGGAGGACCAGTACAAACAAATATGAAAATGTATGCATTCACTAGTGTAAATCGCTCTGGTTAAGAGTGTCTACTAAATATGTCATTGTCCCCTGAAGGTCTTGTCTAGTTCTCGGTTGGTCCCGAGGACATCCCACGTGGAGGTTTTTAAGACGTTCTTGGGACATTGTGTCATGGTCCCCTGAGGTTTTGTCTAGTTCTTGGTTGGTTCTGAGGACGCTTTTAGGACATTCTTGGGATGTTGTGTCATGGTCCCCTGGAGGTTTTGTCTAGTTCCCAGTTTGTCCCAGAGACGTTCTTAGGACTTTCTTGGGATGTTGTGCCCATCAAGGCCCTGATTTGTGAACCACTGATGTCATTCAAATATGGAAGTTAAAAGCACTATTTGTGTGTGTCCCTTGCGTTGCCAAAAGACAAAGAGCTGTGACTGGATGACTACATTGTGTATGTTTATTAATACAGTAATTATTATTTAACATGTCCTCACACTGGATTTTTGAACTCACAACCTCTTGGTTTACAGCACTCCAATCTTCCAGCGACACCACCATGGCTGCATCAGTGACTGATTTCACCTGTAGGCCTATTCCTACACTTTGCACTCCAAAGTAACTCTGAGCTACACTGAAGAAAAACTACTATATAGCACCTTAAAACCCCCATGCCATTTCATTACTTTACTTATAATGGTTTGGAACACCTGGGACCATCACTTGACAAAAACCTCCAAGGGACCATGACACAATGTCCCAAGATTGTCCTAAAAATGTCCCTGGAACTAACTAGAAACTATAAAAAGGTCCCCCAGAGAACGTGACATCCTAAGGATCCTAAGGATTAGTCAAATGAAAGTCCTGAAAGAGCATCCTAAAAAGATCCTGACATGGTCCTCAGTGAGGTCCTGGTAACTTACAGGGAACAAAACAAAAGTCCCCCAGAGAATGTTCCCTTGGGACCATCACTCAACGTTCTTAGATAAAGTTGCACCAAAACCCTTCAGGGACCTAATGGGAATGTCGTCGAATGTCGTCAGGACGTCCTGTGTTTGCTGGGAAGTAGCAAGATATTCCTCTTTGACAGTCAAATAAGAAACATGAAATACTGTATGACACCTTTCAAATAACTTTAACCTATGTTATATAGTTCACCAGTCCAGTCTGTGGTTTGTGCACTTACTGATGGCAAGTGTCTTGTATTACTGAATGGCAATACACCACAGATTTTTTCCGAGCCAACATTGAAAAATGTCTAAGACTAGAATCCAATCAGGCCACAGCGGTCCCTTGGCTAACAGTCCCTTGCTTCAGTCTGCTTATGCTATATTTCCAGGAGTGTTCTGTCTACCGGATAATTGATAGACTCACTAACTAATACACTGTGCAGTACAATGGATTAAGTCTGTTCTCACTCCACAGAGTTGGTGCACATTTGAGCTAAAAACATTAAAAAAAATCTAAAATTTGAAATGCAGGGAGGGAAAAACAACCCTCAGAGGAACTCAGAGAACATAGCTATTATGCAAATGATAAAGAAATCGGTACTTTTGACTTTCTTAGCACGCCTTGTTGAAACCAATCAAGCAGAGATGCAGAACCCCAAAGTAGACATGGTAAACAAACTTAATTATGCATGTAAAATCTTAACACTCCCCACCAACCCCTTCCCCCTATCTGCCAAAGCTGTCGCCCCGCCTTGTACAACCGTCCCTTAGCTGTGGAGTCAGCAAGCTAATCTAATCAAGCATGTGCTGTAGGGAGAACCTTTGGAGATATTTCATATTTTTTGATGTAATTTTATTAGTTGTGCGAGTTCGTTCTCCCGTTCTTTATTTTTGCAGACCTAGAGGGCTGCTTCAATCAACAATTCATTTGAGTTGGCTCTAACTTTCAGTTGATGCAGTTTTATTTGTTACATATTTTTTTCCTGAATACATGCTCCCAATACCCTGGTTCCATATAAAACTCCTAGTCCATACCACTATGAAAGACTCCATCTTATCCAACTGTTGAAGGAAACCTGTACTGTAGCTGTTATGCTGAATGTGCAAGTGCCCAGAGGCTATTTTTAGGAGACTGACAATCTACAATCAAGACCCCCTGGCTTATCACTGGGCTAACGCTAAGTGACAATATGGTAATGTGTTCAAATATTTGTTTACCATCTGCCCTTGGTGAGAACAGTAAGCCCTCAGGCCCCTACACTGCACATCCTTTGGATACAGTAAATGTCTGTCGTGATTCAGCTTTACTGTGTGTCTCGACCAAGCTGCCTGCCATGATGACGCATCACTTTTTACCATAGCTGGTGGACATTTGTGAACTTTGTCAGAGTCACACAAAACAGCAGAGAAACATTTTGTGACCCCCTCCTTGTAAAAATATGTCTCGATGACAGAAAGACCAAATCTGAATTAATAACAGCACAATAGAGTTTCAGTCAGACTAAATTAGTGATAAACCATTTAAGACCCCAAAGGATCATATTTTTTTTAAATATCTCCTGAGTAAATTCAATAGTACTCACCCCAGACTGACAATTCAACCCTGATTAAAGCCATGTTTAATGTTCAAAGAAAGGTCAGATCGGGGTCATTCTCCGTGGTGTAATTTAATATGCTCTGAGCAATCAGAATCCTCTGTTCCTCTAAGACTAAGTTATAATTACTTGGTCAACATTGAGAGGATATTTTACCATAGCAGAGTTTTACACAGGGGGGAATTTGGCAACATGGGAAGTTGGCGAGATGGCTAATATGATTAATGGATGCGCGACACTCAGGCATCATACTTAAATCAGGGAAGAGTGAGAGTTATGCTGAGGTGTGAGAATGTCCTAAAATGGGCACCATACGATCCGTTAAATTGTGAATGTGATTTTAGATGAGAAAGACTGACCAGACTTCAGTGGGGTGCAGATATTTAACCTGTCGATTGATGTCTACTCTGTTGTTTTGTCCTGCAGTTATTGATCAAACAAAAGGGGGTAGAAATGTAAGCGATTTCATTGTCGTTCAGCTCAGGCTGGCCTTTAGTTTAAATCTTATTAAAAAGTAACAGAGCATTTTCCTGTCTGTCATCAAGTCAAAATGTCAGAGAAAATGGGCACCTTTTCACCAAGTACAGAGAAAATTCAAATGAGGTAATCAAACATTTAAGGGGCCTAGAAACTTGACTTTTTCTACTCGTAGACCTGATACTTACCATTCATTACATGTTCAGCTTAACCCCAAGGCTGTCTGAAAGACAGAGTTGATGTGACTGTCTGGGTATCAAACCTGTCCTGTCTGTGCACCTCATGCCTTAGCCCGCTGAGCTAAAGCCAAGTATTTAAGTAAGTAAGTAGCTTAGGTTATTATGCGTTTTTGATGTATTTATTTATTTGGATTGCTGGTTAACATGCTGAAATACTGTAAATCACATTGGATTTGCTCAAATAACATAGTCCAGTTAATGCTTTGGAACTAGCAGCACTACTGCTTGATCAACTATGCTAGTGCTGTCCAGTTCTGTTCAGAAAATGCAATTGGTTGACACATAAATATATATTTCCACCTCGGATAGTGTAACACATTTTCTACCCATTCAACAATGTTTGACACTGACATTAGGCGAGATTAGGCGACAATCTGGCTTGTTTAACATGTATTGGTGCAGTTTGTGGACAATTTTCTGTAATGGAGGATAAGAGGAAGCTGTAGATGTAATAAGTATTGTGTGAGATATGCACCATCCTCGGAGGGCTTTTTATACAGTTAGTTGGTTTACTGCTATTTCCCCCCTAAAGCATTGTTCCAGGCTTTTTTAAATTGCCTCCCGTCATTGTCCGATGGACGTAGACAATCAGGGAGGCAGTTAGCTGTAGCTCAGCACTTGGAGCCGTATTCACTCAAGCCTATCTTAATTGAGATCTCTTTACACAGCCCTGTAGAACCTATCGAATCTCATCTCTTTGGAAGTCGATGCCTTTTCAAACAAAGTGCAGTCACACCCAAATGAGTACAAATTCATTGAAGAAGAAAAAGAAGAAGAAGAAGGAAAATAGATTTGATTCAAACACGCTTCTGGGATCACTTGATCTTATCCCAATATTTGACCTATTGGGCTACTTTTAGAGTTCATATTTCTCTGGAATGCTACAGCAGTTGACACAATCAAATAGCTTCTGAAACACTCCTTAGATAAGTTGTATCACGTTAGATAATTGCATTGTAAAGCAAAATATAGAATTGCATCTCCCACACACTAGACATAAAGTAGTCATTATCCATTACTCCCACCCAGAGGTCCTCAGCTGTCCAGCCTTAATGATCCGCTGCAGACCAATGGAGACCATTATAGGGCGCCATTGTGGTCTTTCCACTTCTAAAAACATACTCTACATGACCAAAAGTATGTAGAACCTGCTCAACGAACATCTCATTCCAAAATCATGGGCATTAATATGGAGTTGGTCCCCCCCTTTGCGGCTATAACAGCCTCCACTGTTCTGGGAAGGCTTTGCACAAGATGTTGGAACATTGCTGTGTGGATTTTCTTCCATTCAGCCACAAGAGCATTAGTGAGGTTGGGCACTGGTATTAGGCCTGGCTCGCAGTCGGGGTTCTAATTCAACCCAAACCATGAAAAACAGCCCCAGAATATTATTCCTCCTCCACCAAACTTTAAAGTTGGCACTATGAATTGGGGCAGGTAGCGTTCTCCTGGCATCCACCAAACACAGATTTGTCCATCGGACTGCCAGATAGTGAATTGTGATTCATCACTCCAGAGAATGCATTTCACTGATGCAGAGTTCAATGGCGGCGAGCTATACACCACTCCAGCCAACACTTGGCATTACGTATGGTGATCTTAGGCTTGTGTGTGGCTGCTCAGCTAGGAAACCCATTTCATGAATCTCCCGAATAACAGTTATTGTGCTGACGTTGCTTCCAGAGGCAGTTTGGAACTCGGTAGTGAGTGTAGCAACCGAGGACAGATTACTTTTACGTGCTACACGTTTCAGCACTAGGCGGTCCCATTCTGTGAGCTTGTGTGGCCTACCACTTTGAGGCTGAGCCCTTGTTGGTCCTGGACGTTTCCACTTCACAATAAAAGCACTTACATTTGACCGGGGCAGCTTTAGCAGGGCAGAAAGGTGGCAACCTATGATGGTGCCATTTTGAAAGTCACTGAGCTCTTCAGTAAGGCTATTCTAATGCCAATGTTTCTCTATGGAGATTGTATGGCTGTGTGCTCGATTTTATACTCCTGTCAGCAGTGGGTGTGGCTGAAATAGCCAAATCCACATACTTTTGTATATATAGTGTACATACAGTGGGGGGAAAAAGTATTTGATCCCCTGCTGATTTTGTACGTTTGCCCACTTACAAAGAAATGATCAGTCTATAATTTTAATGGTAGGTTTATTTGAACAGTGAGAGACAGAATAACAACAAATAAATCCAGAAAGACGCATGTCAAAAATGATATAAAATGATTTGCATTTTAATGAGGGAAATAAGTATTTGACCCCTCTGCAAAACATGACTTAGTGCTTGGTGGCAAAACCCTTGTTGGCAATCACAGAGGTCAGACGTTTTTTGTAGTTGGCCACCAGGTTTGCACACACCTCAGGAGGGATTTTTTCCCACTCCTCTTTGCAGATCTTCTCCAAGTCATTAAGGTTTCGAGGCTGGCATTTGGCAACTCGAACCTTCAGCTCCCTCCACAGATTTTCTATGGGATTAAGGTCTGGAGACTGGCTAGGCCACTCCAGGTGTCACGTCCTGACCAGTATAAGGGTTAATTGTTATTGTAGTTTGGTCAGGACGTGGCAGAGGGTATTTGTTTTATGTGGTTCGGGGTGGTGGTTTTTTGTAGAAGGGCATTTGATTTATGTATTCCGGGGTTTTTGGGCACTGTGTCATATTCATGTATTTCTATGTTTTGTCTAGTGAATTTGTTTCTATGTTTAGTTAATTTGGGTTGGGACTCTCAATTGAAGGCAGGTGTTGTCTCTTTGCCTTTGATTAAGAGTATATATATATAGGGTGTGTTTGGGTTTGTATTTTGTGGGAGATTGTTTCTTGTTTTGCCTGTTTCTTGTTTAGCGTGAGTAAGCCTTTCAAGACTGTTTCGTTGATCGTGAGTTCGTTCTTTTGTTATTTTGGTGTTCACTTCGTTATTTTAATAAACGAAAGATGAGCATCCACATTCCTGCTCCATTTTGGTCCTCCTTTCCCAACGACAATCGTGACACCAGGACCTTAAGTTAGGAACAGACGTTCCGCTAGCGGAACGCCTCACCAATATCCAATGGTAGAGCGTGGCGCGAAATACAAATACCTAAAAAAATGCTATAACTTTGATTTCTCAAACATATGATTCTTTTACACCATTTTAAAGACAAGACTCTTGTTAATCTAACCACATTGTCCGATTTCAAAAAGGCTTTACAGCGAAAGCAAAACATGTCAGGAGAGTACCCTGCCAAAAATAATCGCACAGCCATTTTCCAAGCAAGCATATATGTCACAAAAACCAAAACCACAGCTAAATGCAGCACTAACCTTTGATGATCTTCATCAGATGACACTCCTAGGACATTATGTTATACAATACATGCATGTTTTGTTCAATCAAGTTCATATTTATATCAAAAACCAGCTTTTTACATTAGCATGTGATGTTCAGAACTAGCATACCCACCGCAAACTTCCGGTGAATTTACTAAATTACTCACGATAAACGTTCACAAAAAACATAACAATTATTTTAAGAATTATAGATACAGAACTCCTTTATGCAATCGCGGTGTCAGATTTTAAAATAGCTTTTCAGTGAAAGCACATTTGCAATATTCTGAGTAGATAGCTCGGCCATCACGGCTAGCTAATTTGACACCCACCAAGTTTGGCCCTCACCAAACTCAAATTTACTATAAGAAAAATTGGATTACCTTTGCTGTTCTTCGTCAGAATGCACTCCCAGGACTTCTACTTCAACAAAAAATGTTGTTTTGGTTCCAAATAGTCCATAGTTATATCCAAATACCGCCGTTTTGTTCGTGCGTTCAAGTCACTATCCGAAGGGTGACGCGCGAGCACATTTCGTGACAAAAAAATTCTAAATATTCCATTACCGTAATTCGAAGCATGTCAAACACTGTTTAAAATCAATTTTTATGCTATTTTTCTCGTAAAATAGCGATAATATTCCAACCGGGCGACGTTGTATTCATTCAAAGAGAGAAAGAAAAACATGGAGTCGTCTCGTGGACGCGCATCTCCATTGTCATTGTTCCCTGCCTGACCAATCACAAAAACTCCTGCTGTTTTTCGCCCAGAGACTGCAGAGACGTCATTCCACTTTCTGGCGCCTTCTGAGAGCCAATGGAAGCCTTAGAAAATGTCACGTTACAGCAGAGATGCTGTATTTTCGATAGAGAGGCCACAGAAGGACAACAAATTATCAGACAGGGCACTTCCTGTATGGAATCTTCTCAGGTTTTGGCCTGCCATATGAGTTCTGTTATACTCACAGACACCATTCAAACAGTTTTAGAAACTTCAGAGTGTTTTCTATCCAAATCTACTAATTATATGCATATTCCAGTTTCTGGGCAGGAGTAGTAACCAGATTAAACCAGTACGTTTTTTATCCGGCTGTGAAAATACTGCCCCCTATCCCAAACAGGTTAATGTGCTTCTTTTTTGTTGCCTTGGCCATGTGTTTTGGGTCATTGTCATGCTGGAATACCCATCCACGACCCATTTTCAATGCCCTGGCTGAGGGAAGGATGTTCTCACCCAAGATTTGATGGTACATGGCCCCGTCCATCGTCCCTTTTATGCGGTGAAGTTGTCCTGTCCCCTTGTTTGACGGTGGAGATGGTGTTCTTGGGTTCATAGGCAGCATTCCTCCTCCTCCAAACACGGCGAGTTGAGTTGATGCCAAAGAGCTCCATTTTGGTCTCATCTGACCACAACACTTTCACCAGTTGTCCACTGAATCATTCAGATGTTCATTGGCAAACTTCAGACGGGCATGTATATGAATTCTTGAGCAGGGGGACCTTGCGGGCGCTGCAGGATTTCAGTCATTCACGGCATAGTGTGTTACCAATTGTTTTCTTGGTGACTATGCTCCCAGCTGCTTTGATCCTCCTGTGTAGTTCTGGGATGATTCTTCACTGTTCTCATGATCATTGCAACTCCACAAGGTGAGATCTTGCATGGAGCCCCAGGCCGAGGGAGATTGACAGTTCTTTTGTGTTTCTTCCATTTGCGAATAATCGCACCAAATGTTTTCACCTTCTCACCAAGCTGCTTGGCGATGGTCTTGTAGCCCATTCCAGCCTTTTGTAGGTCTGCAATATTGTCCCTGACATCCTTGGAGAGCTCTTTGGTCATGGCCATGGTGGAGAGTTTGGAATCTGATTGATTGATTGCTTCTGTGGACAGGTGTCTTTTTTACAGGTAACAAGCTGCGGTTAGGAGCACTCCCTTTAAGAGTGTGCTCTAATCTCAGCTCTTTACCTGTATAAAAGACACCTGGGAGCCAGAAATCTTTCTGATTGAGAGGGGGTCAAATACTTATTTCCCTCATTAAAATGCAAATCAATTTATAACATTTTTGATATGCGTTTTTCTGGATATTTTTGTTGTTATTCTGTCTCTCCCTGTTCAAATAAATCTACCATTAAAATTATAGACTGATCCTTTCTTTATCAGTGGGCAAACGTACAAAATCAGCAGGGGATCAAATACTTTTTCCCCTACTGTAGCATTCTTTCACACGTATGTTTTTCTTTCACACGTATGTTCCCTGCTGGTTTACATAGTCCTTGCCCCATTTACTGGAATTACTTCTTACTTGGTCAATGATGCTCTGATGCATGTCAAGGCTGCCATGTAGCAAAACATGGATAAAACCTGTTTGCATCAATATATGATGCTATGTTCATGCCAGTGGTCTGAAGTGGTTCTCTGTGGTTCCTCTGTGAGTGCTACACTAATCAAATGAACCGCATGTGTTTGCATGCTAACATATCTGGTGATCATTGTCATTCCAAAGACGGCACTAAGAGAAAAAGTGTTGTGTGTGGTGAAAAAACTATTATAAAAGTGTAGTCCATGTTTATGTGTAGTAATAGGCTGATTGACTAGCCTTTAGGCACATACCGGTAAGTCAGATTTCTGCCTGAGAGATGTGAGTTTGACCCGGTGGTGAGAAGGGGTTTGATCGGGCTGATACCCGGATGGTAGTATGACTCAATGTCCCGTCTCCCTCAACCCCTCTGCTGTCTGTCTGCACTCCTCCCACCGCTGTCTGTCACCCACTGCTCCATTATTGATGTTCTTCATATCCCCTATCCATCCTGGGGCATCACTGTCAGAGCTATCTCTAGCTCTCTCGTTCGCTTTTTCACTCTCCCGCTTTCTCTCTGACTCTGTCTTTAGTTTTTTTGTTCTCTCTCTCTCTCTCTCTCGTCCACTAACATTTTGAAGACATTTAATGAAAAGTAAATGGTCAGGGAAATATTACAGCAACAATAACACTCTGACTTTGTTTAAAACAGGGCACTCCGGTCCATTCAGATTCATGGTAGAGCCTGGTTCATAAGAAGAGACCTTATTATCATTGGAAATCTTCAAAAGGCTCCTCAACATTGAAAATATTGGGATTTTAATTATTCATTTCCCCCCAAATATAACAATCTAATTCCGCACCTTTCAGTTGTCCATTATTCATTTCCTACTATCTCAGCCTGTCTGAAAATGTTATCAAATATGAGGCAAAATAATCCATATCGGAATTATTACAATGAAATATCTATCCTATTACTTGGTAATTACATATTTACAAGGGCACTAATCGAAAGAGCTACTCCAATTTTATTACGCTGTTAAGTAACTACCCACAAAACGAGTCCAACCACCTCAACAAGTACATTAGAGCTATGACATTTTAATCCTGACATTGTTGTTCCCTCAGTTTTAAACAAACTCATTGGCTACCTTCGTAGACGTCACAATATCAAAATTCCTGAGCACTGCATTTAGTGTTTCTCTTTAATGCAGATATTTGAAAAACCTTATCTGTGTTTCCCACAAAGGTTTCAGAGTGAACTGGAACAAATGGAGAGCTAGGCTAATGAGTCCTGTGGGAGGCAGACTCTAATGGTTTTCACCCTGATGGCTTCCAACTCCAACGCTGTGGCTCCAGACTGCAGACTGGAGGACAGGGTAGGCAGAGGACAGGACAGACACAACAACAGAGACAGAATCATTGTCAACAGAACACCCAGTGTGTGAATCCAACACCAATGTTCTATTCCAACAGTGTTCTATTCCAGAATGTTCTCAATATTCTCAACATAATCATGTTCACACAGCTTACCCCACAGAAACTAGCTAGTATATCAGGGGTGGCAATTCAATTGAATATAGCCAATCTGTGCATAGGCCAAAATAGAGAATTCAATATTGTAGGTGGCTGGAGTGGCTGGAGTTCTGCCACTGCCTCCAAAATCATTGAAATAAAAGGTCACAAAAGACGGCTGCTAGTTAAAAATGTTTGGATGTACTCTAGGAATACTGGAGAGGATTTACTGATGCTTGTCCAGTTTCCGTTTGGCAACATTGCTGATAATCAATTTACTGTCGTTTTCTTCTCGATTTGCATGGTTAACTGGAGACAAAGCAACATCCCAAAAGGTGAACATTCCATCTAACCATGACTGTCACGTCCTGACCATTAAAGGGGTGATTTTGTTATTGTAGTTGGTCAGGACATGGCAGGGGTGTGTTTGTTTTGTGTGTTTCGGGGTTTTTGGTTTATGTTCTATGTTTTCTATTTTTATGTGGGTTTTCTAGTTTGTCTATTTCTATGTTAGTTTTGGGAACGACCTCCAATTAGAAGCAGCTGGTTGTCGTTGCTTCTAATTGGAGGCCATATTTAAGTGGGTTTATTTTCTCTTGTGTTTGTGGGTGGTTGTTTCTTTGTATAGCTGTGTAGCCTTACAGGACTGTCGTTTGTTTTCTTGTTTTGTTTAGTGTTCACGTTTATAAAAGTATAAGTATGGACACTTACCACGCTGCGTATTGGTCCGATATTTCTTACTCCTCAGAAGACGAAGATTATGACAGAACTACCCACCAAAAGAGGACCACGCAGCGGAGGAAGGAGCAGCAGAGGAGCTATGAAGAGTCATGGACCTGGGAGGAGATCCTAGATGGGGCAGGACCATGGCACCAGGCGGGGGAGTACCGGCGCCCTAAGGAGGAGCTGGATGCAGCTAAGGCGGAGCGGCGCCATTACGAGGCATTATACGCAAGGATTGGCAAGTGTGAGAGGTAGCCCCAAATAATTTTTGGGGGAGGGCATACGGGTAGTATGGCTAAGTCAGGTTGTATACCTGAGCCAACTCCCCGTGCTTATTATGGGGAGCAACAGATCATGAAGGCACCGAGCTATGCGGAAATACGCACGGCAGCCATCATGCCTCAGCACAGCCCAGTTCGCCCTGTGCCAGCACTCTGCCCGTGCCGGGCTACGGTAACAATCCAGCCAGAACGGGTTGTGCAGGTTGTGCGCTCTAGACCTCCAGTGCGTGGTCAAAGCCCTGTGTATCCAGTTCCTGCTCCTCGCACTAGCCCTGAGGTGCGTGTCCCTAGTCTGGCGCCTCCAAAGCCAGCCCCACGCATCAGGCCTCTAGTGCTCCTGCCCAGTCCAGTACGTCCTGTTCCTGCTCCTCGCACTAGCCTTGAGGTGCGTGTCACCAGTCTGGCGCCTCCAAAGCCAGCCCCACGCATCAGGTCTCTAGTGCGCCTGCCCAGTCCAGTACGTCCTGTTCCTGCTCCTCGCACTAGCCTTGAGGTACGTGTCACCAGTCTGGCACCTCCACAGCCAGCCCCACGTACCAGGCCTTTAGTTCACCTGCCCAGTCCAGTACGTCCTGTTCCTGCTCCTCGCACTAGCCCTGTGGTGTGCGTCCCTAGTCTGGCGCCTCCAAAGCCAGCCCCACGCACCAGGCCTTTAGTGCGCAGTCCCCGTCTAGAGCTTCCGGCGACAATGCCCCGTCTAGAGCTTCCGGCGACAATGCCCCGTCTAGAGCTTCCGGCGACAGTGCCCCGTCTAGAGCTTCCGGCGACAGTGCCCCGTCTAGAGCTTCCGGCGACAGTGCCCCGTCTAGAGCTTCCGGCGACAGTGCCCCGTCTAGAGCTTCCGGCGACAGTGCCCCGTCCAGTGCTTCCGGCGACGGCCCACAGTCCGGAACCGACAGAGACGGCCCACAGTCCGGAACCGACAGAGACGGCCCACAGTCCGGAACCGACAGAGACGGCCCACAGTCCGGAACCGACAGAGACGCCCCCCAGTCCGGAACCGACAGAGACGGCCCACTGTCTGGAACCGACAGAGACGGCCCGCCAGTCCGGCGCAGCCAGAGACTGCCCGCCAGTCTGCCCGCCAGTCCGGCGCAGCCAGAGACGGCCCGCCAGTCCGGGGTCTCCAGAGTCGCACCTCAGCCCGAGGTCTCCAGAGACGCACCTCAGCCCGAGGTCTCCAGCGACGCGCTACAGCCCTAAGCCTTCAGCGGGGGTGAACAGGTTAGAGTGGGGATTAAGCCCAAAGCCAGAGCCACCTCCGTGGGGGGAGGTTTGGGATGGGGGGGTGTAGCACAGGAACCGTCGGTGACGGTGGCCACCCTCCCTTCCCACCCTTTAGTTTGGGTTTATTGTTTTGGTAATTTTTTGTTTCAGGTGCATTCGGGGTCTGCACCTTTGGGAGGGGGGTACTGTCACGTCCTGACCAGTAAAGGGGTCATTTTGTTATTGTAGTTGGTCAGGACGTGGCAGGGGTGTGTTTGTTTTGTGTGTTTCGGGGTTTTTGGTTTATGTTGGTTTATGTTCTATGTTTGGTTTATGTTCAGAAGACGAAGATTATGACAATGTGGTACAGCTCAAATGCTCCTCAGCCAATCACAATCTAAAATTCCAGAAAGCCGAACTGCAACTCTTCGTGTTTTCTATCTATTAATTCATTACAATTAAACATAAGTGGGTTATAAAGATCACACATTGATCACAGAGCCCATTCCACATCTTTACTGTTAAGCCAATAACAAATAAAGACAAACCCCCATCAATTTTAGAATAAGGCTGTAATGCAACAAAATGTGGAAAGAGTCAAGGCGTCTGAATACCTTCCGAATGCACTGCAGGACAGACAGAGGAGCCCCTTCTGACTAATACAGGATTCTGGAAGGTGTGTTGGCTGACCTGCCAACCGCTGACCTGCTTACCTCTCAACACACGTATTCACACACACACTTTTTTCAAACCTTTCTAATGACCTGCCACTGGCTCGGAGTAAAGCCTGTGTGTCTATGTATGCGGATGAGTCAACACTATACATGTTAGCTACTACAGTGACTGAAATCACTGCAACACTTAACAAAGAGCTGCGGTCAGTTTCAGAATGGGTGGCAAGAAATAAGTTATTCCTAAATATTTCAAAAACGAAAGCCTTTTGTTTGTGACAAATCATTCACTAAACCCTAAACCTCAACTAAATATTGTAATGAATAATGTGGAAATTGAGCAAGTCGAGGAGACTAAACTGCTTAGACTAACCCTGGATTGTAAAACTATTATGGTCAAAATATATTGATGCAACAGCAGCTAAGATGGGGAGAGCCCTGTCCATAATAAAGCGCTGCTCTGCCTTCTTAACAACACTATCAACAAAGCAAGTCCTACAGGCCCTAGTTTTGTCGCACCTGGATTACTGCCCAATCGTGTGGTCAGCTGCCACAAAGATGGACTTGGGAAAATAAAATAATAATATTAATGTAAATCTCTCACAGCTCAAAGTGGAGGAGAGATTGACTTCATCACTAATTATTCTTTGTATTGACATTTTGAATGCACAGCTATCTGTTTAAAAGACTAGCACACAGCTCGGAGACCCATTCATACCCAACAAGACATGCCACCAGAGGTCTCTTCACAGTCCCCAAGTCCAGCACAGACTATGGGAGGCGCACAGTACTACGTGCATGTAGAGCCATGACTATATGGAACTCTATTCCACATCAAGTACCTCACAAAAGCAGTAAAATCAGATATAAAAAACAGATAAAAATATACCTTATGGAACAGTGAGGACTGTGAAGTGTCACACACACAGGTACAAACACACACATACAAACACACATAACATACACACTATACACACACGTACACCTGGATTGTGGGATGTACTGTAGTCAGTAGTGGAAAAAATACCCAATTGTCATACTCAAGTAAAAGTAAAGATACCTTAAAATAAAATGAAGTAAAAGTGAAAGTCACCCAGTAAAATACTACTTGAGTAAAAGTCTAAAAGTATTTGGTTTTAAATATACTTAAGTATCAAAAGAAAATGCAATCGCTAAATATACTTAAGTATATTTAAGATGGCTCCGGAGAAGATGGCAGACTTTTTATGTTCCCCCAGCCGATTGGGTTTATTGTTTGTTTATTTGCGTTGTTTGTAACTTATTTTTGTACTTATTTTGTACATAATGTTGGCGCTACCGTCTCTTATAACCGAAAATAACTTCTAGACATCAGGACAGTGATTACTCATCACGGACTAGCAGAATCCTCTTTTTCTTTTCACGACTCTGACGAGCCCGACGCGAAGGATAAACTACTTCCTCGGGAACAGGCCCCGATCCCGTGATCTGCGTGAAGAGGAAGAAGAGAAAGAGGGACAGAAGGTCGGGCTGACATCTGAGAATTTGTAGGCGATCGAATCAATTCCCTCCATTCTTCTAGAAAACGTGCACTCTTTGGACAATAAAATCGTCAAGTTATGTGGAAGATTAAACTACCAATGGGAGATTAAAAACTGTAACATCTTATGCTTCACGGAGTCATGGCTGAACGACAACAACATCAACATACAGCTGGCTGGTTATACAATTTCCCGGCAGGATAGAACAGTGGCGTCTGGTAAGACAAGGGGCGGCGGTCTATGTATTTTTGTAAACAACAGCTGATGCACGATAATTAAGGAAGTCTCAACCTGTTGCTCGCCTGAGGCAGAGTATCTCCTGATAAGCTGTAGACCACACTACCTACTGAGAGAGTTTTTATCTGTATTCTTTGTATCTGTTTACATGCCACCACAGTCAGCGGCTGGCACTAAGGCAGCATTGAATGAGCTGTATTCCACCATAAGTAAACAAGAAAACGCTCACCCAGAGGTGTCACTCCTAGTAGCTGAGGACTTTAATGCAGGGAAACTTAAATCTGTTTTACCAAATTTCTATCAGCATGTTAAATGTGCAACCAGAGGAAAAAGAACTCTGGACCAACTATACTCCACACACAGAGATGCATACAAAGCTCTCCCTCGCCCTCCATTTGGCAAATCTGACCATAATTCTATCCTCCTGATTCCTGCTTACAAGCACCAGTGACTAGATCAATCAAAAAGTTGTCAGAGGAAGCAGATGCTAAGCTACAGGACTGTTGTGCTAGCACAGACTGGAAAATGTTCCGGGATTTCTCCAATGGCATTGAGGAGTACACCACATCAGTCATTGGCTTCAACAATAAGTGCATCGATGACGTTGTCCCCACAGTGACCGTACGTACATACCCCAACCAGAAGCCATGGATTACAGGCAGCATCCGCACAGGGCTAAAGGCTAGAGCAGCCGCATTCAAGGAAGTTTGTAAGAAATCCCGCTGTGCCTTCCGACGAACGATCAAACAGGCAAAGCGTCAATACAGGACTAAGATCGAATCGTACTACACCGGCTCTGACGTTTGTCGGATGTGGCAGGGCTTGCAAACCATTACAGACTACAAAGGGAAGCACAGGTGAGAGCTGCCCAGTGACTTGAGCCTACCAGACGAGCTAAACTACTTCTACACTCGCTTCGAGGCAAATAACACTGAAATATGCATGAGAGCACCAGCTGTTCCGGAAGACTGTGTGATCATGCTCTCCGCAGCCGATGTGAGAAAGACTTTTAAACAGGTCAACATTCACAAGGCCACAGGGCCAGATGGATTACCAGGACGTGTACTGTGAGCATGCACTGACCAATTGCCAAGTGTCTTCACTGACATTTTCAACCTCTCCTTGTCCGAGTCTGTAATACCAACATATTTTAAGCAGACCACCATAGTCCCTGTGCCAAGGAACACTAAGGCAACCTGCCTAAATGACTACCGACCCGTAGCACTCACGTCTGTAGCCATGAAGTGCTTTGAAAGGCTGGTCATGGCTCACATCAACACCATCATCCCAATTTGCATACCGCCCCAACAGATCCACAGATGATGCAATCTCTATTGCACTCCACACTGACCTTTCCCACCTGGACAAAAGGAACACCTATGTGAAAATGCTATTCATTGACTAAAGCTCAGCTTTCAACACCATAGTGCCCTCCAAGCTCATCAATAAGCTAAGGACCCTGGGACTAAACTCTTCCCTCTGCAACTGGATCCTGGACTTCCTGACTGGCCGCCCCCAAGTGGTAAGGGTAGGTAACAATACATCCACCACGCTGATTCTCAACACTGGGGCCCCTCAGGGGTGCGTGCTCAGTCCCCTCCTGTACTCCCTGTTCACTCATGACTGCACGGCCAGGCACGACTCCAACACATCATTAAATTTGCTGATGACACAACAGTGGCAAGCCTGATCACCGACAATGATGAGACAGCCTATAGGGAGGAGGTCAGAGACCTGGCCGTGTGGTGCAAGGACAACAAGCTCTCCCTCAACGTGATCAAGACAAAGGAGATGATTGTGGACTACAGGAAAAAGGGGACCGAGCACGCCCCCATTCTCATCGACGGGGCTGCAGTGGAGCAGGTTGAGAGCTTCAAATTCCTTGGTGTCCACATCACCAACAAGCTAACATAGTCCAAGCACAGCAAGACAGTCATGAAGAGGGCACGACAAAACGTATTCCCCCTCAGGAGACTGAAAAGATTTGGTATGGGTCTTCAGATCCTTAAAAGTTTCTACAGCTGCACCATTAAGAGCATGCTGGCTGTTTGCATCACTGCCTGGTATGGCAACTGCTTGGCCTCCGACCGCAAGGCACTACAGAGGGTAGTGCAAATGGCCCAGTACATCACTGAGGCCAAGCTTCCTGCCATCCAGGACCTCTATACCAGGCGGTGTCAGAGGAAGGCCCTAAAAATTGTCAAAGACTCCAGCCACCCTAGTCATAGACTGTTCTCTCTGCTACCGCACTGCAAGCGGTACCGGAGCACCAAGTCGAGGTCCAAGAGCCTTCTAAACAGATTCTACCCCCAAGCCATACGACTCCTGCACATCTAGTCAAATGGCTACCCAGACTATTTGCAATGCCCCCTCCCCTCACCCCCTCTCACCCCCGCTACTCTCTGTTGTCATCTATGCATAGTCACTTTAATAACTCTACCTACATTTACATCCTACCTCAAATAACCAGTTTTCCTCTGCACATTGACTCTGTTTCGGTAACCCCCTGTATATTGTCTCGCTATTGTTATTTCACTGCTGCACTTTAATTACTTGTTACTTTTATCTCTTATTCTTATCTGTATTTTTTTTAAACTGCATTTTTGGTTAGGGGCTCGTAAGTAAGCATTTCACTGTTGTATTCGGCACATGTGACTAATACAATTTGATTTATTTGATTTGAATTATCAAAAGTAAAAGTATAAATCATTTCAAATTCCTTATGTTAAGCAACCCAGATGGCACAATTTTCTTATTATTATTTAAATGTATGGATAGCCAGGGTTACACTTTAACAGTCAGACATCATTTACAAACAAAGCATTAATTGTGTGTTTAGTGAGTCTGCCAGATCAGAGGCAGTAGAGATGACCAGGGATGTTCTCTTGATAAGTGTGTGAATTAGATCATCTTCCTGTCCTGCTAAGCATTCAAAATGTAACGAGTACTTTTGGGTGTCAGGGAAAATGTAAGGAGTAAAAAGTACATTATTTTCTTTAGGAATGTAGTGGAGTAAAAGTAAAAGTAGTCAAAAATATAAATAGTAAAGTAAAGAACAGATACCCCAAAAAACTTCTAAAGTAGTACTTTAATGTATTTTTACTTAAGTACTTTACAGCACTGGTTGTAGTAGAATAGTGGCTCGAGGCCACACACTTTATGTGAAAATGTATTTTAATGTTTGAACATTTTATTATAGTGTGCTGTATTTTACTGCCTTAATTTTAGCTGGACTCCAGGAAAAGTAGCTGCTGCCCTGGCATGTCATCCCATGTCTCCTCTGCTTGACAGACATCCAGATAGCTTCAGTTCTCACTCATTCTGACAGAGAGAGAGAATGCAAACACTTAAACTAAACCTTTCGCATCCACGCCAATACAAACTGGCAGAAAAACAACAACTTTGAATGTCACTGAGTTTGGAGGACAATATCTCGAGCCAAAACAAAAGCTAATCCTTTCTTTATTGTTTGCCATTATCAGACAAACCTCCAACTTTCATGTTCGTACATCAATAGTGTTTGCTAACAAAGACCAACAATCTGCCAGGCTAATATTTGCTTTTATACAAATATTTTTCAGACTTGAATTTGAATATATCAACTGCCAAAAATGTTTCACATCTTTTCAGACTGTGAGTGTAGGCGTCTTTCTGTGTGCAACTGAAAATTTGTGTACAATGCTTCTTTGAAATGTTGTCATCTCCATTAGAATTTAGCCTTTTCGCAGACACTTATCACTCTTCTCCAAAGGTGAATGTCTGTCAAACTCATTCATCATCATCTGATCTTCAGCTGTATAGACAGAAATATACATATCCCAAATGCCTTGCCAGGGGTCTCTGATCTGAGCTCCAGGTCGAGACTTTGTTCAAGGACTATTTGAAATGTTTCAAATAGTCTACTCTGCCTGGAGTGCAAGAGTGACAGGTTTAGATTTTTTGTTACTATTCTATTGGTTCCATTGTGCCAGGCAAGCTCAATCATGTCCAGAAAAAATATTAAAATGGTAATTGAAGCCAGGTCTGGTCTCTGAGTCCACAATCAGAATGTCTGAGTTCCCTATCCATGGAAGTCACAGTGCCAGCTCTGAAAAGCTTACATTAAACCCATCTCCTAAAGTCCACTCCTTTAGTGCCGGCCTTTTACATTTAGAGGCAAAGAAGAAATTTAGTAGGACCAGCATTTTTACAGTATGCATCCTGCTTGAGCCATTGGCACTGTGGCCTAGACAATAGAAAGATTGTGTGCACTATGGCACTTTCTTTGCCTCAAAACAAAATGCATGTTAGATGAGTTCTTGCTGATTAAATGGGAGATGTATTGTAGAAGACGTGGCTGAGATTAGATGAGATGTTTGCCAGAACGGGTCAGGCTACTTCCTCTGGGCCACATCGTAATGATAGCACTTACAGTGGTTAGCTAGCTACATACTGCAGAGTGTAAAAGCTCAACATTTTACTGCAGTGGGCTAAATCAGGGTCACAGAGTGATTATTGGTCTACACTTCAAATTTACACTACATGGCCAAAAGTATTCTAATTTGCTTGATTTAGTCAATAGTCTGGTCTCAGAACATTTTGTATTATTCTGTACGTAAATCCGAGAGACTCCATTTAGTATGATATGTTACATTTGGTATGGTTACATAAGACAGATGGTTACTTAAGGCAAAATGGAAGTAGGGTGGATGGGTGGGCGTATAACGCAAACATCTTTATAATTTTAGCTAATTGGCAACTTTTCAACTACATTCTACTTTTTAGCTACACTACATGACCAAAAGTATATGGACACCTGACCATCGAACATCTCATTCCAAAATCATTGGCATTCATTTGGATTTGGTCCCCCCTTTGCTGCTATAACAGCCTCCACTCTTCTGGGAAGGCTTTCCCCTAGGTGTTGGAACATTGCTGCAGGGACTTGCTTCCATTCAGCCACAAGAGCACTAGTGAGGTCGGGCACTGATGCTGGGAGATTAGGTATGGCTTGCACTCAGCGTTCCAATTCAACCCAAAGGTGTTAGATGAGGTTGAGGTCAGGGCTCTGTGCAGGCCTGTCAAGTTTTTCCGCACCAATCTCGACAAACCATGTCTGTATCGACCTCGCTTTGTGCTCGTGGGCATTGTTATGCTTAAACATGAAAGGACCTTCCCAAACTGTTGTCACAAAGTTGGCAGCACAGAATGTCATTGTATGCTGTAGCATTAAGATTTCACTTCACTGAAAGTAAGGGGCCTAGCCTGAGCCATGAAAACAGCCCCAGACCATTATTCCTCCTCCACCAAACTTTACAGTTGGCACTATGCATTGGGGCAGTTAGCTTTACACTCCAGATGACGCTTGGCATTGATCTCAGGCTTGTGTGCGGCTGCTCGCCCATGGAAACCCACTTCATGAAGCTCCCGATGAACAGTTCTTGTGTTGACATTTCTTCCAGAGGAAGTTTGGAACTCGGTAGTGGGTGTTGCAACCAAGGACAAATTATTTTTACGCACTACGCCCTTCAGCACTCGGAGGTCCCGTTCTGTGAGCTTGTGTGGCCTACCACTTTGTGGCTGAGCCATTGTTGCTCCTACAGTAGATGTTTCCACTTCACAATAACAGAAATTTGATGAACTGACTTGTTGGATAGGTAACATCCTATGACGGTGCCACGTTGAAAGTCACTGACCTCTTCACTAAGGCCATTCTACTGCCAATATTTGTCTATGGAGATTGCGTGGCTGTGTGCTCGATTTTATACAACTGTCAGCAAATGGTGTGTTTGAAATTGCTGGATCTATTAATTGAAGGGGTGTCCACATACTTTTTTATATATAGTGTACTTTGAAACAAAAGTATACACCTCATACACATGGTTATAGGCTTAAAAAAAGAAGACTCCTGTACCATGTCAGATATAGACATTTTCAGTTTACATCCCAGTATTAGACTTTATATACAACACAGAAGACTGAAATATGACAAAACTGTTTGACATAGAAACACAAAATAAAAAAATAAAACATTCTTTATGAATTATGAATTTATGAAAAATATTCATAACATTCCATAAGGCCTTCAATGACTGAAGGAAAGGGCTACAGAAAAAGTTATTGTTGCTGTTGTTGCATAGGTTGTGTGTAGAAAACATCTACTCTTTAGTACTTAACAGTAGTGATAAGACTAGCAGTACTTTAGCTACAGTATCTACAGCAGATCCTAAAGTATAAACAGAATGTTGTTGATGCTGCAAAGGTTCTCAAGTGAACACGTAAAACATTGAAGACAAATGCAATATCCATAGTTTATGTTGTTTAGTTAACATCTAGGGTTAAGTATTTTATATTCGATAACATAACAATGCTAATAGTCATTACAGAGTCGGAAGATGTTGGCGCAGTATACTTTTACATGGATTCATTTTCTCATATATCTCATACAGTATATCACACTGCATTTGAATTTCGAGTTGTGATGCGTAAATAAAGGCAGTGGTGCATTCATTGACCACTGAAAAGCATTATTAGATACGCCTCTCAAGATGAAGGGATTCAGATAACACATCAAAGTTCCTCTACTTTAGATTCTTTAAATGACAAAACTAATCAGAATGTTCTGTCATTATAGACTGAGAAAATTCTAAGGCCTTCCGTTGAAGAGCATAGCCTCTAAACCAAATGCAGCTCCAGGCTAAGCCACGACTTGCGAGACATCAAATGAATTTCATGCACTGCAATCTTCCAAGGACAGATATTTTCCGTTGTGGTAATCTCACACACAAGTGCAGTCAAATGTGTTATCAGTGGGGCCTGTGGAATGCTTCAGAACAGCAGAGCCAGGTAATGACTTTGGACAATCTCTGACACACCTTTGATATTTCTCACAGGTAAAACAAACCTCGGAAAAACCTGTTACCGTAAAACTTCTCTAAAGAAGCATTATCTTTCTCTGCATTTAACGCTTACATCTACACATGCCGCTGCCTGGGAATTATCGATGAAAACCTGAACCAAAGCTTCCCTGGTGTCGAATCAAATGATATAGCTTCCTATGGAATGTCATGCACCATTGCTTTATACGGACCAGCTGATTTCAAGATCAAAGAATCTTATTGCATACAAGGTAAGAGATGCAAAACTATGATAACAGTTCCAATAATCATGCTTTAATGTACCTGTAATGACTGAGTGGTAGCATGTGTCTGTCTCAGTCTGGCAGGTAAAACCCTAAACCATTTCAAGTCTTCCTCCCTTCTCACACCCATTTCTGTTTTGTCTCCAGAAGCATGTGTGTCGCTCCTTGCGAGCGAGCAGCTGCCCAGATATCTTGTTCAGTTTTATACTTACTGCTTCCTGTTTCCTGTTTCCGGTCACAACTTGCAGACTTGTTTACGTGCTGCTGTGCGTTTTGTTGCCAATCTTACTTTGTTACCTGACTCCTTCACGGTTTTTACTTTTTGATTACCATATATTTTTAGTTTTTCCCTCACTCAACTTTTTCACCCCGGAGGTTTTATCTGGACATGGTTTGTCAGGACTTCAAACAGCCGAAGCTAAGTAGTAAAATTAACATGATGCCTTCTAATTGTAGTCGTTGTACTCATAATATACAGGAGAACGATCGCCTTACGGCGAGGATAGCTGTGCTGCAAGCCCAGCTTCAGACGCAATCGTTAGGCAAGGGCAATTTCAGTGTAGGAAAGGATGAAACAGCGTCTGTGCCACCAGTAAGTACAGATAGTAACGTTAGTATAAACCCCCTCGCACGGTCCCCGCAGCCGGACAACTTTCTCATGGCTTCTGGAGGGAAACGCTGTAGGAATGCTCAACCGGTGTCGCTTATTCAGCCGACAGAAACTTTCAATCGGTTCTCCCCATTAAGCGAGTTGGAGTCAGAGGCCGAGACTTCTCTGGTCTCTGCTCCTCCCGTTATGGGGTCTGAGACGCCGAAGCCTCCCACCATTAGCTCTGACCAATTGAAAACCCTAGTCATTGGCAACCCCATTACCCGCAGTATTAGACTTAAAACGAATCATCCAGCGATCATACACTGTTTACCAGGGGGCAGGGCTACCGACGTTAAGGCTAATCTAAAGATGGTGCTGGCTAATGCTAAAACTGGCGAGTGTAGAGAGTATAGAGATATAGTTATCCACGTCGGCACCAACGATGTTAGGATGAAACAGTCAGAGGTCACCAAGCGCAACATAGCTTCAGCGTGTAAATCAGCTAGAAAGATGTGTCGGCATCGAATAATTGTCTCTGGCCCCCTCCCAGTTAGGGGGAGTGATGAGCTCTACAGCAGAGACTCACAACTCAATCGCTGGTTGAAAACTGTTTTCTGCCCCTCCCAAAAGATAGAATTTGTAGATAATTGGCCCTCTTTCTGGGACTCACCCACAAACAGGACCAAGCCTGGCCTGTTGAGGAGTGACGGACTCCATCCTAGCTGGAGGGGTGCTCTCATCTTATCTACGAACATAGACAGGGCTAACATAATGTTACATTTCACTGCTATGCAGATGACACACAGCTGTACATTTCAATGAAACATGGTGAAGCCCCAAAATTGCCCTCGCTAGAAGCCTGTGTCTCAGACATAAGGAAGTGGATGGCTGCAAACTTTCTACTTTTAAACTCGGACAAAACAGAGATGCTTGTTCTAGGTCCCAAGAAACAAAGAGATCTTCTGTTGAATCTGACAATTCATCTGGATGGTTGTACAGTCGTCTCAAATAAAACTGTGAAGGACCTCGGCGTTACTCTGGACCCTGATCTCTCTTTTGAAGAACATATCAAGACTGTTACAAGGACAGCTTTTTTCCATCTACGTAACATTGCAAAAATCTGAAACTTTCTGTCCAAAAATGACGCAGAAAAATGTATCCATGCCTTTGTTACTTCTAGGTTGGACTACTGCAATGCTCTACTTTCCGGCTACCCGGATAAAGCACTAAATAAACTTCAGTTAGTGCTAAATACGGCTGCTAGAATCCTGACTAGAACCCCAAAATTGTATCATATTACTCCAGGGCTAGCCTCCCTACACTGGCTTCCTGTTAAGGCAAGGGCTGATTTCAAGGTTTTACTGCTAACCTACAAAGCATTACATGGGCTTGCTCCTACCTATCTTTACGATTTGGTCCTGCCGTACATACCTACACATACGTTACGGTCACAAGACGCGGGCCTCCTAATTGTCCCTAGAATTTCTAAGCAAACAGCTGGAGGCAGGGCTTTCTCCTATAGAGCTCCATTTTTATGGAATGGTCTTCCTACCCATGTGAGAGACGCAGACTCAGTCTCAACCTTTAAGTCTTTACTGAAGACACATCTCTTCAGTAGGTCCTATGATTAAGTGTAGTCTGGCCCAGGGGTGTGAAGGTGAACGGAAAGGCTGGAGCAACGAACCGCCCTTGCTGTCTCTGCCTGGCCGGTTCCCCTCTCTCCACTGGGATTCTCTGCCTCTGCCCCTAATACAGGGGCTGAGTCACTGGCTTACTGGTGTTCTTCCATGCCGTCCTTGGGAGGGATGCGTCACTTGAGTGGGTTGAGTCACTGACATGGTCTTCCTGTCTGGGTTGGCGCCCCCCCTTGGGTTGTGCTGTGGCGGAGATCTTTGTGGGCTATACTCGGCCTTGTCTCGGGATGGTAAGTTGGTGGTTGGAGATATCCCTCCAGTGGTGTGGGGGCTGTGATTTGGCAATGTGGGTGAGGTTATATCCTACCTGTTTGGCCCTGTTTCATCGGATGGGGCCACAGTTTATCCTGACCCCTCCTGTCTCAGCCTCCAGTATTTATGCTACAGTAGTTTATGTGTCGGGGGGGCTAGTGTCAGTCTGTCACATCTGGGATATTTATCTTGTCTTTTCCGGTGTCCTGTGTGAATTTAAGCATGCTCTCTCTAACTCTCTCTTTCTCTCTTTCTTTCTTTCTCTCTCTCGGAGGACCTGAGCCCTAGGGCCATGCCTCAGGACTACCTGGCTTGATGACTCCTTGCTGTCCCCAGTCCACCTGGCCGTGCTGCTGCTCCAGTTCCAACTGTTCTGCCTGCGGCTATGGAACCCTGACCTGTTCACCGGACGTGCTACCTGTCCCAGACCTGCTGTCCCAGACCTGCTGGAACCCTGACATGTTCACCGGACGTGCTACCTGTCCCAGACCTGCTGTTTTCAACTCTCTAGAGACAGCAGGAGCGGTAGAGATACTCTCAAAGATTGGCTATGAAAAAGCCAACTGACACTTACTCTTGTGTTACTGACTTGTTGCACCCTCGACAACTACTATGATTATTATTATTTGACCATGCTGGTCATTTATGAACATTTGAACATCTTGGCCATGTGCTGTTATAATCTCCACCCGGCACAGCCAGAAGAGGACTGGCCACCCCTCATAGCCTGGTTCCTCTCTATGTTTCTTCCTAGGTTTTGGCCTTTCTAGGGAGTTTTTCCTAGCCACCATGCTTTTACACCTGCATTGCTTGCTGTTTGGGGTTTTAGGCTGGGTTTCTGTATAGCACTTTGAGATATCAGCTGATGTAAGAAGGGCTATATAAATACATTTGATTTGATTTGATTCTACCCCATGTCATCTGGTTGATAATGTTGCCAACGTCTCTTGTGGAGAGATGTGTCGCAGTAACCCTCCCTATCAGGGGCCTGGGTTAGGGTTAGAGAGATCTGTCATGGTAACCCTCCCTATCAGGGGCCTGGGTTAGGGTTAGAGAGATCTGTCGCGGTAACCCTCCCTATCAGGGACCTGGGTTAGGGTTAGAGGGATCTGTCACGGTAACCATCCCTATCAGGGGCCTGGGTTAGGGTTAGAGAGATCTGTCACGGTAACCATCCCTATCAGGGGCCTGGGTTAGGGTTAGAAAGATCTGTCACGGTAACCATCCCTATCAGGGGCCTGGGTTAGGGTTAGAGAGATCTATCACGGTAACCATCCCTATCAGGGGCCTGGGTTAGGGTTAGAGAGATCTGTCGTGGTAACCCTCCCTATCAGGGGCCTGGGTTAGGGTTAGAGAGATCTGTGGTAGTAAATGATTAGCTCCCTATCAGGGGCCTGCCATGTAGCACCTCTGCCTTAGAAGCTTCATTTCCCAAATAGCAAGGACTGCTATTAAGTGTCCCGCACCTCCACAGACACACACACACAGGGAGAGAGAGAGAGATGGATGTTTATCTTCTCACTCTCATGGATGTATAATCAACTAACAATCAGTCAGCTTCCTGCCGTGAAGAACTTGTCTAAAGATACTGACAGGCTTTATTTAATCATGTGAAACATCAACACCAACAACACACAACAGGATCCAAAACAAAACCATTGTGATGGGAATGGTAAGGCATCTGCATGTCAAATCAAAGGCTGCTTTTCAATCTTAAACATACAACATACTCCTGATAGGATTTAAAACACAAACACTCTTTTTGAGAGGGAAGCTCTTTATCTTGTCTTGTCCTGATGATACCACCTAATCCCTCTGAAGGGCACGAGACGAGTCTAGACAGTACTGAAGACGAATGGTCTCCAGTCGAGCACGGAGTGTTTGACCATAGCAACTTGATGCTGATGATAAATGAGTGCATCCAGCCTGTAGTTAACCGCTTTCATTTGATATTACATATGCATGGAGAGACAGGGTGGGCAAAGGCATGCACAGGCCCACAGTGGATTGCTAGATCGACTTGCCGTCTCATTTTATTTCTAAATCTCCCTCAAGTGCTCTTCACAAGACAACACTCATCTTAACAATGGTACTGTACAGCAGCCACACTTTTTGAAATTAATTAACTTTTACTATAATCCACTTGACTTGGAAAATCCCTGGGTTTATATACTCAATCACGCAAGTTAATAGTCCATATCTCATCTCTCGCAAACCTTAAACCGTTACACTGTGCCGGTAAAGCAGCTGAGAAGAGACGGTAGTGACGGTCTTATTGGGTGGCCGATTCAGAGGCCAGCTAGGGTGAGGGCAGGAAGGTAGCAGACTCATAGTCTTCCAATAATGTATCCTTCCTCCTGAAGTGTTCACTTGCTCACTACTCCGTGACGGGATCCTTGAATGGAAGTGAACAAGTGTACACTTCGGGAGAAATAAGAGATTATTAGGACACAAACGTGGTCTAAAGCACCACTTCTCTCCTCTAATTACCACATCATCTCAGTAGTCCAGTACTCAGGGCAGGCTGATTATTAACATACTCTGTGAAGTGGGTCTCCGGACTGTTGGCCTTTATTGAACACCTTCTCTTGACATTCAAGAGGCAGAAAGATACCCGGGAAAAATTAAAGTAATGAGAGATGACAAGAAACTCAACTCAAACAAGAAGAACAATGTATGTATAAGGGCACAAGGCAAGACCCATATGCAGACACAGGAGGCATATGGTTGAGCTTCGATATTTATTATAACACAAGGGGTAGGCAAAAGGCAGGTCGGGTACAGGCGAGAGTTCAGTAACCAGGTCAGAGTCCAAACAGTACATGGCGTTAGACAGTCTCGAGGTCAGGACAGGCAGGGGTTCAGTTACCAGGTCCGAGTCCAAACAGTACAAGGCATTAGGCAGGCTCGAGGTCAGGGCAGGAAGAATGGTCAGGCAGGCAGGTTCGGTGTCAGGACAGGCAAGGGTCAAAACCAGGAGCTTTAGGAAAAACAGAGACTGGGAAAAATAGGAGCTAGGAGATAAATGCTGGTTGACTTGGCAAACAAGGCGAACTGGCATAGACAGACAGAAAACACAGGGGTAAATACACCGGGAATGATGAGCGACACCTGGAGGGGGTGGAGACAAGCACAAGGACAGGTGAAACAGATCAGGGTGTGACAGTATGTTTTATCTCCCTTCTATCTCCCTTCTGTCTTCCCAAATCCTGGGTGAGTCTCAAATGGCACTATATTTCCTCCTCTGTATATTGCACTACTTTTGGCCAGGGCCCATTGGAAGAGTGTGCCATTTGGGCAGAGTAATTGTTTCATTAATTATGCCAACTCAGAGAATAACCCTCTATACCAGTGTTGTATGCTCAGTGGTGTAATCCTTAAAGGGTCCCCTCCTTTCCAGGCAAATTACACATTGTTACTCTCTAATAGATGGTTTCTCACAAATATTCATTGTTATATTTGTTTCTTTATGCGAATGAATGCAACGTTTAGATTCAACTTAATAATGAGTTAGTACAGTAAATATAGCAACTTAAAATATATATTTTTTATCCTGTTCTACAGTATATTATGATATTTAAATGCTATAAATGCTTTAGAAACGTACACAGCAAATTGGCCAGTGTTACCAAGTGTTCATTTTTCAGTGTAACATTTCTGGTGTTGACACGAGTTAAATTAACTCTGTAAAGAGTTAAATTAACACCCAGTGGTGTAAAATAACCCCAGTGTTGGTGTTAATAACCAGAGTTCAACAAAAACCATGCCCATCATTATCGTATTTCCCAGCATGCTCTGTTGCAGGTATCCGTAGTGGAACACCTGCAGGCAGAGAAGAGGAATTCGTAGTGGACTTCTAGTCCGAATCAGGAGGCGTGCACACCATCCACCACTTTCGAGTATATTACTCGCTAATGTATAGTCTCTGGATTATAAAGTAGAATAGCTCAAGGCAAGGATCTCCTTCCAGAGAGACATCAGGGATTGTGACATACACTGTTTCACGGAAACATGGATTTATCGGGATATACTGTCACTGTCCATACAGCCAGCTGGGTTCTCAGTACGCGCAGACAGGAATAAAGAACTCTCCGGGAAGAAGAAAGGCGGGGTTGTATGTTTCATGATCAACTACTCATTGTGTGATTGTGATAACATACAGAAACTCAAGTCCTTTTGTTCACCCGACCTAGAATATCTCACAATCAAATGCCGACCGTATTACCTCCCAACACAATTATCTTCGGTTATAGTCACAGCCGTGTATATTCCCCCTCAAGCCGATACCACGACGGCCCTTAAAGAACTATACTTTCTGCAATCTGGAAACCACATTATCCTGAGGCCGCATTTATTGTAGCTGGGGATTTTAACAAAGCAAATTTGTAGTACTCACTCTGTTTAAACATTGGACCCCTGCTACTCAAGATTTCTCAAGACCCTCCCCCACCCTCCCTTAGGCAAATCTGATCACGACTCCATTTTGGTCCTCCCTTCCTATAGGCAGAAACTCAAAAAGTACTCATGAAGTGCTTTGAGAGGCTAGTTAAGGATTATATCACCTCTACCTTACCTGACACCCTAGACCCAGTTCAATTTGCTTACCACCCCAATAGAGCCACAGACGATGCAATCGCCATCATTCTGCACACTGCTCCATCCCATCTTGACAAGAGAAATACCTATGTAAGAATGCTGTTCATTGACTATAGCTCAGCATTCAACACCATAGTACCCTCCAAGCTCATCATTAAGCTCGGGGCCCCGGGTCTGAACCCCACCCTGTGCAACTGGGCCCTGGACTTCCTGACGGGCCGCCCCAGGTTGTGAAGGTAGGAAACAACACCTCCACTTCGCTGATCCTCAACACAGGGGCCCCACAAGGGTGCGTGTCAGCCCCCTAATGTACTCCCTGTTCACCCTTGACTGCGTGGCCACGCATGCCTCAAACTCAATCATCAAGTTTGCAAATGACACGACAGCAGTAGGCCTGATTACCAACAATGACAAGAGCCTACAGGGAGGAAGTGAGGGCCTGGAAAATAACTTCTCTTTCGCAGTGGAAAAGGTGGAAAGCTTCAAGTTCCTCGTACACATCACTGACGATCTGAAACGGTCTACCCACACAGACAGTGTGGTGAAGAAGGCACAACAGAGCCTCTTAAACCTCAGGAGGCTTAAGAAATTTGGCCCCTAAAACCCTCACACACTTTTACAGATGCACAATTGAGAGCATCCTGTTGGGCTGTATCATCGCCAGGCATGGCAACGCAGGGCTCCCCAGAGGGTGTTGGGTGCTGTAGGTGTCCAGAGGGTAGTCCGGTCTGCCCAACCCATCACCGGGGGCAAACTACCTGCCCTCCTGGACACCTACAGCACCCGATGTCACAGGAAGGCCAAAATTATCATCAAGGACATCAACCACCCGAGCCATGGCCTGTTCACCCTGCTATCATCCAGAAGGCGAGGTCAGTACAGGTGCATCAAAGCTATATACAGACATAGACTTGGAATCACGGGCCACTTTAATAATGGAACACTAGTCACTTTAATAATGTTTAAATAATGTTTACATACTGCTTTACTCATCTCATATGTACATACTGTATTCTATTCTACTGTATTTTAGTCAAAGCCACTCCGACATTGCTCAATCTAATATTTATATATTCGTAATATTTCTTTTACTTTTAGATTTGTGTGTATTGTTGTGAATTGTTAGATAATACTGCACTGTTGGAGCTAGGAACACATCATTTCGCTACACCCGCAATAACATCTGCTAAATATGTGTATGTGACCAATACAATTTGATTTTACTTATTGCACAATTACTGAAATGGTTGTTCCAGTTGAAATGGTTTAGGTATTCTCATAACTTAGTCTACCCAACCAGGGCAGTCATTCTGAATGCATGTTGTGGGTGTATTTTCGCTTAGGATCTCAGTTGGTGAAGACCACAGGACAGAAAATGAACAAATGCAACAACCATATCTCTGTCACAAAAAAATACAGTCATGGTTGGTAACCAATGATATGCACTCAGTGGCCAGTCGGACCCCCTTTGCCTCCAGAACAGCCTGAATTCTTTAGGACATGGAAACTATGCTCAATTGGTATCAAAGGACCAGGAAAACATTCCCCACACCATTACAAATCAAATCAAATCAAATCAAATTTATTTATATAGCCCTTCGTACATCAGCTGAAATCTCAAAGTGCTGTACAGAAACCCAGCCTAAAACCCCAAACAGCAAGCAATGCATGTGAAAGAAGCACGGTGGCTGGGAAAAACTCCCTAGGAAAAACTCCTGAGAAAGGCCAAAAACCTAGGAAGAAACCTAGAGAGGAACCAGGCTATGAGGGGTGGCCAGTCCTCTTCTGGCTGTGCCGGGTGGATATTATAACAGAACATGGTCAAGATGTTAAAATGTTCGTAAATGACCAGCATGGTCAAATAATAATAATCATAGTAATTGTCGAGGGTGCAACAAGCACGTCCGGTGAACAGGTCAGG
Source organism: Salmo trutta (assembly GCF_901001165.1). Lineage (NCBI taxonomy): Eukaryota > Metazoa > Chordata > Actinopteri > Salmoniformes > Salmonidae > Salmo > Salmo trutta. The sequence continues at coordinate 54,973,962 of NC_042971.1, forward strand.
GTTCTGTAGCCGCAGGCAGAACAGTTGAAACTGGAGCAGCAGCATGGCCAGGTGGACTGGGGACAGCAAGGAGTCATCATGCCAGGTAGTCCTGAGGCATGGTCCTAGGGCTCAGGTCTTCAGAGAGAAAGAAAGAATGAGAGAAAGAGAGAATTAGAGAGAGCATATTTACATTCACACAGGACACCGGATAAGACAAGAGAATACTCCAGATGTAACAGACTGACCCTAGCCCCCCGACACATAAACTACTGCAGCATAAATACTGGAGGCTGAGACAGGAGGGATCAGAAGACACTGTGGCCCCATCCGATGATACCCCCGGACAGGGCCAAACAGGCAGGATATAACCCCACCCACTTTGCCAAAGCACAGCCCCCACACCACTAGAGGGATATCTACAACCACCAACTTACCGTCCGAAGACAAGGCCGAGTATAGCCCACAAAGATGTCCGCCACGGCACAACCCAAGGGGGGGGCGCCAACCCAGACAGGAAGACCACGTCAGTGGCTCAACCTACTCAAGTGACGCACCCCTCCCATGGACGGCATGGAAGAACACCAGTAAGTCAGTGACTCAGCCCCTGTAAAAGGGTTAGAGGCAGAGAATCCCAGTGGGAAGAGGGGAACCGACAAGGCAGAGACAGCAAGGGCGGTTCGTTGCTCCAGCCTTTCCGTTCACCTTCACACTCCTGGGCCAGACTATACTTAATCATAGGACCTACTGAAGAGATAAGTCTTCAGTAAAGACTTAAAGGTTGAGACTGAGTCTGCGTCTCTCACATGGGTAGGCAGACCATTCCATAAAAATGGAGCTCTATAGGAGAAAGCCCTACCTCCAGCCGTTTGCTTAGAAATTCTAGGGACAATTAGGAGGCCTGCGTCTTGTGACCGTAGCGTACGTGTAGGTATGTACGGCAGGACCAAATCGGAAAGATAGGTAGGAGCAAGCCCATGTAATGCTTTGTAGGTTAGCAGTAAAACCTTGAAATCAGCCCTTGCCTTAACAGGAAGCCAGTGTAGGGAGGCTAGCACCGGAGTAATATGATCAAATTTTTTGGTTCTAGTCAGGATTCTAGCAGCCGTATTTAGCACTAACTGAAGTTTGTTTAGTGCTTTATCCGGGTAGCCGGAAAGTAGAGCATTGCAGTAGTCCAGCCTAGAAGTAACAAAAGCATGGATTAATTTTTCTGCGTCATTTTTGGACAGAAAGTTTCTGATTTTTGCAATGTTACGTAGATGGAAAAAAGCTGTCCTTGAAGCAGTCTTGATATGTTCTTCAAAAGAGAGATCAGGGTCCAGAGTAACGCCGAGGTCCTTCACAGTTTTATTTGAGACGACTGTACAACCATCCAGATTAATTGTCAGATTCAACAGAAGATCTCTTTGTTTCTTGGGACCTAGGACAAGCATCTCTGTTTTGTCTGAGTTTAAAAGTAGAAAATTTGCAGCCATCCACTTCCTTATGTCTGAAACACAGGCTTCTAGCGAGGGCAATTTTGGGGCTTCACCATGTTTCATTGAAATGTACAGCTGTGTGTCATCCGCATAGCAGTGAAATTTAACATTATGTTTTCGAATGACATCCCCAAGAGGTAAAATATATAGTGAAAACAATAGTGGTCCTAGAACGGAACCTTGAGGAACACCGAAATTAACAATTGATTTGTCAGAGGACGAACCATTCACAGAGACAAACTGATATCTTTCCGACAGATAAGATCTAAACCAGGCCAGAACTTGTCCATGTAGACCAATTTGGGTTTCCAATCTCTCCAGAAGAATGTGGTGATCGATGGTATCAAAAGCGGCACTAAGATCTAGGAGCATGAGGACAGATGCAGAGCCTCGGTCTGACGTCATTAAAAGGTAATTTACCACCTTCACAAGTGCAGTCTCAGTGCTATGATGGGGTCTAAAACCAGACTGAAGCGTTTCGTATACATTGTTTGTCTTCAGGAAGGCAGTGAGTTGCTGCGCAACAACTTTTTCTAAAATTTTTGAGAGGAATGGAAGATTCGATATAGGCCGATAGTTTTTTATAATTTCTGGGTCAAGATTCGGCTTTTTCAAGAGAGGCTTTATTACTGCCACTTTTAGTGAGCTTGGTACACATCCGGTGGATAGAGAGCCGTTTATTATGTTCAACATAGGAGGGCCAAGCACAGGAAGCAGCTCTTTCAGTAGTTTAGTTGGAATAGGGTCCAGTATGCAGCTTGAGGGTTTGGAGGCCATGATTATTTTCATCATTATGTCAAGAGATATAGTACTAAAACACTTTAGTATCTCCCTTGATCCTAGGTCCTGGCAGAGTTGTGCAGACTCTGGACAATGAAGCCCTGGAGGAATACCCAGATTTAAAGAGGAGTCCGTAATTTGCTTTCTAATGATCATGATCTTTTCCTCAAAGAAGTTCATAAATTTATTACTGCTGAAGTGAAAGCCATCCTCCATCTGCGAATGCTGCTTTTTAGTTAGCTTTGCGACAGTGTCAAAAAGAAATTTCGGATTGTTCTTATTTTCCTCAATTAAGTTGGAAAAATAGGATGATCGTGCAGCAGTGAGGGCTCTTCGATACTGCACGGTACTGTCTTTCCAAGCTAGTCGGAAGACTTCCAGTTTAGTGTGGCGCCATTTCCGTTCCAATTTTCTGGAAGCTTGCTTCAGAGCTCGTGTATTTTCTGTATACCAGGGAGCTAGTTTCTTATGACAGATGTTTTTAATTTTTAGGGGTGCAACTGCATCTAGGGTATTGCGCAAGGTTGAATTGAGTTCCTCGGTTAGGTGGTTAACTGATTCTTGTCCTCTGACGTCCTTGGGTAGGCAGAGGGAGTCTGGAAGGGCATCAAGGAATCTTTGGGTTGTCTGAGAATTTATAGCACGACTTTTAATCTTCCTTGGTTGGGGTCTGAGCAGATTATTTGTTGCAATTGTAAACGCAATAAAATGGTGGTCCGATAATCCAGGATTATGAGGAAAAACATTAAGATCCACAACATTTATTCCATGGGACAAAACTAGGTCCAGAGTATGACTGTGGCAGTGAGTAGGTCCAGAGACATGTTGGACAAAACCCACTGAGTCGATGATGGCTCCGAAAGCCTTTTGGAGTGGGTCTGTGGACTTTTCCATGTGAATGTTAAAGTCACCAAAAATTAGAATATTATCTGCTATGACTACAAGATCCGATAGGAATTCAGGGAACTCAGTAAGGAACACTGCATATGGCCCAGGAGGCCTGTAAACAGTAGCTATAAAAAGTGATTGAGTAGGCTGCATAGATTTCATGACTAGAAGCTCAAAAGACGAAAACGTCATTGTTTTTTTTTTTGTAAATTGAAATTTGCTATCGTAAATGTTAGCAACACCTCCGCCTTTGCCGGATGCACGGGGGGTTTGGTCACTAGTGTAACCAGGGGGTGAGGCCTCATTTAACACAGTAAATTCATCAGGCTTAAGCCATGTTTCAGTCAGGCCAATCACATCAAGATTATGATCAGTGATTAGTTCATTGACTATAACTGCCTTGGAAGTGAGGGATCTAACATTAAGTAACCCAATTTTGAGATGTGAAGTATCACAATCTCTTTCAATAATGGCAGGAATGGAGGAGGTCTTTATACTAGTAAGATTACTGAAGCGAACACCGCCATTTTTAATTTTGCCCAACCAAGATCGAGGCACAGACACGGTCTCAATGGGGAAAGCTGAGCTGACTACGCTAACTGTGCTAGTGGCAGACTCCACTAAGCTGGCAGGCTGGCTAACAGCCTGTTGCCTGGCCTGCACCCTATTTCATTGTGGAGCTAGAGGAGTTAGAGCCCTGTCTATGTTCGTAGATAAGATGAGAGCACCCCTCCAGCTAGGATGGAGTCCGTCACTCCTCAGCAGGCCAGGCTTGGTCCTGTTTGTGGGTGAATCCCAGAAAGAGGGCCAGTTATCTACAAATTCTATCTTTTGGGAGGGGCAGAAAACAGTTTTCATCCAGCGATTGAGTTGTGAGACTCTGCTGTAGAGCTCATCACTCCCCCTAACTGGGAGGGGGCCAGAGACAATTAATCGATGCCGACACATCTTTCTAGCTGATTTACATGCTGAAGCTATGTTGCGCTTGGTGACCTCTGACTATTTCATCCTAACATCGTTGGTGCCGACGTGGATAAAAATATCTCTATACTCTCTACACTCGCCAGTTTTAGCTTTAGCCAGCACCGTCTTTAGATTAGCCTTAACGTCGGTAGCCCTGCCCCCTGGTAAACAGTGTATGATCGCTGGATGATTAGTTTTAAGTCTAATACTGCGGGTAATGGAGTCGCCAATGACTAGGGTTTTCAATTTGTCAGAGCTAATGGTGGGAGCCGTCGGCGTCTCAGACCCCACAACGGGAGGAGCAGAGACCAGAGAAGTCTCGGCCTCCGACTCCGACTCGCTTAATGGGGAGAACCGGTTGAAAGTTTCTGTCGGCTGAATAAGCGACACCGGTTGAGCATTCCTACACCACTGCCATTAGCCTGTACCGTTGACACCAGGCAGGATGGGGCCATGGGCTCAAGCTGCTTATGCTGAACACCACTGCTGTACTGCACCGTTATTTGCCTGTTTGTGGCCCTCTTGTTAGCTTGGCGATTCTTGCCAATCTCCTTCGACCTCTCATTAACGGGTTGTTTTCGCCCACAGCATTGCCACTGACTGGATGTTTTTTGTTTGTTGCACCATTCTCGGTAAACCCTACATACTGTCGTGATTGAAAAGCCCAGGAGGCCAATCGTTTCTGAGATACTGTATCCGGGGTGCCTGGCACCGACAATCATACCACACTCAAAGTCTCTTAGGTCACTCGTTTTGCCCATTCTAATGTTCAATCGAACAGTAACTGAATGCCTTGATGCCTGTCTGCTTGCTTTATATAGCAAATCAAATCAAATCACATGTAAAAAAAAGTGCTGTACAGAAACCCAGCCTAAAACCCCAAACAGCAAGCAATGCAGGTGTAAAAACACTGTATAGCAAGCCACGGCCATGTGACTCACTGTCTAGGAGCAAACCATTTTTGTGAACGGGGTGGTGTACCTATAAGTTGGCCACTGACTATATATGTACTTACTAGATGACTGACAGAGGGTGCTGTTCTGAAGTCACCGTCCGTCATTATGATACTCCTCATAAGGAACATCCTCCATAGGAATTGATGGGAATTTACAGTATTTCAATTTAATGTTTCAAGGACAAAAACACATGCATGTCTTTGTTGTAGTGGGCACTGGAACATAAGAACTCTCTATACAACATTCCAACATGTTTTTATGTTGTGCATTTTTATTGAGAAGTGATTGGCTTCTGTCAATTCATACAATACTATGTATTGTTTTAAAAAAGTATGTATTACAGTGTCTGTAATAACAAATAAAACAAATATATATGTTTATTTATTTATCTAGCTGTTGAAATGGAAAACATGCAGCTCACCTCTTCACACTACAAAGCAGCACAGTGTTGATTACTATAATGTAACGCAGGACAAGTTAATGCATGATCCCTTAATAAAATGTTTTCAATATTTCTGACCAGTTTAAGATCAATCTGATGCAAAGTTACTCCTCCATGAAACCAGTAAAAAGATTTGCAAAAGAATCTAGATCAATAAATGACTCTTAGTACAATAAACCTAGTAACTGGTTCACTGGTGGTGTCACAAGCATCGAAAGGATTAGACCAAGGCGCTGCATGTTGAGTGCTCATTCTTTACTTTTAATGAGCAACACTTCACAAGAAAAAACAAACGACAGCCAACAGTTCCGTAAGGTACATAGACTATACGGAAAACAACCACCCACAAAACCCAAAGGAAAACAGGCTGCCTAAGTATGGCTTCCAATCAGAGACAACGAAAGACACTTCCCTCTGATTGGAAACCATACTCGGCCAAACCTGGAAAACGAAACATAGAAAATGAAAACTAGAACACATTCCCCTAGAAACAAACAAACCCCAAAACACACAAAACAACCCCCCTGCCATGCCCTGACCATTCTACTATGGCAATGACCCTTTTCACTGGTCAGGACATGACAGTACCCCCCCGGAAGGTGCAGACCCCGACTGCACCTCAAACAAAAACCCCACAAAAACAACCCCAAATCTAAAGGGAGGGAAGGGAGGGTGGCTAACGTCTACGACGGTTCCTGTGCTACATCCAACCCTTCCGCCAATCCTCCAGCTACGGAGGTGGCTCTGGCTCCGGGCGTAGCCCCCGTTCTGCGCTGCCGACCCCTGCCGGAGGCTCTGGGCTGCAGAACGTTACCGAAGGCTCTGGGCTGCAGACCGTCACTGAAGACTCCAGGCTGCAGACCGTCGCTGGAGGCCCCGGGCTGAGAGGCGTCGCTGGAGGCACCGGGCTGAGAGCCGTCACTGGAGGTCCCGGGCTGAGAGGCGTCGCTGGAGGCCCCGGGCTGAGGGGTGTCGCTGGAGGCTCCGGGCTGAGAGGCGTTGCTGGAGGCTCCTTGGCTGCGGAGCATTGCTGGAGGCTCCGGGCTAAGGAGCATCGCTGGAAGCTCTGGGCTGAGGAGCGTCGCTGGAGGCTCCGGACTGGAGAGGGTCTCTGAAGGTTCCGGACAGGGGACCTTCGCTGCAGGCTCCGTGCCATGGATTATCACTACTGGTTCCGCGCCATGGGTTATCACTGGAGGCTTCGTGCCATGGATCATCCCTACAGGCTCCAGGCCATGGATCATCACTGGAGGCTTCGTGCCATGGATCATCCCTACAGGCTCTGGGCCATGGATCATCACTGGAGGCTTCGTGCCATGGATTAACACTACAGGCTCCGGGCCATGGATCATCACTGGAGGCTTCGTGCCATGGATTGTCGCTGGAGGCGTCGGACCATTGATCATTACCAGAGGCCTCCTACGGGGAGCTGGAACCGGTCTCACCAGACTGGGGAGACGCACAGGAGACTGGGTGCGCAGAGCCGGCACAGGGCACACTGGGCCGTGGAGGCGCACCGGAGGTCTGGAGCTCAGGGCTGGCACACCCCGTCCTGGCTGGATGGTCACTGTAGCCCAGCAAGGGCAGGGGGGCTGGCACAGGACGAACTGTGCTGCGCTGGTGAAAGGGGGGTACCGTGCGGAGAGCAGGCGCAGGATAACCTGGGCCGTAGAGACGCACTGGAGACCAGACACGCTGAGCCGGCGCAGTTCTTCCTGGCTGACGGCCAACTCTAGCACGGCAACTGTGAGGAGCTTGCACCGAGCGCACCGGGCTGTGAGTGCGCACCGGCGACACAGTGCACATCACTGCATAATACGGTGCTTGCTCGTTCACTCACTCCCCACGGTAAGCATGGGGAGTTGGCTCAGGTCTCAACCCCGACCTCGCCAATCTCCCCGTATGCCCCCCCCCCCCCCAAATAAATGTTTGCCGCTGCCTCTCGGGCTTCTGTTCCTTCCTTGCCTGTTCCTCCCAGTATCGCCGTTCCGCTCTCGCTGCCTCTATCTCCTCCGGCGTGCGGCGATACTCTCCAGGTCTAGTCCAGGGTCCTGCCCCATCCAGGACTTCCTCCCAGGTCCAGGACTCCAAGTACCTCCTCCCACGCTGCTTGGTCTTCTTTAGGTGGGTGGTTCTGTCACAAGCGTCGAAAGGATTAGACCAAGGCGCAGCGTGTTGAGTGCTCATTCTTTACTTTTAATGAGCAACACTTCACAAGAAAAAACAAACGACAGCCAACAGTTCCGTAAGGTACATAGACTATACGGAAAACAACCACCCACAAAACCCAAAGGAAAACAGGCTGCCTAAGTATGGCTTCCAATCAGAGACAACGAAAGACACCTGCCTCTGATTTGAAACCATACTCGGCCAAACCTGGAAAACGAAACATAGAAAATGAAAACTAGAACACATTCCCCTAGAAACAAACAAACCCCAAAACACACAAAACAACCCCCCCGTGTCATGTCCTGACCAGCAGAGGGATCTGCCAGAGTGGCCCGCCGTGTTTTCTTTTTTTAAGGTGCATTCCGGGGTCTGCACCTTGAGGGGGGGGGGTACTGTCACGTCCTGACCAGCAGAGGGCGTAATTGTATTAGTTTTGGTCAGGACGTGGCAGAAGTTTTGTGTTATGTGTTAGTTAATTGGGGTTGGACTCCCAATTGAAGGCAGGTGTGTTGAGTTGCCTTTGATTGGGAGTCCTATATAGTAGTGTGTGTTTTTCCTTGGGGTTGTGGGTAATTGTTTCTGTTTAGTGTGTTTCACCTGACAGGACTGTTTGGCTGTCAGTTTTCTTGTTTTGTTTGTACAGTGTTCACGTTACTTAATTAAATATTGATCATGAACACTAACTCTGCTGCATTTTGGTCCACTTCCTCAGACAGCCCTTACACCCTGCCACGCCCTGACCATTCTACTATGGCAAATTACCCTTTTCACTGGTCAGGACGTGACAGGTGGTCTTTTTCTATAGACCATGTAATGTGGTACTAGGCTTGTCATTAACATCAACTACATTCACTGTCAATGCACAATATAAATCAATCAAATGTATTGATAAAGCCCTTTTAACATCAGCCAATGTCACAAAAGTGCTATACAGTAGCCCAGCCTAAAACCCCAAACAGCAAGCAATGCAGATGTAGAAGCATTGTGGCTAGGAAAAACTCCCTAAAAAGGCTGGAACTTAGGAAGAAACCTAGAGAGGAATCAGGCTATGAGGGGTGGCCAGTCCTCTTCTGGCTGTGCCGGGTGGAGATTATAACAGAACATGGCCAAGATGTTCAAACATTTATAGATGACCAGCAGGGTCAAATAATAATAATAATATTCACAATATTTGTTCAACAGTTGTGAAAGGACTATAAGAAAATCCATAAGATCAGCAGCTAAATTGTACACAGTTCCACAAAATCTGAATAATGATCCTAAAATTCCTGAAGGGATTTCAAAGTTTTTAGTATTCGCCATAACTTTCCTATGTGAGTCAACTGTATGATAATAATTTTCAGTTAAACCTATTTTTTTCACAATGTTGAGAGCTAACGAGTACAACGATGTCTCTATGGGTTTAATTAGATACTTGGTAACACAACGCTTGTCACATTATATAGTAGTCATACCCATGAAACAGAATGCCAAACCCACATATCAATCACATTCATAGGTCGACTAGATCTGAACTTAGGAAGACACAGAATAACATGCATTGATATGGGAAAGTAACTAAATTCAAGTCTATTTTGCTTTCCATCGGTCTCTCCCGCTCTCTCCCCCCTTTCACTCTCTCTTTCCCTCTCTCCCTCGCTCCCTCTCTCCCTATCGCTCTCTATCCCTCTCTCTCTCTCTCTCCCTATCGCTCTCACTCTCCCTATCTCTATATCTCTCTCTCCCTCTCTCTCTCACTATCTCTCACTCTCCCTATCTCTCTCACTCTCCCTATCTCCATCTCTCTCTCTCTCTCCCTCTCTCTCTCTCTCCCTATCTCTCTCACTCTCCCTATCTCCATCTCTCTCTCTCTCTCTCTCTCCCTCGCTCTCTATCTCTGCTAACATGTATACGCATTGTGTGTATGGTTGAGTACACATTTCCCAAAGGTTGCAAACCCTGTTCTGTATAAACTTAATTAACTTCAGAATAAAGCCAGGTGTCACATTCTAAGCGTGTGTGGAATATGTTATATATTGCTAGTATGACTATTGCATTTAATCAACTACTGTGGCAATTCAGAGAGGACCTTAGCCAGAAAACATACGCTGATCTCATGGGTGTTTCTATGGTCCTGTGGACTCATACAGGAAATACAACACAAAGGCTCTTTCTCATTGTTATTCATTGGGGTGGTGTTAGAAGCGGCAAACTTTTGCTTGAGCGATTTCGCAGAAACAAGCTTATGAATTCTACATCAGCCATATATTTATCCCAAACACTACAATTTTATCCCCCGTGATACAGTGAGAAATCTCAGGTAGCTCCAAGGGGCCCAGTCAATCACTTTGAGAGAGACTTTAAACAGTCTCTCTCTCTCTCTCTCTTTCACTCTCTCTCCTTACTTTTCTCTCTCTCTCTCTTGCTCTCACTCTCTCTCCCTACTTCTCTCTCTCTCCCTCTCTCTCGCTTGCGCTCTCTCTCTCTTGCTCTCTCTCCCTCTCTCCCTACTTCTCTCTCTCCCTCTCTCTCTTGCTCTCTCCCTCTCTTGCTCTCTCTCACTTTCTCTCCCTACTTCTCTCTCTCTCTCTCTCAATCAATCAAATTTATTTATAAAGCCCTTCTTACATCAGCTGATGTCACAAAGTGCTGTACAGATACCGAGCCTAAACCCCAAACAGCAAGCAATGCAGGTGTAGAAGCACAGTGGCTAGGAAAAACTCCCTAGAAAGGCCAGAACCTAGGAAGAAATCTAGAGAGGAACCAGGCTATGAGGGGTGGCCAGTCCGCTTCTGGCTGTGCCGGGTGGAGATTATAACAGAACATGGCCAAGATGTTCAAATGTTCATAGATAATAAAAATAATAATAATCACAGTGGTTGTCGAGGGTGCAACAGGTCAGCACCTCAGGAGTAAATGTCAGTTGGCTTTTCATAGCCGATCATTCAGAGTATCTCTACCGATCCTGCTGTCTCTAGAGAGTTAAAAACAGCAGGTCTGGGACAGGTAGCACGTCCGGTGAACAGGTCGGGGTTCCATAGCCGCTGGAAGAACAGTTGAAACTGGAGCAGCAGCATGGCCAGGTGGACTGGGGACAGCAAGGAGTCATCAGGCCAGATAGTCTCTCTCTCTCTCTCTTTCTCTCTTGCTCTCTCTTTCTCTCTCTCTCCCTACTTCTCTATCTCTCTCTCTCGCTCTCTCTCTCTCTCCCTCTCTTCATTTGTTTTGCTCTTTCTGGCTTTTTGGATTTCTATTTGTCTCTCCCAGACTCTTCCATATCTCTCTCGCTCTCTCTCTCTCTCTCTCTTTCTCACTCTCTCTCTCTCTCTCTCTCTGTCTCTCTCTGTCTCTCTCTCTCTCTCTTGCTCTCTCTCTCGCTCTCCCTACTTCTCTCTCCCTATTTCTCTGTCTCTCTCTCTTGCTCTCTCTCGCTCTCTCTCTCTCCCTCTCTCGCTCTCTCTCTCTCCCTATTTCTCTCTCTCCATTATTTCTCTCTCCCTATTTCTCTCTCTCTTTTTTGTTCTCTCTCTCTCCCCATTTCTCTAACTCTCCATATTTCTCTATCTCTCCCTATTTCTCTCTATCTCCCTATGTATCCCTCTCTCCCTAAAACATCTTTGTCTTTTTATGATAAAACAGTCCTTCTGATATACCTTCTATTGCTTTTAAATGACTGTCAGTTTCCAATATTGCCTAGTCACAGTTTTTACGTCAGCCTACTGAAACGCAATGGCTTTAAAAAAACAACAACATGAGACCTATTTACATGCACCCTTCTCCAGATCATTATTCTTCATTATTTATGATTTTGAATTTAGAAGAATATGGCAATGTTTTAGCAGAGCTCATCAACATAGCCATTACAAGTCACTTGTACAACACCAGCAATATGTACCCGGCATGTACTCTATGCACAGCATGCGTCTTAGACTAGGGGTCTCTGAATCAGTCAGAGCTGCTTGTACATTAAGAGAGAGTACAATGTAAATACTGTACAGCATCCTCTGTGCACTGAGAACAAAGATTGAAACTGAATGAACCATTTCATTTTCACAATGCATGAGAGTGTAGAGCAGGGGTGTCAAACATACGGCCGCAAGCCCCTTCAATCCGGCCTGCCATACTGTGTTGAAATTATAATGAACCTACATTTCTAGTCTCTTTACTCTGTCCAGTGTGCTAACAGTCATTTATAGACAATTTTCTCTGTCCAGCTTGATAACAGTCATTTATAGACTTTTTTCTCTGTCCAGCTTGATAACAGTCATTTATAGACTCTTTACTCTGTCCAGTGTGCTAACAGTCATTTATAGACTATTTTCTCTGTCCAGCTTGATAACAGTCATTTATATACTTTTTTCTCTGTCCAGCTTGATAACAGTCATTTATAGACTATTTTCTCTGTCCAGTGTGCTAACAGTCATTTATAGACTCTTTTCTTTGTCCAGCTTGATAACAGTCATTTATAGACTCTTTTCTCTGTCCAGCTTGATAACAGTCATTTATAGACTCTTTTCTCTGTCCAGCTTGATAACAGTCATTTATAGACTCTTTTCTCTGTCCAGTGTGCTAGCAGTCATTTATAGACTCTACTCTGTCCAGCTTGCTAACAGTAATTTATAGATGATTTACTCTGTCCAGCTTTCTAACAGTCATTTATAGACTCTACTCTGTCCAGCTTGCTAACAGTCATTTATAGATTATTTACTCTGTCCAGCTTGCTAACAGTCATTTATAGATTATTTACTCTGTCCAGCTTGCTAACAGTCATTTATAGATTATTTACTCTGTCCAGCTTGCTAACAGTCATTTATAGATTATTTACTCTGTCCAGCTTGCTTATAGTCATTGAAACAAAAGCTACACAGTCAGGGAGCATCCAAAGCGATGGATAGAGGATTTTTTGTTGTTGCACATTTTGACAGTGAGGACATATAACCGATTTTAAGTGCGGCCCTCTGGACCGAATGTGGCCAGCACGGGGAAATGAGGTTGGCTCACCCCTGGCATAGAGGGATAATATCATTTCTGTCTCAATCAAAGACATCGTTTAGCATTTTAAAATGACGATGAGTTTCAGATTTCTGTATTGTTTGTACATTACAGAGCAATCTGAATTCTTCAACATCAATACGGACAGCAGTAGTGTTGCGAAAAAGACTACTGTGAATCCTTAGGCCTTACATTTCCATAGAGATTTATAGATAGGCAAATATGCAAATATGTACGTTTTTTAACCCCAGAGAGAAAATTTCATCGATCCTTGGCAACGAGCATGAAGCCTAGCCATGTTTTGCATTCTGTGCATGTAGAGGTTTGATTTTACCCAGTATCCATCTTCCATCCAGTTCGTGGTTCATTAATGTGTTGTGACATCTTCCTGATTAAATGACTACAATTTTCCAGAGTTCTGCTTTTTGCATGTTCCCCCAACCTAACGCTTCTTAAATATTCTGTCTCGCTCACATCAGCATTCATATTTGCCATGGACTCATGCACTATTAACTGGTCATAATCTCACACACAGTTATGCCGCCTCCAGCTACGCGGATCTGCAAAATGTAATATTTTTTGTTCATTTATTACAATTGCCTACCAGCGTATGGAGATATGATATTACTCCATCTAGGCTATACTCTCCTCGCATTGAGAAACCCTGGCCCATTTCCTGTCCTGCTGGGTTTGAATTGATGACACAGTAACAAAGGTGATCGTTATTCTACCCAAAATAACCCAATGTATCTCAATTGGCATCCAATTCTCCAGTGTACTACTTTTGTCCCGGCCCATAGAGCTCTGGTCAAATGTAGTGCACTATATAGGGAATAGGGTGACATTTGACATGGACCCAGGGTTTAGGAGAAGAGTACTTCTGAGGAAAGCCAAAAGGGAGATAAAACATACATTGTTCTTCTTGTTTGAGTTGAGTTTCTCGTCATCTCTCATTACTGTAATTGTACCCGGGTATCTTTCTGCCTCTTGAATGTCAAGAGAAGGTGTTCAATAAAGGCCAACAGTCCGGAGACCCACTTCACAGAGTGTGTTAATAATCAGCCTGCCCTGAGTACTGGACTACTGAGATGATGTGGTAGCTGACTATCTGATCACATTGCAACACCGCCACTTTTCGTTCACGTTCTTTGTTCTCTAACGACTATTGCTATTTCATCCCGTTTCAATTACAGTTTGTTGAAAAAGTAGCTTGTAATAGGAAGATATGGGGAGTCGAGGCTTGGCATTGTGAGAGGAGTGATGGCTCCAGGCTGGATCTGGGTCTCTTTGATTTGAACACCATGAACACCAGCCGTAAGGATAATCTGAGGGAAAGAACTATAAGATCTTCTTTTATTTTCTCCCGTGAAATGTCCCTGCAGAGAAAGGGGCCAGAGGAGCAGCTGTTTCATCTCTGTATGCTTCCCAAATGGCACCCTATTCCCTAAATAGTGCACTACTTTTGATCAGAGCTCTATGGGCCCTGATCAAAAGTAGTGTACAGTAAAGGGAATAGGGTGCCCCTTGGGACTTGACACATGTGTGTCAGCAGCACACCTCTTAGCGGTTTGGCTGTGTGCCATCCAGTGCCCCATTCTCTGCTCCTACAGGCCTCTTAAGTCTGTTTCCTCGGAGGAGAAGACTATCACTTACATAACTGGATACCTTTTAGAGGTGGACCCCTCACTCTATGTGTTTCACCCAGTCATCTTAGTAGCTCCCTCCCTAGCTCCATCTCTCCACTATACTTCAGTCGCTCTCTCTCGCTCCATCTCTCCACCATTCTTCAGTCTCCCTCGCTCCATCTCCACCATTCTTCAGCCCCCCCGCTCCATCTCTCCACCATTCTTCAGTCTCTCTCCCTCCCTCCATCTCTCCACTATACTACAGTCTCCCTCCTGTTATCTCTCCACCATTCTTCAGTCTCCCTCATTCTGTCTTTCCCCCATTCTTCAGTCTCCCTCGCTCGGTCTTTCCCCCATTCTTCCGTCTCACTCGCTCTATCCCTCCACCATTCTTCAGTCTCTCTCCCTCCCTCTCTCTCCACCATTCTTCAGTCTCCACCATTCTTCAGTCTCTCTCCCTCCCTCTATCTCTCCCCCATTCTTGTGTCTCCCTCGCTCTCTCTCCCCCAATCTTCAGTCTCCCTTGCTCTATCTCTCCCCCATTCTTCAGTCTCCCTCACTCTATCTCTCCCCATTCTTCAGTCTCACTCCCTCCCTCCATCTCTCCACTATACTATAGTCTCCTTAACTCTCTCTCCACCATTCTTCAGTCTCCCTCCCTCCATCTCTCCACTATACTACAGCGTTATCTCTCCACCATTGTTCAGTCTCCTTCCTTCACTCTACCTCTCCATCATTCTTCATTACAAAGTCTTACAAATGAATGAAAAGGGGCAGTTGTGAACTTTTGAACCTGGATGCGATACCTTAATCCATCCTTTTTCTAACACCATGCAAGAAATTCTGACAAACAATAGACTGAAAATAATACAAATTAAACTTAATAGGCTGCCCAGTTTTTACTTAATTAAATCAAAATATCATTGTAAAATGGTATGACTAAGATTAACTAGTGTTGAGAGAACTCAGAATGTCAGTTCTAAGTTGTCTGGCACCCTAAAGTGAAGATAGCTGAATGTGAAAGCTCACAGATTGAACCAGCCAGATGAATTAGCACTAAAGACTGCGTGGGGGTTATCTGCAGTGCAAAGAGCAGGCAGAGGTGTTTTTCAGTGTCTTTTGAACCGTCTGCGTATATGAATAATTTTGGGTAGTTCTATGACTTCAGTATCCAGATCAGTTCTGCATTGATACAGACTGAGACTGAGACTGTCATTTATTTTCCCCCACAATAACAACATGGATATTAGTCACGAAGAAGGACATTAATTTCCTCTGACATAAACATTTCTTATGATTTCTGTCATTTTCAAAAAAGAAACCTGAATTGAAATGAACGCCAGGTCTGCTGTTGATAGTGAGAATGGATGAGCGAAACAAATTGAAGAAATTAACATATTAAGCTTATTGTACATGATCGTTTATTAGTTTTGAGCTATATGGGCAGAAAGCATTCTTATTCATAGATAGATAGAAAAGCTTTCTGATTGTTTGAATCAATTTATTCCCAGATAGAAAAGCTATTCTGATTCTTTGAATCAATTTCTTCCCAGTTTAAATGCAGGGAAAGAAAGGTTAATTGGGAGTGCCCAGTCAAATAGAAAATGAACAGGTGGAAAAGAATAATCTCCCATTTTACTAATCTGAAATGTGCAATGAGCTATTGTTGCTCTGGGGTGGTAAACTATTAATGAGCTTATAGAGTGTATAGACAGATAACTCCATAATGTTAGGCCAATACCACTACCAGATGACAATTCATGCATTTCACAAAAACGATCTGCATAAAATGATTGATCTAAAATGAGAATGTCTCGTTGAGGATGGAGCAGGGAGTTTTTCCTGAAGTAACATGGTCAGGGAAAACTCTGAGCCCCTCTCATGATGTAGTGCGAATGGAAGACCAGAGGGTCATGACTTCTCTTGACACCAGGACATCAACAACAGCCATATGTTAGAAGCCATTTTGGGAAAAAAAACGGTATTTCAATCGGATCTTTTTGACTTGGTCCATGCTATCCCGAATCCCTGGGACATCCCTACCCCAATGAAGTTACATTTTAAAATGGTTAAGATAAGGGTTAAGGTTAGGGTTAGGTAAAGGTTAGGGTTCATGTTAAGGTAAGGGTAGCGGTAAAGGTTAAGGTTTAGGGGTAGGGACGTCCCAAGGACCCTTATAGCACTGACCTTTTTGACTCTGTACATGTTCCGTTTCACCTTGTAATTCAGAGTCACCTTGTAATACAAAGTCTCTTTGTATTCTAAGCTGCTAAACAACAGCCCATTGATCAAGTCTCTTTGTATTCTAAGCTGCTAAACAACAGTCCATTGATCAAGTCTCTTTGTATTCTAAGCTGCTAAACAACAGTCCATTGATCAAGTCTCTTTGTATTCTAAGCTGCTAAACAACAGTCCATTGATCAAGTCTCTTTGTATTATAAGCTGCTAAACAACAGCCCATTGATCACATCGCTTTGTTGTCTAAGCTGCTAAACAGTTAATTTATCAAGTGTCTTTGTATTCTAAGCTTCTAAACAACAGTCCATTTATCAAGTGTCTTTGTTGTCTAAGCTGCTAAACAGCAGGCCTTGATTGTCTGTTCGAAGCTTTTCTGCACCAGCACCCAGGCCCCGCCTCTTAGAACTGTGCTAAAAATTATTTTAGGTATAACAACAACAAAAAAGTACAAACAATTATCATCTACCTAGAGCAGTACACGAAACCATTCTGTATTCCAGCATTTACCAAACTCGGTCCTCGAGACCCCAAGGGGTGCATGTTTAGGTTTTTGCGCTAGTACTACACAGCTGATTCAAATAATCAACGATTCATCAAGCTTTGATCATTTGAATCAGTGTAGTGTTAGAGAATTTTTTTTAAAAACGTGCCCCCCTTGCTGTCCCGAGGACCAAGTTTGGGAAAATCTTCTCTATTCTCTTTATGACCCCTGGGGGAAAAGCTGTCCTGCCTGAAAAATTACAACTGTACATACTGCAATGCTGGTTCATTTGGATTAATCCCAATATTTTACAGCTACCGTAGTGCAATGGACAGAACCCTCGTTGGGATAGACCTAGCCTCGTCCCCAGGCTCAACTGCTACCGCATAGAGCTGGCTGGTGGACAAGATTAGGATAGGCCTACTGTATATCACTGTAAAACACATGCAGATGGAGCACGGTATGATGTCGTCAGTACACTGCTGTGACCATTACAGCAGCGTAGAAAATGCTGAGCCTGTTATTAGCAGAGTCGTTAAAAATGTAATAGCAAGTTTTGGTCTGTGGGCAAAAAATTATCAAATTACACTTGTGACAAGAAATTATTCAATTTTTCTAGTGTCTGTCTCCAATGCAAGCATGCAAGAAAATGTTTTGGAAATGAATACTGTAATCACATTAAGGATAATCTAATTATAGGCACCCCGTGGCTAAGTGTGAATTAATGCTCCAGGAATGGAGATACTGGGGAAGCAGTGCAGTTAACATACACACCTTTTGGACTAGGAGATGGACTGTATGAAATAGGTCTACCTACAAGTGCTTTGTTCTCAGGGTTATACTTGATTTATGTTGTGTGCAAATGCTTTGTGGAAAGTAAGGAAACATTCCAAAATGGTGTGGTTGCTGTTCAATTCTCCCAAAGTGTGTGACACATTTGATTTCAGTGGGTCACCGTGCTCAAGCATGGTGCTGGTGTTGGGGCTCTGGCCAGTCAGAGCTGGTTCTGTGTGATGTGAGACAGCAGGCGGGGCAGGAGGGAACATTCGATAGAGTGGAGGAACGGTGGGAACAGAACAGATCTGAGTGGAGTGGAGGAACGGTGGGAACAGAACAGATCTGAGTGGGGTGGAGGAACGATGGGAACAGAAAACAACAGATTTGAGTGAAGTGGAGGGATGTGGGAGTCTAGGAGAGATCTAACATGGAACTGTCAGATAGAATGATAGAGAAAGCTAACATGGAACTGTAGGATAGAAGGAGGATAGATGGGTAGAGGGAGAGATGTTACCGCAAGGTGTCTATGCTGCTTGAACACACTGGGATGACTCGTTAGGAGGATTCACAGAGACCGATCCGGCTGACAGAAACAGCTAGCGGGCAGGTGGACCCACTTTAAAGACAGGTAGCCTTCTTCTCTTCACAGGACACTTAAAGGGAAAGATCATTAAAATGCCTCTTGAACATGTCCAAAGCAGTGCTTGACATCCAGAATTCTCTTTCTTTTACAGACTTAAACATATCTATCAGAAGTACTGGTTGGGACTGATAGAAGTACAATAGGAAGCATATCTCTTTTGTTCTGTTGCTGGGTAAAAAGAAACAGAAAAGTCCTTGTATCTTTGATATTTTAGTCTGCTCTCTTGCACCTTTATTTTTAGGCCATGTTATATAGGTTTGGTTGGTTCTGATGATCTGGTTGCATGGAACAGGCACAGTGAGCAGGTACATTGAAGCCAGGGTCTATTTTAGGGCTACATTTTCTGGAACTATGCTGTTCAGCTTAGGGGTGCACAATATCACATTCAATGAACAGATTTTCCAATCTGGTGAACAACAGTGTGTACCAGCCCTGGGTAAACACACAAAAAATATTAAACTTTTATATTTTTGTTACTACCTGCAGTTTTGTGTTTACCCAGAGCTGGTATACATTGCTGTTCAGAATGAACAAGTAGTGCAACTTTTTTGGAAGCAAAAAAACTGCCAATGCAGATTTTTTTACAAAAGTACATTTTTTTATCCTAGCTCTTTCAAGCTTTTCTATGTTCTCTTCAATAACGTCCAATCTTCTGAGAGGCAATACAAGCTCTTCAATAACATCCAATCTTCTGAGAGGCAATACGAGCTCTTCAATAACATCCAATCTTCTGAGAGGCAATACGAGCTCTTCAATAATGTCCGATCTTCTGAGAGGCAATACGAGCTCTTCAATAACGTCCAATCTTCTGAGAGGCAGTACTAGCTCTTCAGTAACGTCCAATCTTCTGAGAGGCAACGAGAGAGCTAATCAGCAGTTTTGTAGTTCCAAGCACAGCTGTCGCAAAACTTAACGACTCTCTGATTGTTTCATTAGAACCCTACATGACATCAGTTCAAGGGTATATTTTAAAGAAGAGTCACAACTCAGCAGAAACATCTGATGTGAGGGATGCTGCATTTTCAGGCTCCTCCGTTTACGATCCGTAGATCAAGAGGAAAAAGATTATCTTTTCAAGTCAACGCTGCAAGGGAGTCTCTTATCATCTCTTAGCTTTTAAGTGGGTTTAGAAGCATCCCACACACTATGTTTTGGCCTCAATACCCAAGTGGCTGATTGCAACTTTGCTGTGGACATAATTTTTTTCTTGTCTCTGACAGACCCTGTCAAACAGTATACACTTGAAATTAGGACATAATTTGATGTCGGATTTAATTGCACCGAGATAGATGAACACACACACGCACAGACAGACACACATACAAAAACATAATAACAGTCCCACCCACATCGTTTTTCCCCACATAGAAGAATATACAGGAACATAAATTCAGAGACAACCTCAGTCTCCTCTGGTACAATACAGCCTCCTGGGGCATCAGTTCAGTTAACTACTTCCCATGGTGCGCCAACATTACTGTCATATAATGACCTGAACTGTAGGCTACTGTGAACTATCACATGAAAAACATTGAGAAAATATGGAAAGAAGGTGGGGGAGAACCTTTAAGGTATTTCAGAGAAATGCAAGGTATTTTCAGGGTATTTCAGAGAATATTGTATTTATGGAGGATATAGTTCTTTTTGGGATTCACCGGCCTACATTCTCTGCCATTTCATTTTGTAGGCAGTGCAAATTGATGTAGAACTGGGACACAAAGGCTATGGATTGTTCTTTGCTTTGTTCTCTGATGTAGACATATTCAGTACATCCTCATTGTTTGGTCTATTTCACCATCTAGACCTCTGCAGTAGGTTGATTTTATTTTAAAGCTGTGGTTCGTAAGGGATTCACATCAAATCATAAAAATGCATTGGCACTGCCATGTGTTCATGCAGACAGACAGATGTATTTGTGTGAACTGTGAGAGGATTGACAGCCTGTTTACCTACACTTCCTCAGCACCCAAAAAAACGCAGGGGTCCGTGCAGAGCGGAGACAGTAACACTTCTTATCTTTCCTGCTACACCCCGTCTCCCCTCTACCTCCTGTCTCCCCCCATCCCTCCATCTCTCCCACAGCAGCCTTTGTGTTCATCTGATTTCAGGCCCCGCTCTCTCTCTCTCTCTCTTCTCTCTCTCGGCTCTCTCTGTCTGTCCCCTGACACTCGGAGCCGCAGCACATGGAGGAATTCTCTTCCTCTCAGACGACAAATGAGAGTAGAGGCTGCTTCACCTTCTCCCAGTCTCTTCCTCTCAGACGACAGATGAGAGTAGAGTCTGCTGGACCTTCTCCCAGTCTCTTCCTCAGACGGCAGATGAGAGTAGAAGCTGCTGCACCTTTTCCCAGTCTCTTCCTCTCAGACGGCAGATGAGAGTAGAGTCTGCTTCACCTTCTCCCAGTCTCTTCCTCTCAGACGGCAGATGAGAGTAGAAGCTGCTGCACCTTTTCCCAGTCTCTTCCTCTCAGACGGCAGATGAGAGTAGAGGCTGCTGGATCTTCCCCCAGTCTCTTCCTCTCAGATTGTGGTGGATGAGAGGAGAGGCAGCTGCTACTTCTACCAGTCCCCATGCAGTGCTGATCTGAGATAGTTCTGCCAAAACACCTGATATTGGCACTGAGGAAGACAAACTCTCTTCCCGAAGCTCTCCTCTCCTCCTCTCCTCTCCTTTCTCAGTGAAGGAATCAGGCCTGAAAAAAGCTCCTCTATAAATCTCTCTGGAGACAACCATGTATTCTCTGTGGCTATGGCTCCTTTTCCTGCCTGTAGAGACATTTCCTCCTGTTTTGTAGAGGAAATAGACTGTAGAAATTAGACAGCGAGAAGAAGATTGGTAGAATTTGTTTCTGTAAACAAAGTGCTTGTGGAGACGACTGATATTTGTTACCACAAGGTACTGTCTGTGTTTGCTGTCAAGCTCTCTATGGTGTTGTCTGGAAACAGCAGGCACCTCAGGGAAAGGAAAATGCTTGGTTGGCTTTACATGGACACTGCTATATTGACTGTACGTCACTCTGAATAAGACCGCCTGCTAAATGACTAAAATCAAAATGTAAAATGACCATATTGGGGTCTCTGAAATGCTTGTGTAACCGCGTCCACTGTGGAAAGGCAGCTACAGTGATAAAAGTGGATTTGTGGACTGATACAGCATCTTAATATTGAATTATTCCATCTCACTCTAACAACTCATTATACAGTCATTCAAGCAATCTACGTGATGATACTGCTGTCAGTTTACTATCCAATTTAAATACACCACTGAGAGCCAACATCTCTGGTTTCCCCGGTATATATCCAGTATAAATTGACCACTGAAGACCAGAGAGTCAACATCTCTGGTTTCCGGGGTATATATCCAGTTTAAATACACCACTGAGGACCAGAGAGTCAACATCTCTGTTTTCCCCGGTATAAATCTGTAGCTGAAAAAGACATTGCTCACTGATTAAACACATCATATAAAGCTGTTGAGAAATATTTGCAGGCTCAGTGGGCTTCTACTGTAAATGGATGGGAAAAAGTCCCATTTTGTATGATGGTCTGCAGTTTTGTTGTACGAATGTCAGCCAGCAGTTATTAAATCATGGTAATGGCAGTGACCTGGAATTGATGTAGTCTGTTAGGCCAAATGGTAGGCATTTCTGCAACATATCAGACGTCTGCTTTCTCCCAGATGCAGATTTGCCCCCTATAATAATGTCACCATATTTTTGATCAGCTAGCATGGCACACCGCGTGAATGCCTCTCTGAAGTAATGGATATCTAAATCCAAAATGATTACTACGCCACACCAAAGCCACTGTCAGAGTCAAACTCAATATTTGTTTTCTGCTTAGCTATTACATATAACTGCCCATTTGTAATGTAGCATTCTCTTTGGGAATGTGACAGAAAACATTTAACACAGAAAACTCATCAGAAGTGAATTGTACGTACTGTAGCCTGTTCAATGCAGGGGACAAAGACTCACATACACCAATCTAAGCCAGCCTTGAACCACACAGCTGTACAAAAGCAAGTGACTTTATTGTACATAGCCCTGTTGTCGTTTCCCATGTTTAACTAATTATATAGTCTAATTATAAATGATAATCAAACCTGATGCTTTCAGATGGCCAACGTATTATATGAATGACCTATTGTTTAAATCCAGAGTAAACCAGCTGGTGTGTGGGTTACACTACTGGTACTGTGGTACTGCAGTGGGTTAAATATATTATACATGTATATATTCCTCACCTGGTCTCAAATTCAGACTATGTTATTTGCAAATTATCTGATTCCATAAAGATAAATAGCAATGTGCAAGAGGACTATTGTTGAGTTAAAAGAATAGGGTATCAAGAAAGGTCTGAGAATTGTATATTTAATTACACTGTAAAATGTATGAATTCACATATAAGGCATAAAGCTTAAGTTACAAGGCATTACTGTTATATTATTCTAGGTGTATAGATCGGAATCTTACAAGGCATAGGATGAACACAGAGAGGCCTCCTCAGGCCTATTCAGGCCTACTCACAAGGGATACTTATGGATTTTGGCTATGAGGATACCATTTCTATGTCTTTGCGTGCAGTTTCAAGGAAGTTGGTAACTAGTGCTAGAGCAATTGTTATTTAGCATTAGTGCAGTTACTGGAAGCTATGGTATCTGCTAGCATGATACCATAGACTCAATGGTATCTTGCTAGCAGTTATAATAGAGTTCCAGTCATTGCGCTAACGCTAGTTAGCATTAGCACGTGAAACTACCTATAACTAATTGCCAAAATCCCGAAGTATCTGTTATGTCCTGACCAGTGAAGGGGTTATTTGTTATTGTAGTTTGGTCAGGACGTGGCAGGGGGTGTTTGTTTTATGTGTTTCGGGGTTTGTTGGTTAATGTTCTATGTTAGTATATTTCTATGTTCGTTCTAATTTTTCTATTTCTATGTTTAGTTTATTGGGATGACCTTCAATTGGAGGCAGCTGTTCCTCGTTGCCTCTAATTGAATGTACTATTTAGTAGGGGTGTTTTTTCATGGGTTTTTGTGGGTAGTTGTTCCCGGTATAGTGTTGTGCCTTACAGGACTGTTAGCGTCTTCGTCATTGTTTGTTATTTAGTTTTTTCGGTGTTCACGTTTTCTTGTCAATAAATAAGAAGACGAGTTTACACATTCCCGCTGCGTTTTGGTCTAATCCTTACGACGAACGTGACAGAACTACCCACCACCAACGGACCAAGCAGCGGGGTAAGGAGCACGGTGAAGAAGGATGAACATATCCAGGGCTATGGAGGATTTAAGGAAGACCGAGAGGCATCCCCACACACGGGGAGTTGGGCAGAGTGAGGATGGAGACCTGAGCCAACTCCCTGTGCTTATTATGGGGAGCGACGAATGAAGAAGGCACCGAGCTATGCAGAAATGCGCACTGTATTACAAAGAAGCATTCAGAGGCCGGTGCGATCAATAGAAGCTCCTCAACGTGGCCAGGCTATATTGAGCACTCAGCCAGGAAGGGTTGTGCAGGCCGTACGCTCCAGACCTCCAATACGTCTTCAGGGTCCGGTTTACCCTGTTCCTGCTCCTCGTACTAGCCTTAAGGTGCGTGTCCCTAGTCTGGTGCCTCCAAAGCCAGCACCACGCACCAGGCCTCCAGTGCGTCAGCCCAGTCCAGTACGTCCTCTTCCCGCTCCTCGCACTAGCCTTGTGGTGCGTGTCTCCAGTCTGGTACCTCCAGTACCAGCCCCACGCACCAGGCCTCTAGTGCCACAGCCCAGTCCAGTACGTCCTGCTCCTGCTCCTCACACTGGCCTTGAGGTGCGTGTTACCAGTCTGGCGCCTCCAAAGCCAGCCCCACGCACCAGGCCTGTAGTGCGCCTGTCCAGTCCAAAGCTTCCGGAGACAGTTCCCCGTCCAGAGCTTCCGGAGACAGTTCCCCGTCCAGAGCTTCCAGCGACAGTTCCCCGTCCAGAGCTTCCAGCGACAGTTACCCGTCTAGAGCTTCCGGCGACAGTTCCCCGTCCAGTGCTTCCGGCGACATCCTACAGTCCGGAGCCTGCAAAGACGGCCCACAGTCCGGAACCGACAGAGATGGCCCACACTCCGGAACCGACAGAGACGGCCCACAGTCCGGAACCGACAGAGACAGCCCACAGTCCGGAACCGCCAAAGACGGCCCACAGTCCGGAGCCTGCAGAGTCGGCCCACAGTCCGGAGCCTGCAGAGATGGCCTACAGTCCGGAACCGGCGCAGCCAGAATCGCCCTACAGTCCGGAACCGGCTCAGCCAGAGTCGCCCTTCAGTCCGGAACTCCCAGAGTCGCCCTTCAGTCCGGAGCTCCCAGAGTCACCCTTCCGTCCGGAGCTCCCAGAGTGGCCCTTCAGTCCGGAGCTCCCAGAATTGCCCTTCAGTCCGGAGCTCCCAGAGTCGCCCTCCAGTCCGGAGCTCCCAGAGTCGCCCTCCAGTCCGCAGGCTTTTAAATTAGCCACACATTTGTGAATCATTGCATTAATCAGGTGTGAAACACTATGTGCAATATAGTTAGATGAGAAGCTCCTGTATAGTTTGAATTGCTATGCTTATTTTGTTTGTCTATATAGTATGGTATGTACGGTATGCTAATAGCTGCACTCACATGAAGCAGGAATGTGCCTTTGGCCACACCACATCCAAGGCTAGTGTAAACAGAAAATGTGTAAATTTGATGTTGAAGAAAGATAGATCTCACTGGACATATTTTACTAATGTAAATCCACCCTTAGCTTCAGCCCGGCTGGTGTGCAACCATGACAAAATTGGTTTGACTTTGGATAGCCTATCTCCGGGGCTAGTTGTGGCATACCTTTTGGTTCTCATTATATGCTGTCAATATTTTCAGGCCTATATGAATTTCTACAACTTATAATTGGTTCGAGGTTGTCAAGTCATTGAAATTTGGAGCTATTGGAATTTTAACATTTACATTTACGTCATTTAGCAGACGCTCTTATCCAGAGCGACTTACAAATTGGTGCATTCACCTTATGATATCCAATGGAACAACCACTTTACAATAGTACATCGATATCTTTTTTGGGGGGGGGGTGGGTTAGAAGGATTACTTTATCCTATCCCAGGTATTCCTTAAAGAGGTGGGGTTTCAGGTGTCTCCGGAAGGTGGTGATTGACTCCGCTGTCCTGGCATCGTGAGGGAGCTTGTTCCACCATTGTGGTGCCAGAGGTGGATGAACGCAGTGCCCTTGTTTGGGTGAAGGGACTGATCAGAGCCTGAAGGTACGGAGGTGCTGTTCCCCTCACAGCTCCGTAGGCAAGCACCATGGTCTTGTAGCAGATGCGAGCTTCAACTGGAAGCCAGTGGAGTGTGCGGAGGAGCGGGGTGACGTGAGAGAACTTTGGATGGTTGAACACCAGACGGGCTGCGGCATTCTGGATGAGTTGTAGGGGTTTAATGGCACAGGCAGAGAGCCCCGCCAACAGCGAGTTGCAGTAATCCAGACGGGAGATGACAAGTGCCTGGATTAGGACCTGCGCCGCTTCCTGTGTAAGGCAGGGTCGTACTCTGCGAATATTGTAGAGCATGAACCTACAGGATCGGGTCACCGCCTTGATGTTAGTGGAGAATGACAGGGTGTTGTCCAGGGTCACGCCAAGGCTCTTAGCACTCTGGGAGGAGGACACAATGGAGTTGTCAACCGTGATGGCGAGATCATGGAACGGGCAGTCCTTCCCCGAGAGGAAGAGCAGCTCCGTCTTGCCGAGGTTCAGCTTGAGGTGGTGATCCGTCATCCACACTGATATGTCTGCCAGACATGCAGAGATGCGATTCGCCACCTGGTTATCAGAAGGGGGAAAGAAGAAGATTAATTGTGTGTCGTCTGCGTAGCAATGATAGGAGAGACCATGTGAGGATATGACAGAGCCAAGTGACTTGGTGTATAGCGAGAATAGGAGAGGGCCTAGAACTGAGCCCTGGGGGACACCAGTGGTGAGAACACGTGGTGCGGAGACGGATTCTCGCCACGCCACCTGATAGGAGCGACCTGTCAGTTAGGAGGCAATCCAAGAGTGAGCTGCGCCGGAGATGCCCAACTCGGAGAGGGTGGAGAGGATGATCTGATGGTTCACAGTATCAAAGGCAGCAGATAGGTCTAGAAGGATGAGAGCAGAGGAGAGAGAGTTAGCTTTAGCAGTGCGGAGAGCCTCCGTGACACAGAGAAGAGCAGTCTCAGTTGAATGACCAGTCTTGAAACCTTCTCAACCTTCTTTTGAAAATGGTTGACGAAGTCATCCGCAGAGAGGGGGGGGGATTCAGGAGGGAGGAGAAGGTGGCAAAGAGCTTCCTAGGGTTAGAGGCAGATGCTTGGAATTTAGAGTGGTAGAAAGTGGCTTTAGCAGCAGAAACAGAGGAAGAAAATGTAGAGAGGAGGGAGTGAAAAGATCCCAGGTCCGCAGGGAGGCTAGTTTTCCTCCATTTCCGCTCGGCTGCCCGGAGCCCTGTTCTGTGAGCTGTTCTGTGAGCTCCCATGTACATTGTGTAATTTACCGACGGTTCCTAACTAGCCTTATAGGGATATCCAAAGTCAACCCAAATTTACCACAGGCATTACGATCGGGTTGCTTGCAACTGCCATCCAAATTGATAATTACTTGTATGTTGCTAGCTGTGGGCATGTGGGCAGGAATGAAACAAACACAAACTTAATTTACGTTGTGATGCAGTCACAATCACAAGTCTCACAAAACTCTGTTTTGGTCGAAACTGACTTTATGACCAAAATGACCCTATTTCCACTGGAATTTTGACAGTAGAATAAATGCTTCTGACTCATATTGATGCTACATAGGCTTTTTCTAAATGAAAAGTTGGTTTTAGTGGCAGTTGCTCTTTAAGAGTAAATTCTGCAGAGTGGATAGCAGGACAAGAGAGAGAACAAAGACTTGTCATTCTATTTATATGATTTTTAACCCACTACAGTCCTATACATTGTTGTGTTGATTATTTTTTGAAGGGCTCAACAGTACAGTATGACCTTACCCTGCATGTATGAAGCTCTGTAATGCCATCCATCGCTTTCTAGTTCGTCCAACACTTCCTCATCCACACACAGTGTATTTTCCTAACAAAGGCTAATATGCTGTTTCATCCATCCACAGTTCATTTTCTTAACACAGGCCAATGTGCTATCCAATCTCCATTAGCAATTTTATGGACACATTGCCCTTTTAACCAAATAAGAACTCGCAAGCTTTCCATTGGGATATTTTGCCTTTACCCTTTACATTGTGATGGGGTTAGCTTTAAATTAATCATTTGAATTAGTTTAAAGAAAGGTTAATAACTAATTAGATGGAGCATTGATTGTGCTAACTATAAAGAGATTGGGGAATAAACTAAAGGTAGATGGACTAACACAAGACGAGAGATTGCAATTAGTAGCATTTAAAAGATTTCAGCAGATTATCGCAAACAAACAATTGCCTATTTTAAGCTCAACGCTGTGACTCCGCAAGGGGGCTTCACTTTCAACCCACTTACTTTGTACTGCTGTGACATCCATTGAAAATCACTTTTTTCCTTTTTGTATGAAGTCTCTGAGTCTTCTACTGTTTGATAAGACGTGCCGTTTCTGGAGGGAAATACTTCAATCCTTTTTATACGACTCTTAACATTTTTCTCAGCATGTATGCGTGATTAGGGGACTGATAAAAGTGAATATGGCAGCAGGGTGAACATTCCAAGCTTCACTCACCAGACAGCACATGACAAGCTGTGAAGAAATTGGGCAAAATGAGAGGAAACTGTTTAGGGAGGCGGGATGCGTTACAAATGGCATCCTATTCCTTACATAGTGCACTACCTTTGATCAGAGCACTGTCCAATGCAGTGCACTATGTAGGGAATAGGTTGCCATTTGTGAAACCGACTAAGTCAGTGGGGTTAAAAGGAGTGAAATATATGTTGAACGTGACTTCCAAAATGACGCCCTGAGATGTGCCGCCGTCCTCGTCTTCGTTAACCTAATTCCTAATGTCTACTGATAAAGAAATGATTCATGCTTTACAGGGGGAATATTTTTACAGCGACACCCTAATCCAGTTATACATTTGCTCAGCAGAGAAACCTTTATGCATTGGACAAAATGGCAGTTGAAAGAATATTAAATATGGAATAGGGATGATGTACTACCAAATATTATTTCCCTAAAAGGCATTTAAAGTAGCTCTTAGACATTTCTTAATATTTGTTAATATTAACATTAATATTTCCTCATATTAAAAAAGCTCAGGATATTATCATACAAAGAACCAAATGTCCAAATTACCTTACTTTGCTTTTTTTATCCAGTTTCAGGTTCCTTATGAGTCATCTAAAGACTGCTCTAGGTTCAGTGGATGGCCATGGGGTGGAAGAGGAAGGAAGGCTACATCTGCTAACAGAAAGAAGGAGCTAAGGAATAAAGGAGGGTGGAAACGTCCAATCAGGGAGGGACTGGTGTGGAAAGTGCTCAGCCACCAAAGAGGATAAAGAGAGACACTGTTTTAGCCAGTGTCATATGTGCCCTTGTCAAAAGGAGTGCACTGTAAAGGGAATAGGGTGACATTTGAGACAAACACACACACTTCATAGGCCTCAATGAAGACCAAAAAATGTATGGGATCAATAGCCTTCAAAGGCTCTTTAGAGGTATATGCAGCTGGATAGGAGCGAGTTTCATGATGTGTAACATGCAGAGGAAGGGATATAACTACACAGAGCATCACCCAGCCAGAATAATGACTCAGAAAGGAGTCATCCCTCTCGCCCGCTGTGTGGGCACAGACGTCATTTCAACGTCTAGTCCAGGTTGGTTCAACGTAATTTAATTGAAATGACGTGGGGAAAACGTTGAATCAACCAGTGTGTGCCCAGTGGGTTGCTTCCAGAGAGGGGTTAGTTGGAGCGCGATCAAGATGTTCCCCTTTTAACCTAGGGATGTCAGTATTGTAAGATCTTATAAATACCTTTCTTTTGCTACAGCTGGGCAGACAAGACAGATTACAGATAATATAACCTTCACATTAATAGCAGCAGTTGCCACAACAGTCATATGTTAACCTTCAAGTCCTTAACCCAAGTTAAATAGTGCTAAAAGGTTAATGTGGATTTAGTACTGCAGTACATCAAGCGACTGCTAAGTGCATTTTTTCGCCGTTGTGATTTCTATTCAGCTCTAGTCTACACATTTCCATTCATTCTTGTAGCAGTTGTAAAGTATCCTTTACTGGGAGATCCACTGGCTACGCTGCCACTCGGCATCTAGGCCTTTCTAGGCTTTGCCACATACAGTACAGACAAACATAGAGCTTGCGTCATCTAATACCAGACTGGCTATATTTAAGATCCATTGATCACTTTGCTGAAAGCTGGTAATCAAATAGGAGTCTGTCCCACTGGTGTAATGGTGTAATCTCAGAACTCACAAGGTAGGCACAAGATGCTCCAGTCAACAGCAGTACATTTGAGCCCCTCATCTCTGCCTTTAATACAATCACTTTGTGTCACCAGTGTGTTTGAGAAAGTCGCTGACAACCACAGATCTGTGCGAAGCACGCACCATACTCTCAGTAGTAGATCATACCACACATTTCAATTAAGGAACTCATTCTGGTCCTTCAAATTGATCGGGATCAGTACTGAACATCTTAACCTAAGCCAATAATGTAATTTCAAATAATTTTGCCCACTGGGTGTACTTATTCAACAAACACACCCCAAAAATTGCATAAATTATCACTTATAGGTATGTCCACTACAAGTCAGTCTACACTCTAATTTTTCTTGTTTTATTTGCTGGAGTCGATTCTCCTCAGGTAATTAGACATAATCACTTGAACATAATGAGAAAGGTGTGGTTCAGAGAAGCGGTAGAGAACTAATAGAGATTCATATGGGAATCAGGGCTTTCTCCTATAGAGCTCAATTTTTATGGAATGGTCTGCCTACCCATGTGAGAGACGCAGACTCCGTCTCAACCTTTAAGTCATTATTGAAGACTCATCTCTTCAGTAGGTCCTATGATTGAGTGTAGTCTGGCCCAAGAGTGTGAAGGTGAACGGAAAGGCACTGGAGCAACGAACCACCCTTGCTGTCTCTGCCTGGCCGGTTCCCCTCTCTCCACTGGGATTCTCTGCCTCTAACCCTATTACAGGGGCTGAGTCACTGGCTTACTGGTGCTCTTCCATGCCGTCCCTTGGAGGGGTGCGTCACTTGAGTGGGTTGAGTCACTGATGTGGTCTTCCTGTCTGGGTTGGCGCCCCTCCTTGGGTTGTGCCGTGGCGGAGATCTTTGTGGGCTATACTCGGCCTTGTCTCAAGATGGTAACTTGGTGGTTGAAGATATCCCTCTAGTGGTGTGGGGGCTGTGCTTTGGCAAAGTGGGTGGGGTTATATCCTGCCGTTTGGCCCTGTCCGGGGGTATCGTCTGACGGGGCCACAGTGTCTCCCGACCCCTCCTGTCTCAGCCTCCAGTATTTATGTGTCGGGGGGCTAGGGTCAGTCTGTTATACCTGGAATATTTCTCCTGTCTTATCCGGTGTCCTGTGTGAATTTAAGTATGCTCTCTCTAATTCTCTCTCTTTTTCCCTCTCTCTCTCAGAGGACCTGAGCCCTCGGACCATGCCTCAGGACTACCTGGCCTGATGACTCCTTGCTGTCCCCAGGCCACCTGGTCGTGCTGCTGCTCCAGTTTCAACTGTTCTGCCTGCGGCTATGGAACCCTGACCTGTTCACCAGACATGCTACCTGTCCCAGACCTGCTGTTTTCAACTCTCTAGAGACAGCAGGATTGGTAGAGATACTATGAAAAGCCAACTGACATTTACTCCTGAGGTGCTGACCTGTTGCACCCTCGACAACCACTGTGATTATTATTATTTGACCCTGCTGGTCATCTATGAACATTTGAACATGTTCTGTTATAATCTACCCCCAACACAGCCAGAAGAGGACTGGCCACCACACATAGACTGGTTCATTTACATTTTAGTCATTTAGCAGACACTCTTATCCAGAGCAACTTACAATAGTGAATGCATACATTTAATTTCATGCATTTTTATTTTTTTGTACTGGCCCCCTGTGGGAATCGAACCCACAACCCTGGCGTTGCACACACCATGCTGGCGTTGCAAACACCATGCTCTACCAACTGAGCCACAGGGAAGACAGGTTTCTTCCTAGGTTCTGGCCTTTCTAGGGAGTTTTTCCTAGCCACCGTGCTTCTACACCTGCATTGCTTGCTGTTTGGGATTTTAGGCTGGGTTTCTGTACAGCACTTTGTGACATCAGCTGATGTAAGAAGGGCTTTATAAATACATTTGATTTGATTTGAATCTACTACTCTTTCATAGGGGGAAACAATGTGGTCACCAGCCAGATGGTCCCGCTTTAAATGATGTACAGCTTATAAAGGCTTCATAAAGCCATCGTAAAGCCTTTATAAACACTACATAAATGTGTTACAAATCATCTATAACCGTATGTCATGCTTTATAAAGGGTTCATAAATGTCGCATAACTGTGTGACATAACCACCAATGTCAAATGTGACATAACCCACTATGTCAAATATTATGACATAAACCTGTGCTTTATAAAGGGTGACATGTGGAATAAGCCCCCGCTTAATAAAGGCCTTATAAATCATATTAAATTGAGGCTCCACAAATAATATATAACCCTGCCATGCAACTTGGTAGAGAATTGCAACAGCAGGATATTGGGTTCGATTCCCGGGACCACCCATAAGAAACATTTTATATATATTATATTATATTTCACGAAAACAATTATGGAATGGCCCAACCTCTTTCCCTCTCCCTCATAGTCAATATTGGACCTCAACTTCTCCCAAAATGCTGTGCTGCAGGATGACACACACTCTAAAGCAAAAAACGTTGGTAGGGCCTTTCATTTTTTTGTTGTCGTTTTTTCAAATTCTGTTTTCTTGGTTTTGCTTTTCCAGATTTTCGTATTTCCCCCATTTTTCTGATTTATCTCATTTTTTTACAAATTTGTATTAAAAAAACAACAAGATTGTATTTTCTGTGTTTACAACAATGCTTAAACCACATCAGGGGATTACTTTTGAGGTCTGGGAAAAATCGAAGGAACTTAGATTTTTTTGTGTAGTTCCCTTTAATTCAGCATACTGTTGTTTGGTTATCGAGTTTTCTGTAGTGCAGTAAGCGCATGTGATATGATTCGGCGGCCAATGGAATGTGTGGAGTAAAAGTCCAACAACACTCCATATTATTCAGAGCCCCATGAAATGACACCATATATACATTCTACAGACCCTACTGAGTATGCCTTACAATACCTTTACTGTGGCACCCAGAATAGTTCTTGCTCTAAGCCAATATGTATTCCATATACAGTGATTTGCATTGGGGCATTTATTTGACCTTGGAACATGTTTTAATATCGACATTTAAAGGAAATGTCACCTAAATATGAACAAATATGAATCATTGTTAATGTTCAGATAATTATTTTTCTTTCATAGTGAATGGCTATTGACACCTTTCTACTATTACCTGGGGGAATTTTATTTTAAACACTTTTTTTGTGTTGCTGACTTGATGCTGATCATGTGATGAGTTCTTCTGCTACTAAATACAAATCCCCCTAGAATCAGCCATGTCTCATAGTCATGTCATGAGATTTTTAAATAAAAGAAGAATATAAATAAGAAGAATTTAATGGAGTTTCCCATCTCCCCATTTAGAGTTTCTGGCGCAGCACAGAATTGCCCTTTGCCTTCTTCTTAACAGACCTGCTAACTTTCTTTGTTGTTACTTTTAAGGTTGGAACCAACATGCAGTACGTCCAGCAGGAAGAGAGGCAAGAACAATTTGTCCACCAGCTCAGGGACAAGCCACACTATTCACAGCCCTGTGTAACGTTCAATGTAATTGCATTGCTGGACTTTTTGAAACATCATGTATTTGTATTGTTTTAAAAATAAACAACTAAAATGGAATGTATGGTTTAAACATATCTTTAATGTTTATTTGTTTTAGCTGTGTTTACATCACTAAGCCTTAATGTATGTGTTATGAATGACCAAAGACATCTGACTGTCACGCCTTGACCTTAGAGATCCTTTAAATTCTCTATTTCACAGGTCAGGTTGTGACTAGGGTGGGAAATCTATGTTTATATTTCTTTAATGGTTCCCAATCAGAGGCAGCTGTCTATCGTTGTCTCTGATTGGGGATCATACTTAGGCAGCCCTTTTTCCCACTTTCAGTTGGGGGATCTTGTCTTTTGTGTTGCATGTGTTTGCACTCCTAGCTTTACGTTCGTTGTATTGTTTATTGTTTTTTGGTGGTACATTTAAAATTAAGAAAATGTACACCTACCACGCTGCACCTTGGTCTTCATTGAACGACGGGCGTTACAGAAGATCCCACCACCAACGGACCAAGCAGCGTGGTCAGGAGGACTGGATCTGGGAGGAAATCCTGGAGGGAGCAGGACCCTGGACAAGGCCCGGGGAATATCGGCGTCCAAGGGAGGAGATAGAGGCAGCAAAGGAGGAATGGCGACGCTACGAGGAACTAGCACGGCAACAACGGAAGCCCGAGAGGCAGCCCCCAAAAAATAAATTGGGGGGGCACACGGGGAGATTGGTAGAGTCAGGGTTTAGACCTGAGCCAACTCCCTGTGCTTACCATGGGGAGCATGTGACCAGTCAGGCACCTTGTTATGCTGTGATGCGCACTATATCTCCAGTGCGCATTCATAGCCCAGTGCGCTCTGTGCCTGCACCCCGCATTTGCCGTGCTAGAGTGGGCATTCAGCCAGGACGGATTGTGCCGGCTCAGCGCTCCTGGTCTCCAGTACGCCTCCTTGGCCCAGGATATCCTGTGCCAGCTCTACGCACTGTGTCGCCAGTGTGCCTTCACAGCCCAGTTCGTCCTGTGCCAGCGCCCCGCACTTGCTGGGCTAAAGTGAGCATCCAGCCAGGACGGGCTGTGCCAGCCCTACGCTCCAGACCTCCATTGCGCCTCCACGGCCCAGTATATCCTGTGCTAGCTCCGCGCACCCGGTCTCCAGTGCGTCTCCCCAGTCCGGTGAGACCTGTTCCGGCTCCACGTACGAAGCCTCTAGTGATGATCCATGGTCCGAAGCCTCCTGTGATGATCCATGGCACGAAGCCTCCAGTGATGATCCATGGCCCGGAGCCTCCAGTGATGCTCCATGGCCCGGAGCCTGTAGTGATGATCCATGGCACAAAGTCTCCAGTGATAATCCATGGCACGAAGCCTCTGGTGATGATCCATGGCCCGGAGCCTGTAGTGATGATCCATGGCATGAAGCCTCCTGTGATAATCCATGGCCCGGAGCCTCCAGTGATAATCCATGACACGAAGCCTCCAGTGATGATCCATGGCCCGGAGCCTGTAGTGATGATCCATGGCACATAGCCTCCAGTGATAATCCATGGCCAGGAGCCTCCAGTGATAATCCATGGCACAAAGCCTCCAGTGATGATCCATGGCCCGGAGCCTCCAGTGATGATCCATGGCACGAAGCCTCCAGTGATGATCCATGGCGCGGACCCTGTAGCGACGATCCATGGCACTGAGCCTGCAGCGAGCCTGCAACGGTCCCCTGTCCGGAGCCTGCAGCGACGGTCCCCTGTCCGCATCCTGCAGCGACGGTCCCCAGTCCGGAGCCTGCAGCGACGGTCCCCAGTCCGGAGCCTGCAGCGACGGTCCCCAGTCCGGAGCCTGCAGCGACGGTCTCCAGTCCGGAGCCTGCAGCTACGGTCCCCAGTCCGGAGCCTCCAGCGACGGTCCCCAGTCCGGAGCCTGCAGCGACGGTCCCCAGTCCGGAACCTGCAGCGACGGTCCCCAGTCCGGAGCCTGCAGCGACGGTCCCCAGTCCGGAGCCTGCAGCGACGGTCCCCAGTCCGGAGCCTCCAGCGACGGTCCCCAGTCCGGAGCCTCCAGCGACGGTCCCCAGTCCGGCGCCTCCAGCGACGGTCGGCAGTCCGGAGCCTCCAGCGACGGTCGGCAGTCCGGAGCCTCCAGCGACGGTCAGCAGTTCAGAGCCTCCAGCGGGGGTTCCCAGTCCAGAGCCTCCGGCGACGATCTACGTTCCAGTTCCTCCGGCAACGATTCAGGATCCGGAGCCTCCGGCGACGATCCACAGTCCGGTTCCACGGAAGTGGGAGGAGCCGCAAGCAGAGCGGGGGCTACGTCCCGAACCGGAGCCGCCACCGAGGGAGTAGATGCCTTCCCGGACCCTCCCCTATAGGTTCAGGTTTGTGGCCGGGAGTCCGCACCTTTGGGGGGGGGGGGGGGGTACTGTCACGCCCTGACCTTAGAGATCCTTTAAATTCTCTATTTGGTAGGTCAGGGTGTGACTAGGGTGGGAAATCTATGTTTATATTTCTTTGTTGGCCGAGTATGGTTCCCAATCAGAGGCAGCTGTCTATCGTTGTCTCTGATTGGGGATCATACTTAGGCAGCCCTTTTTCCCACCTTCAGTTGTGGGATCTTGTCTTTTGTGTTGCATGTGTTTGCACTCCTAGCTTTACGTTCATTGTATTGTTTTTTGGTGATAGATTTAAAATTAAAGAAAATGTAGGCCTACTACGCTGCACCTTGGTCTTCATTGAACGACGGGTGTTACACTGACTTCATAGTAAAGACTGTTGGAAAAGCATTCCAGGTGAAGCTGGTTGAGAGAATGCCAAGAGTGTGCAAAGCTGTCATCAAGGCAAAGGGTGGCTACTTTACAAAATCTCAAATATAAAATATATTTTGATTTGTTTAACTTTTTTGGTTACTACATTATTCAATATGTGTTATTTCATAGTTTTACAATGTACAGTGGCTTGCGAAAGTATTCACCCCCTTGGCATTTTTACTATTTTGTTGTCTTACAACCTGGAATTAAAATAGATTTTTGGGGGGTTTGTATCATTTGATTTACACAACATGCTTACCACTTTCAAGATGCAAAATATTTTTTATTGTGATACAAACAAGAAATAAGACATAAAACTGAAAACTTGCATAAGCGTGCATAACTATTCACCACCCCGAAGTCAATACTTTGCAGAGACACCTTTTGCAGCAATGACAGCTGCAAGTCTCTTGGGGTATGTCTCTATAAGCTTGGCACATCTAGCCACTGGGATTTTTGACCATTCTTCAAGGCAAAACTGCTCTATCTCCTTCAAGTTGGATGGGTTCCGCTGGTGTACAGCAATCTTTAAGTCATACCACAGATTCTCAATTGGATTGCAGTCTGGGCTTTGACTAGGCCATTCCAAGACATTTAAATGTTTCCCCTTAAACCACTTGAGTGTTGCTTTAGCAGTATGCTTAGCGTCATTGTCCTGCTGGAAGGTACATCTCCATCCCAGTCTCAAATCTCTGGAAGACTGAAACAGGTTTCCCTCAAGAATTTCCATGTATTTAGTGCCATCCATCATTCCGTCAATTCTGACCAGTTTCCCAATCCCTGCCGATGAAAAACATCCCCACAGCATGATGCTGCCACCACCATTCTTCACTGTGGGGATAGTGTTCTCGGGGTGATGAGAGGTGTTGGGTTTGCGCCAGACATTGCGTTTTCCATGATGGCCAAAAAGTTCTCATCACCCCGAGTACCTTCTTCCATATGTGTGTGGAGTCTCCCACATGCCTTTTGGTGAACACCAAACGTGTTTGCTTATTTTTTTCATTAGGCAATGGGTTTTTCTGGCCACTCTTCCGTAAAGCCCAGCTGTGTGGAGTATACGGCTTAAAGTGGTCCTATGGACAGATACTCCAATCTCCGCTGTGGAGCTTTGCAGTTCCTTCAGGGTTATCTTTGGTCTCTTTGTTGCCTCTCTGATTAATGTCCTCCTTAATAATAATGGGTTTAATGGTGTTCCATGGGATGTTCAAAGTTTCAGATATTTTTTTATAACTCAATCCTGATCTGTACTTCTCCACAACTTTGTCCCTAACCTGTTTGGAGAGCTCCTTGGTCTTCATGGTGCCGCTTGCTTGATGGTGCCCCTTGCTCAGTGGTGTTGCAGGCTCTGGGGCCTTTCAGAACAGGTGTATATATATACTGAGATCATGTGACAGATCATGTGACACTTAGATTGCACACAGGTGGACTTTATTTAACTAATTATGTGACCTCTGATGGTAATTGGTTGCACCAGATCTTATTTAGGGGCTTCATAGCAAAGGGGGTGAATACATATGCACGCACCACTTTTCCGTTTTTTTGAAACAAGTCATTTTATTTATTTAACTATTTTGTATGTCTATTACATGAAATCCAAATAAAAATCAATTTAAATTACAGGTTGTAATGCAACAAAATAGGAAAAACACCAAGGGGGATGAATACTTTTGCAAGGCACTGTATCTATATCTATCTATCTATCTATCTATCTCTCTCTCTCTTTCTCTATCTCTCTAATCTCTCTTTCTCTATCTCACTAATCTCTCTCTCTATCTAATAACTCTCTCTCTCTTTCTCTATCTAATATCTCTCTCTCTCTCTCTTTCACTCTTTCCACCTACAATTCATCAGACACTGTTACTGTTAACTGGTTGTTATAAACTCATTTATTTACTATAATTCATTTTAGGAAAAAAATAACAAATCTCATTCCTCAACCCTCATGAAATTACCTTGACTATGACTTTTTAATTGGCAGTGTAGGAATGGTATCAAAGAAAAATAATTGAAAACCGGGATCTCATATACGACATTCCATGTAATGTAATTTTAACCGTACTGAGATATTGCATTCTGTTAAAATGGAACCTTTGCCTATTCTATGAAAAAGCAATATGGTTTGGAGAGGTTTGTTTTGTTCTTTTTGCGTACTACCCTCTGTGCCTCACTGGCCACTCTGTGCTTTTCAGAGCAGTGGACCACCGAGTGTAGGTGACTTACAGAACCTCTCATACCAGAAATCTAGACAAGCCTGAGAAAACAGTGAAAAGCAACAGGATTAGCTAACCTTTCACACCCTGTAATCCACTGAGTGAAGATATCCACGGCTCTGAGGACGTGGCACTGAGGACGTGTGCAAACATTTTGAGATGTGGAATGGGGGCTTGGGAGCCTAACATTTGACAAGACCATTCTTAGCTGGATAGTGTTCATGTAATTAAGGCACAGGATCAAGGACATTCAGGTTTGCCATGGGCCTGGGAGTCAAATCTCAAATATTTGTACTCTAACAAAAACTAACAGAAAGTGAGGTTTGGCAAGGCCATTCATAGCAGGAAATAGTTTGTTGACAGATGCACACTGCTATGAATCATAATCACAAAGGAAACAAAGGAAAAATCACACCAATAAATCTGAAAGTCCTTGGCATTCTGCTTTTGCTTGCTTGTATTCCTCTGGCTAATTATGTTAGCACAGGAGTGAAGGACTCCTGTGGAGAGAGCTGACTGGTGATTAGCCTCATTAACAAACAGCTCCTGTAGCTTCAGACCAGGGAGACAGAAAGACAAAACAGTCACGCTTATTATCAGTCTTCATATTGCTAGCTATTAGAGAGAGAGAGAGAGAGGGGAAGGAGAGAGAGAGAGAGAGGGGGGAAGGAAAGATAGAGAAAAGGGAGAGAGAGAGAGAGAGAGAGAGAGAGCGAGAGAGGAAGGAAAAAGAAAGGGAGGGAAGAAGGAGAGAAAGGGGAAGGAGAGAGGGTGAGAGTGAGAGACAAAGAGGTAGAGAGAGGGGGAAGAAGGAGAGAGAGGGGGAAAGAGAGAGAAAGTGGGAAGAAGGGGACAAAGAGAGAGGGGGAGAAAGAGAGGGGGAGAGAAAGAGCAGGAGAGTGGGAGGCAGAGAGCGTGGGAGAGAGAGAGAGAGAGAGAGCGAGAGAGAGAGAGAGAGAGAGAGAGTGGGATTTTTTTTTTAAATCATCACCAGAGAGACATTGTCCTTAACTAATTTATTGAAAGACAATAACATTCACAAACAAATGAGTGGAATGACTGCACCATTAAAAGGTAATGTAGAGCATGCTACAGCAAACAGTAAATACACACAGGCATAAGTGGCACCAAAGTAGCATGGAGCCGTGGATACGTCCTCAGAGCCGTGGATACGTCCTCAGAGCCGTGGATACGTCCTCAGAGCTGGAGATACGTCCTCAGAGCCGTGGATACGTCCTCAGAGCCGTGGACACGTCCTCAGAGCCGTGGATACGTCCTCAGAGCCGTGGATACGTCCTCAGAGTTGGAGATACGTCCTCAGAGCTGGAGATACGTCCTCAGAGCCGTGGATACGTCCTCAGAGCTGGAGATACGTCCTCAGAGCTGGAGATACGTCCTTAGAGCCGTGGATACGTCCTCAGAGCCGTGGACACGTCCTCAGAGCTGGAGATACGTCCTCAGAGCCGTGGATACGTCCTCAGAGCTGGAGATACGTCCTCAGAGCCGTGGATACGTCCTCAGAGCTGGAGATACGTCCTCAGAGACGTGGATATGTCCTCAGAGCCGTGGATACGTCCTCAGAGCCGTGGATACGTCCTCAGAGCCGTGGATACGTCCTCAGAGCCGTGGATACGTCCTCAGAGCGGTGGATACGTCCTCAGATTCGTGGATACGTCCTCAGAGCTGGAGATACGTCCTCAGAGCCATGGATATGTCTTCAGAGCTAGAGATACATCCTCAGAGCCGCGGCTACGTCCTCAGAGCCATGGCTACATCCTCAGAGCCATGGATATGTCCTCGGAGTGGTGGATACGTCCTCAGAGACATGGATATGTCCTCAGAGCTAGAGATACATCCTCAGAGCCACGGCTACGTCCTCAGAGCCATGGCTACATCCTCAGAGCCGTGGATATGTCCTCGGAGTGGTGGATAAGTCCTCAGAGACGTGGATATGTCCTCAGAGCTAAAGATACATCCTCAGAGCCGCGGCTACGTCCTCGGAGTGGTGGATACGTCCTCAGAGACGTGGATACATCCTCAGAGCCATGGCTACATCCTCAGAGCCGTGGATATGTCCTCAGAGCCATGGCTACATCCTCAGAGCCGTGGATATGTCCTCAGAGCCATGGCTACATCCTCAGAGCCGTGGATATGTCCTCAGAGCTAGAGATACATCCTCAGAGCCGCGGCTACGTCCTCGGAGTGGTGGATACGTCCTCAGAGACGTGGATACATCCTCAGAGCCATGGCTACATCCTCAGAGCCATGGATATGTCCTCAGAGTGGTGGATACATCCTCAGAGCCATGGCTACATCCTCAGAGCCGTGGATACATCCTCAGAGCCGTGGATACATCCACAGAGCCGTGGCTACATCCTCAGAGCCGTGGATATGTCCTCAGAGCCATGGCTACATCCTCAGAGCCGTGGACACCTCCTCAGTGCCGTGGATACATCCTCAGAGCCGTGGATACATCCTCAGAGCCGTGGATACATCCTCAGAGCCGTGGACACATCCTCAGTGCCGTGGATACATCCTCAGAGCTGTGGATACATCCTCAGAGCCGTGGCTACATCCTCAGAGCCGTGGATACATCCTTTAGTCTCACAGTGTGGCCTCTCTGCTTGCCTGCTGGGGACGGGTCTCTGAACCCTGGAGGGAAACAGAGGTATTTTTACCTCTCAGTTGTTCATCACATTATTAACCTCATGGTGGCTTTCATAATTCTATGTTGCTGCCAATCACAGGAAGCAGAGAACTGTGAATAGCTGATGAAGTCATAAGCAGTGCTGGTTGTTTGATTCTACGCCTCTCTGATTTTAAAATGACACGTCAAAAGGTCAGGTTGACAAAGGTTCTGTTTGTGATATGTTTTTCTTGTTTACAGCCTAGTTTAGATACAGTAGGACTATTTACACCTGCTTAACCATGTTCATGATTACCAGTACCATAGTGCATGCAAGCCAAAGCTTTTATTTAAATCATTTATAAAACCACCTATCACAGTTTTATTTAATTCATAATTTTGACAAAAATTTGACAGCACCTGTCTTTCCCACTCATTTGGGATAGAGGCATATAACTGGATCCCCCGATATGGGACATGGACTCTTCTCAACTCGCTCAGGCTCTGGCTTGAAAAGTGGCAGCTAGATCCTAAAATGGGAATGTGCGTATTAGCAGGCATGCATGGCAGGCTAATACACATTCCCATCTTGTAACTTCTTCACTGTGCTGCTGTATCTTAGAGACTGCTAATATTTCTCTAGAGGTAGATGAGAAAGAGAGTGGAGTAAGGCTTCATTTATCCTCAATCTCACACCTTTTTCTCTCTCGCTCTCACTCTTTGTCGTTCTCTCTCTCTCTCAGCCAGCTGGCGTACGTCTGGCCTGAACAGGCCATTAGTTTCAGGTGAATATTGAGGCATGCAGGGTTGCTGAAAGTTCACACCCCTTGCTAAGTGATAATTATTGCAACTTATCACTTCTTAGCACATCTTACACTCCCATTGGATCATTCTCTCATATGCAGGCTATATGACTAACGAATGTTTTTGCTGTTAGTGACGTCATCAACATGATCACCCTTTTCATCGTTGTTGTCATTATCATAATCATAATCATAATTATCATCAGCATCATTATCATGTGTCGTCTCTTAGCCCATACTGTAGGTTTTACTATTTGGTGTCCTCAAACTATCCCAAAGACAAGTCTGAAGTTAATCTTAAAGCCTACTTCCCAATTCCCTCAAAACTTCAACAACAAAAAATCTAAGCAATATACAATAGAGCACTGTACGTCAAATTGAGATTTCGATTTGTCTCCCATTGTGTCGCATGCCTTCAAGCGTCTGCGACACAGGATATGGACTTCACAGGATGATTTCCCAGTTTTTCTCCCTTGAACTTTCGCTCCAGCCTCTTTCATGGCTTTATGCAGCCATCAGCAGTCTCTTCTTTTTGATGCCCTGCTCTGCTCTGCTCGCTGTTCTGTGCATTTTACTGTGTGCATATGAAATCAAATGTGGCGTCTCTTCAAGTGAGCCTCCATAATCCCTAAGTGCATTATGGGAACACTGCAGTGAGACATGCAAAGTGACAGTGGTGGCTCTGAATATTGTACGCTTTATCTAGTTCCCCTCGGTGGCCTTCTTCCTCCTTCACACTTCCAGATGTACTTAACCTATTTCCACCCCACAATCCTCCTGCATATGAATTCCATTACAGTTAGTTTAATGTTCAAGAGCACATCTTTTTAATTTTCAAAGTCATATTGCTGCCGATTTTATATTACCTGGTCTTATTTAAAAAGTTTTGGTAAGAAATGAAAAAGTGGAAATGGTGCGGAACAGAATGATGCAGATTTACCCATGAGGTATTACATATTACTTTAAGTTTCAGAAGCTGACTGTATAAATATTGTATTGCCTACTTGCCAGCATCCAGTTTAGAGCAAAGTGTAACCCAAATAAAACTATGCAAATAAAATGAAGCCACAAGTCCTATTTCGCCTGAGACTGACACAATTGCAACACTGAGCACAAGTGCATTTTATAATTTAGGAGTGACATTTCATTTATTTGTTTGTAGACCTCAATCTGATTTTTCATAAACTCCATTTTCCCCTAATGGGCATAGCTCATCCCATGCTTCAAACTTTTGATTATTTTCAATTTGCAAAAGCCATATTGTGTTCAGAGGCAAATTAAACAACCATAAAAAAACATTGACATTTGTAAAATAAAATGTTTCACTTTGTTGTTGAACTCCAACCCATCAAGGTGAGGTTAAGAACCATGGCCCAGAGTCTCCAAGGCACTAAAGTTTCTCTGTATTGATGGTTTGGTTTAGTTTTATCAAACTTTGGGTAAAATGTGGGTAATCTTGACATGTTTGACATTGCCCTCCTGTGGATGCTAAGGACTGGCTATTCAGTATTCCATTTATTTTACACCTAGGGTGTCTCTGGGATCTA
Source organism: Salmo trutta (assembly GCF_901001165.1). NCBI lineage: Eukaryota > Metazoa > Chordata > Actinopteri > Salmoniformes > Salmonidae > Salmo > Salmo trutta. Next base: position 55,017,275 of record NC_042971.1, read on the forward strand.
TTTATGCATAGCAGTGGTGGAAAAAGTACCCAATTGTCATACTTGAGTAAAATGTATAGAAAATGACTCAAGTGATGTAGTGAAGTAAAAGTAAAAGTTGTCAAAAATAGAAATAGTAAAGTACAGATACCCCAAAAAACAACTTAAGTAATACTTAAGTATTTTTACTTAGTGTAAGTACTTTATACCACTGTGCAGATGATTGGTTTTGTCATTATGCCCCGCTTTCCCATGGAACTACATATGACACATGTTCAATGTTTTCTCATGTTACATGAAGATGTGTTGCATAATAATAGCCTGGAACAGAAAAATGTCAAAAGGTGAACACCAAAGGTTTGCCCAAATGCCAGATGAGCTGGTCCATCTTTAGCCCAGTGGTCCTGTCTAAATGGTTGTTTTTGGACAGAATGTTGATTATTTTGTTTTTTGTGTTAGAAATGCCTGTCCCGAATTCAGATCTGTCACGTGTGCTCCCTCTCCGGCCTCTAGATAACCAGGCTGCTCGTTATGGCGCCAGACTTACCTAGAATCCATCACCTCCTTGATTACCTGCCCTATATGTGTCACTCCCTTTGGTTCCTTCCCCAGGTGTCATTGTTTCTGTTCCAGTGTCATGTCTGTACGTTGTGCATGTTTCTTGTTTTGTATGAAGTTATTTATTTAAACACTCACTCCCTGAACTTGCTTCCCGACTCTCAGCGCACATCGTTATAAGATCCCAGTTCAGTCCTGGTGAATGCTCTGGCAATTTGAGAGAAACCTTCAACATTGACGATACTTTAGCAATTAATATGATAATTAAATATATTTATTAATCCAAGATGGATAAAGTGTTCGTCAATCAAGCATTAATTTAGTCACAAAGACAACCAGCAACAATAGAAGTAGCAAAAACAGCCGATAGAAAACAACAAAATTTAGTCAATAGGATAGAAGTAATTAGATTAGGTTGAGATTAGGTTAGGTTTAAAGTTTTCAACAGCTATGCAAACCACGCATTATACACTTCATTCACCCCAACCTCCTCTCTGCAGCAGAGAATTCTGCTTGTCACACTCCAATGTGTCCAGTAATAAGACATTTAACATGTATGTATATTGACATTAAGTATAAATAGTATAGGATCAAATACACATCTGATCATTTGACGTACATATTATAATGTTCTACTGTATGTCTGTTTTCTTCTTCGTGTTAGGATCCAGTGTCTGACTTGAGGTATTGCCAGGAGTTGCTCCATTCTGCCTGGGGCAGTTCAACCTCGTGGAGTTGCATGTGGTGTTTGGGGCCGTTGTGTATGAGAGGCTCTGTGCCCTGGTTAAGCTGATGTGGGTGATTTGGGTTTGAGAGTCTCCATGATTGTTTCCACCGGTCTAGTGATACTGAGTTGTTGGATTCTGGGGCGACAGATAACCTCCAAGACTCTGCCCAGTCCTCCAACTGCTGCTGGTGCTGCTGCTGTGTCTTCCAACATTCAGACCATTCATTCTGAGGCATGCTGTCTTCAGCATGATCGACACCCAGGCACTTGTAAGTCTTATGCTTATTGGACAAAAACACAACATCATTTTGGGCTTTTGTGTTGTTTTTGGACAGATTCGGACAATATATCTTCCAGGAACGATTCCATTCTCTCTGTTGTTTTTCGCCTTCACTTTCTGCAGTTGACACTTTCCAAGACTGGTGCCAGTCTGAGAAAGGTGTGTTAATCTTGTGGAACTGAAAATGCAGTGGCACATCGAGCATATCTATCTCTGATTCAATTTCTTCGGACTCTGACTGGGACTGAGGTTGATTTTTCAAAGATTTCCAGGACTCTACCCCTTCTGGTGAGGACGTAATGTTTTCATCAAGCTGGGAGATCAACAGATCATTGGACAGCTTGTGTTTTAGTGATACTGGGAGATACTGCCGATTCTGGGAGTCTATAGAGGCTCTGTATGAGTGATGTTCATGACAAAAACTCCAGGACTCACGCCAATCCTTCAGATATGGATTGTTGTTTTGGACATTGTTACCTGCGACCTTCCAAGATTCTATCCAACCTGGCAAGAAGCCATCGGGCTGTACTCTTTCTGTAATCATCTTGTTCTCAGCATGCTGCTTGTGTAAAGGCTTGAGTGTCTTCCAAGCATCCTCCCACTCCAGAAGGTTTACTTTGTTATCCAAAGGCTTAGCATTCAGTAGTTTGTTGCTTTGTTCCCGGCTGAACGCTGGCCATCCCTGCTGCCAGGATGTTGTTTGTGTGTGCAGTAAGCGACTGAATAGCAGTGGTCGACACTTGAAGGGCTTTGCCCATTCATTGAAAGGTAGGTTTCTGTCCTGCTTAAACGCCCTCCACCATTTTTTCTCAGATGGGACTTCCTTCTGTGGGGGCTTCAGGATTTTCCAGGAATCACCCCAGCTTGCCTGGTTAAGATTGTATTTGTAAGGCTGAGGAGGTGATGGTGTGCTGGCTTTCAGCATCTCCTCCTCTGGTTTTGGGGCTAGGGGCTGTGCCGTCTTGGGTGAGGTGGGGCTCTCGTCCTCTGGCTTGAACCTCCATGATTCTGCCCAATCATTCAAAGGAATCTCTATTAGATGTGACAAATTTTTTGAGGAATCAGAATGGCTATCTTTTTCCTCCTCCTCCTCCTGTGTCTCAGTGTATTGGGTAGGCTTGATGGTCTTCCAGCATTCAGACCATTCATTCTGGACCATACAGTCAACACTCAAGAAACATTCAGTCTTATGCCTTGAGAAAAATACAACATCCTTTTGGGGTTTTAAGTCATTTTTATTTAGATTCGTCCAAGATATCTTCCAGGAATCAGTCCATTCTGTTGAAGGATGTTCTTGTTCGTCTTTACCTGCTACAGCTTGCAGAGTTGACACTTTCCAAGACTCATGCCAGTTTGAGAAAGGTGTGTTAAGCTTGTAAAACTGAAGATGCAGTGGCACATGGGACATATCCAACTCTGATTCAGTTTCTTCTGAATCTGATTGGGACTGAGGATAAGGTTTCACAGATTTCCAGGACTCTATCCACTCATATGAAGATGGGATCTCCTCATCAAGCTGGGAGCTCAACAGCTCATTAGTCAGCAAGCATTTTGACATCATCATAGCATGATGGCAGTACTGGGAGTCCATAAAGGACTTGCAAAAGTGGTGTTCTTGGCATAAACTCCAGGACTCATGCCAATCCTTCCAATATGAATTGCTGTTTTGTTTCCAAGATTCTTTCCAACCTGGCAAGAAAGTATGTTGGGGAGGCATGGGGGTCTTCCAGGATTTAGACCATTCACTCTGAGGCATGCTGTCGACACCCCGCAACCTTTGGGTCTTGTACTTATTTGAGAATAACACAACATCTCTTTGGGCTTTTGTGTTATTTTGATTTTGATTCTGACTATATATTTTCCAGGAACCTTTCCATCCATCTTCAATTGCTTCGTTATTTGCAGTTGACACTTTCCAAGACTCGTGCCAGTTTGAGAAAGGTGTGTTAAGCTTGTGGAACTGGAGATGCAGTGGCACATGGGACATTTCTACCTCTAATTCAGTCCCTTTGGGCTCTGACTGGGACTCTTGGGACTGGGGCTGAGATTTCACAGATTTCCAGGACTCTATCCAATCTGATGAAGATGGGATCTCCTCATCAAGCTGGGAGATCAACAACTCATCGGAGAACACATGTTTTGACATCAACTGGGAGTCTATGGGGGCCTTGCACCAGTGGTGTTCTTGGCACAAACTCCAGGACTCGTGCCAATCCCTCAGATATCGGCCACTGTTTTGGACATTTTCACCTGCGACCTTCCAAGATTCTGTCCAGCCTGGGAAGAAGGCTTTGGGCCGTACTGTTTCTGTAATCATCTTGTTCTCAATGTGTTGCTTGGATAAAGATCTGGATGTCTTCCAAGCGTCCTCCCACCCTGGAAGGTTTACTTCGACATCCAAAGTCTTAGCTTTCAATAGTTTGTTGCTTTGTTCCCGGCTGAACACTGGCCATCCTCGCTGCCACCACTCTGTTTGCTGGTGAAGGATGAAACTGAATAACAGTGGTCGACACTTGAAGGGCCTTGCCCATTCGCTGAGAGGTAGGTATCTATCTGGCTTAAAATCCCTCCACCATTTTTCCTCAGGTTGGACTTCCTGCTCTGGGGGCTTCAGGCTTTTCCATGACTCATCCCAGCCCCCGGCTGGTTTGAGAACTTGGGGCTTTGCCCTCTTGGGTGGTTTCTTTTTGGGTGGTGGTGGTGGGGATGGAGCAGGTTTGGGAATCTTTGGTGGTGGTACCACCTTAAACATGGCTCCTTTGATGTCAGCATCAATGTCTGGGATCACCGCAACCTTTCTGAAGTCAGATATGTCGCTGCCCTTTCCTTTCTTCTCCGCTGCCGTAGGGGTTCCATTTTTGTTCGCCAGGCAAGACTGCCACTTTTTGTAAAGCCTGTGGAAGACAGCACCACAGCAGGGTACATTTTTTTATAATAACACAATAATATTAAACTGCCCTTATACTGTAGGTTGTTATTCAATAGTCACTTTTTAAAAACAATTAAATAGTTTTTTTAATCAAAGCCAGCATGAAATGTTATAATGCATTGCGGTGTCTTACATATTACAAACTGGTTGGTTCGAGCCCTGAATGCTGATTGGCTGACAGCCGTGGTATATCAGACCGTATATCACGGGTATGACAAAACATTTATACTGCTCTAATTGCATTGGTAACCAGTGTATAATAGCAATAAGGCACCTCAGAGGTTTGCGGTAAATGGGCTGTTAAGACGCATTGCGTCTTGCTTAATAGCCCTTAGACGTGGTATATTGGTCATATACCACACCCCCTCAGGTCTTATTGCTTAATTGCACATGCATTATCAAGGTGTTATGGCTGACAAAGCTGATCCTATAGGTCCCTGGGTATTCAAAGATTGACATGCTTTAAGAAATAGAGTGGATAATGATATGATGCCATGATGCCACACTGTCTTAAAAAATATGCATTTGAATCCAAACCATGAATATAGTTGATGTACTTTGAAGTGATAGTTCACTTTTTGGAAGAAAATTAATTTTGAGAAAGGTTCATGTGAGTCATTGTATTTTCAGTCTTACCCATTCAAGGCACTCTTTCCTTGTCTTTCCTTTTCCAGTTGTCCCTTCTGACTGAACTGCTTAGCTCTGTTCTCCCATTGGTTCATGAGCTGGAAGCTGTCGTACACTGTCCCTTTATCCCTGTCTGACGACATCATGCCACCTCCTGACAGGAAAACACATAGCGTGTATAACACCATTTTAGTGTAGCCCAGAGACAATGGTATGAATGAATGAGATAAATATTAAGGCTTGTATAAGTTCAAGAGTATAAGAGTTCAGGTTCAAGAGTTTTTATTTTCCACAAAATAAAGGCATGTCACCCGGTGCAAACACAATACAGAAATAAAAATTACCATTTTAAAGCTCCAAATTCATCAAATACGTTTATACAGTCAAAGTGCAGTGTAAGTGCCCATAAAAGATGCAGCTATTTTTGGGAGAGCAACAGCTGTTCCATGGACACCATAAACAGCCACTAAGGCTAATACAAGCTAGCAAGTTGGAATAACAGAAAATAACTGGTTTTGAATTTCACTAACTTCATGATCCGTAACAAAGATTAGCTAGCTCTTACTTCTTGGCCAGGGCTCCCGTGAAAAAAATAGATTCCTTTCCCAATGTCACTGGTCTGGATAAAGAACGATAAATATATAGAATCTTCCTCCCTTGCTCCTTTACTGTGTGTACAGCGCACTGTTTCTTGTCTGTGTGACTTGCCAAACTGACTCACCCTCTGTGCTATAATTGGCTGAGAAACTGAAGAAGCTTCAATCGTGGGCTGAATCCAATCCCAGGTTGTGGTTTATACTGTACATTCATTACGAAGACAAACAGTTCCACTGAAATATGAGAAAAGTTAAATATCATATGGCCATTCCATGAGTTCTATGTAATCTATGATTCTGAAGAAAAAGGATATTTCAAAATTCAGGAGAATTGAAATTGAATGTATTTGTTTAAATAACCTCAATCTGACTTTTCCTCACCTCCATTATTTAATTTTTCCTAATATGCTTAGCTCTTCCCATGCTACAAACTGGTATTGTATTTCAATTTGCAAAAGCATTGAGTTCAGGGGCCTTAAATAACTATGATACTGATATTTGTAGAGTAAACTCATTCATTCTGTAATCCACAATATGTTATAAATTGTAAAATCAATGTCTCTTGTCACTTGGATAAAAATGGTTTATAAATCTCTGTGTCAGGTCTGGATGGCTCTGTGCTCTATTTAAACCACGGTGACTCTGATCTATTTTTACAGGATTGGATGGTTTTGTCATGCCATCCCTATGACAAGTGCTCACTACTTATCCTGGGTTCCCTAAAACACTCCAACTTTGAGTCCATGTGGTGTGCCGTTCATGGGACAAGTGGCCCAGTAGACATTCTTGGAATTCATATCCCAGTGAACATGAACAACCTCGTCCGAACTTCGAGGCCAAATTTGCCATATTTTTCAAACAAGGAAAAGCATACATTTTTCAATTTACATTAATACATGCATAAGTTGTCTTGTCTAAAGTCTCTTCCATATGTTTTTTTTCCAAACGTTGTCACGTCCTGACCATAGAAAGCTTTTATTTTCTATGGTAGAGTAGGTCAGGGCATGACTGGGGGGTTAATCTAGTTTATATTTTCTGTGGGGTTCTAGTTTAGTTTTTCTGTTTGGGTGATTTGTATGATTCCAATTAGAGGCAGCTGGTAATTGTTGTCTCTAATTGGGGATCATACTTAAGTAGCATGTTTTCCACCTGTGGGTTATGGGATATTGTGTTTATGTGTAGTTTCATTGCCGTCACGTTTATGTATGTTGCATAGTTTCACTTTATATTAAAGATGTGGAACGCTACTCACACTGCGCCTTGGTCCGTCTATACACACACACAAACGTGAGTTATGAACAAAAATATTCAAATTATATGGAACAAATGAGAATTCCAAATAGAATGTATGATTATGTAACATGGGGGATTTAAATTATACATATAGCTGCTCCTGCTGACACCATTTAACACTTGATTCTTTTTTTTTGTTGTTAAATAAAAGGTAGCATAGAGGGAAGGTCCTCAAGGAAAACATTTAAGAATAGAGCAGTGAAAAAATAAAACACTTGACATTAGTACTGAATCATGGAAAGCGCACTACACAGTAGCACAAAATGGATTTTAATTGAATTAACTAATATTTAAAGTGCAACTGAGCGCAAGAACCCACTTCTCTGGTTGAAAATGACCTGTGCCATCGATTTCAGTCAAACATTTATTCCAGTACCAAAATCTGTAAGTAGGATAATTGGTCATAATGTCAATATATTCCAAAACAGTTTTGTAAGATTTGTGTAACTGAGGATGTCAAAACTTGAGAGTTGGGTTGTGATTTAAATCCTGCCCCCATTGGCTCACTGCATGGCAGTCTAATCACGACTGGCAGTAATCAAATCCTCAGGATAACAGCTGCCCAGTTCACGCTATCCAATCACTCACCAGAATAAACTTACAACCCACCCATTTATTTACAGGCAGCCGAACTAACCATTAGCACACAACACCTTGGAGTTGTTTAGACAATATATACCGTTTAGGATATTGTCACAAATGTTATTTTGAAAGAATATTCATGTTTTTTTTTTGGGGGGGGGGGGGTTTAAACGGCATGGGCTTTCAAACATCCTCACATTCGTGAGCTAACGTTAGCATCACAAACAATTTTCATTAAAGAGAGCTACATCCAGAATGCAGGAAATCCAGTATGCTTGAGGCTTCACCTGACCAATCATATTGGCATGCTGCATCTCACAGTTCATAAGCCAGTCGGTATGGTGGCCTGTTTGGGGCAGTGACTGAAGAGGGACAAACAAAACACACCCACATTGAACTACAACTCCAAGACACAAATCTAAATGTTCTTAATGAGTAACGAAAAATCCCAGGCGGAATCGGCAAGTTAGCGCCTCTTTAATGTTATTACAAGCAATATTTCAAGGTTACAGTTGTGTGTCTAATACAACAAGGCATTCTGTAAGACTTCAGTGTTTAAATGCAATATTCAATTAAGGCTAGTAAAAGTATGTTAAAGCACAGCAACTATAGACAGGTTGGTTGTTGTGCAACCAGCACATGCAGAGCTATGGGGCAAAACAAACGGTTGGCTTAGATTGAATAAATATAATTGATTTGTCAAAATGTTTATTGAAAACATACATTTTACACAATGAGCACTTGTCTCAAATACATTGCTACTGTTGGTTTGCTAGCTAGCAAATTTGCCAAATTAGCATTGACATGAAATCAGTCAAAACACCTCAACAAGACACAAAGAACAACATGAAACTAGTCACGATTCCCCACAGGCAGTTTGTCATTGTTGGAAGCCATCTGGCCATCCAGAATCACAACTCACCATTGAAATATGTGAATCGTTTATGACGTTATCAGCTAACCCATCTATAGTGCACACACAGCAAACTGTATTAAGTGTAACAAAAAATGCATTCATCACTCTCAAAAATGTCTGAAAGACTTTAAAGTGCTACATGCATGGTATAGCCAAGCCCACAAACACAAAAAAACAAGAATTACCTTTGCTGACTGTCTCCAAGTCCTCACAGACACTGAGCCGACAAGATGTACTCAGAATTTCACAATAAACACAGAGACTAGATATAATAATTTTCAACTGTGATTGGGAGTTCAGTCCATAGGCTAGAGCTAGTCTGAGGACTTGGAGGTAGCAGCGGCTCTTTTTTTCCTCTTCCTGGTTGGCAGGAAATGCAGCCATTTTAAGATAACAGGAGGAGACGCATGCTCCGCAGTCACACCTGCAATCAATTAAGACAAAACACAAAGAATCAGTTTGAACAGACCAATAGGAGGCATGTAACATGACTATGTTAATTAACTCAACAATATCAGCTACACCCTGTCACATCCTTGCCCACGTAAAAATAAAATGTGTCCCACATTCGCTAATATCAAACACTACATATCTGAAAAGGAAGCTTCTTCGGGTTTCTTGAAGTCAACTAGTGCAGCTCTGTCAGTTTGGGTCCTGATGGGATTAGGAACTGCCTACAGTCAGAGATGGAGGAGGAAGCGAAACATCTCACTCCTTAATTCTTTCTGGTTCATATACAGTACAGTCAATTAACTAATTATACCAGACCCGAGAGCCACTCCTTAAGTAGACCGGAACTTTGACCATTTTTTTCAATGGTAAACGTCCTGAATAAGATATCTTCATTTATCCACCATCTTTTCTAAAGTTTATCTGCTGACAAAAACATTACCCAAGGGCCCTCAGCCCACAATCCCCCCAGCCTAATCCCATCTGCATACATACACTTTACAAAATCCTTGCCATAACATCTCACTTTCTACCAGCCTTCTTTTCCTTCCCTTTCCTTTCCTATTCTTACATGTCCCATCACATACTGTTAACAGTTTTCTTCGAGTTTGGTCTTTTAAAAGTTACTTTAAGTTAATTAGGTTATAATGATAGTAATGCATGGTTGTCATTGTTTTTATGTCTTAACCTAAATGTGTTGTGTTGTTTATTTGTTTGTAATGTTTGCTTGCTTCATGGCTGTCATGGTAATTAAGTCCTATTGTCCCCAGTCCGTATTGTGTCCAAGAAAACAAAGAAACAAAAACAAAAAACAAAACAAAAAAAGCCCTCCGCCCCTTTTCCTTAGATGGGAAAAAAGTTGTTTTGACATCTGGGAGTCCATAGAAACCTTCCACCAGCGATGCTCTTGGCAGAAACTCCACGAGTCACGCCAATCCTTCAGGCTTGGAGGATTATTTTGAACATTGTCACCAGAGAGCCTCCTTGCCTCTCTCCAACCTGTCAAGGCTTTGGGCTTTACTGTCTCTGTAACCGTCAAGTCCTCAGTGTGCTGCTTGGCTAAAGGCTTGGGCGTCTTCCAAGCATCCCCCCATTCTGTAAGATTTACATTGTCATCCAAAGGCTTAGCATTCAGTCGTTTATCATTTTGTTCCTCTGTGAACTCTGGCCATTCCTGCTCCCAAGCCTCCAGAGATACTTGTTCTTTAATGTTCAACAACAGTGGTTGAGTCTTCCAGGCTTCTGACCATTTATCGACATCAAGTATGTCCGATGAAGCCTGAGTTTTTTGGGGGGCATCAAACTGCGATTTCTTGGGTGGTTCACGTTTCTTTGTGGGTGGTATGGGTGGAGGTACCACCTTGGCCTGGACTCCAAACCTGGCCTCCAAACCTGGCCTCCAAACCTGGTCTCCAAACCTGGACTCCAAATGTGCTGCTTCAATGTCAGCATCATTGTCAAGGCTCATCACGATTTTTCTGGAGTCAGACATGTCATCGCCCGTCCCTGTCTTCACAGTTTCTGCAATCATCTGATTCTCTGTGTGCTGCTTGAGTGAAGGCTTGGACGTCCTACAAACTTTCTTCCACCATGGAAGATTTACTGTGTCTTCCTGAGGAGGTGACGGTTTTCTGGCAAGCAGCTTCTTCTCCTTGGGTTGTGGGGCTGGGGGCTTTGCGCTCTTGGGTACGGTGGGCTTATTTTCCTCAGAGCTCTCCTTCCTCAGCTGAAGGAGTGGTTCATGTTTCTTCTCATGAGTTGGTGGCTCAGATTTATGTATATTTGGTGGAGGTGCCACTTTAGACCTGAAGTTAGACATGTCGCTGCTCTTTCCTTTCTTCTCCACTGCCGTAGATGTTCTATTTCTGCTGATTGCCAAGCGATTCTGCCACTCTCTGAAAGCCTTTACTTTTTCTGTAATGCCCCTGTTTTCTGTGTGCTGCTTGGGTAAAGGCCTGGACATCTTCCAAGAATCCTTCCACTCTTTAAGGTTAACTTTGTCATCCAATGGTTTAACTTTCAGTAGTTTGTTGCTTTTTTCCCGGCTGAACGTTGGCCATCCCCGCTGCCACGACAATGTTTGGTCGTAAAGGATTCTACTGAACTGCAGTGGTCGACACTTAAAGGGCTTTGACCATTCACTTGGACCATTCGGTAGTTCTCTATCCCTAATACCCCTCCACCATTTTCCCTCAGATCGTCTTTGTAAGTATTTGTAAGAGAGAATGACTTTGGGCAGAGGAGGAGGTGATGGTTTAGGTGGGGTGGGCTTCTTCTCCACTGGCTTGGGGATCTCTATCTTCACCCGTCGTGGTGATTTCTTGGGAGTGGGTGGGGGTGGGGGTGGGGGCGGGGCTGCGTCTAGTGGAGGATCAAGCCTAAACCGTTTCAGTAGAGGACAATACACCATCTTTCTGCCCTTTCCTTTCTTCTCCAATGCCATCAGTCGAATGTGCCGCTCTTTAATAAGCCTACGGATGAACACACAGAACCATAGCGAATTAGAAAAAAACAACACCATAACATTATTGAGGAGATGATCAAGAATCGTGTTGAGGATGGGGAGAAAATTAGAGGCAGACCATGAAACAGATCAGACCTCAACAACCCCCATGTCTGTCTGTCTGTCTGTCTGTCTGTCTGTCTGTCTGTCTGTCTTTCTGAAAGTCTTTCTGAAAGTCTTTCTGAAAGTCTGTGTTCATATATTACATTTGTTTTGTGATTTTACCGATTCAGGTCTCTATTTTCCTGCCCCTCCTTCTCCTGTCGTCCCTTCTCACTGATCTTCTGGGGTCTGTTCTCCCAAGGGTCTCGAAGCTGGCAGGGGTCGAACGCGATCCCTTTACCAAACACAGCCCTTTTATCCCTGTCTGACGACATCATGCCACCTCCTGACATAAAAAAAACACATAGCATGTATGACAGCATGTTAGTATTGTCCAGACACTGGCATTCATTTATTGCAGATCTGGGATGAGTGTAGTTTTAAAGGCCCAATGCAGCCATTTTATATCAATATCAAATCATTTCTGGGTAAAAATGAAGTACCTTACTGTGATTGTTTTCAATCAAAATGGTCAAAAAACAAATATGCTTCTTAGCAAAGAGCAATGCCTAACTATTATTTGGCAATAGTTTCAAATTTATCATCAAATATTTTTGACTCGTTGACAGAAGCTGTATTTTCAAATAAACTATGATGTACAATCATTTCTGGCACAGGCCTGATATATTGATATGCATGCAAGCCACTCTCCGGAATAAGTGTCCATATCTACAGCAGCTATTTTTGGTAGAGCAACAACAGCTGTTCCTTGAACACCCTAAATAGCCACTGAGGCTAACACTATCTAGCTAGCTAGTACAGAAAAACAGGCCTTATCTACTTTACAGACTTTATAATCCATTACACAGACTATCTAGCCTTTACTTCTTAGCTAGGGCTCCTATAAAACAGAGATTTATATCTCAATGGGACTATTGTTCATAACTGAATGATAAATAAATAAATAAATACAATGTCCCTACCTTGCTCCTTCACTGTGAGTGGGAACGGTGTTTGTGCTTGTCTTAGACCCGCCCCCAATGCTTCGATTGGCTAAAAAACTTACTGGCATTTGGGCTGAATCAAAATATGGATTACGCCTTTAAGATTTAAATTCAAGCATTTCCACATTATTTTCAAATATCCATAACACACCATAAATTCCATGCAGTTTATAACACTGAGTTTAAGGGTAATCTGAGTCCTCACCCATATTTTCCTCTAAAGGTTTATGGTCTTCTAACACTACTTATTTACAAAAGTTTTATTGAGTTCAGAAATTTCAGAGAGAGTTCAAATTAAACAACCTCATTGTCAATCGTAGAGTAAAATGTATATTTTTGTCGTGGAACTTTAATACTATAGTCCACTATTGCATTTAACCTGTGTTAACTTTATATCAGAGATAATACATGATAGTGTTTAGTCTTTCATTGTTTTTTCATCTTGACATTGTATTTTGCGTGTAAATTTCAATAAAATTATTGTTATATTTACATTTTACAATTGATCTCTTATTCAATTATTTGCCAGCTTGCGGTGTGGCTGTGATCTCTTAACTCTGGGCTAGGTGGAACGTTTGCGTCCCACCCTAGTCAACAGCCAGTGGAATCACGTGGCGCGAAATACAAATACCTCAAAAATGCTATAACTTCAATTTCTCAAACATTTGACTATTTTACACCATTTTAAAGACAAGACTCTCGTTAATCTAACCACATTGTCCGATTTCAAAAAGGCTTTACAGCGAAAGCAAAACATTAGATTATGTCAGGAGAGTACCCTGCCAAAAATAATCACACAAAGCAAGCATATATGTCACAAAAACCAAAAACACAGCTAAATGCAGCACTAACCTTTGATGATCTTCATCAGATGACACTCCTAGGACATTATGTTATACAATACATGCATGTTTTGTTCAATCAAGTTCATATTTATATCAAAAACCAGCTTTTACATTAGCATGTGATGTTCAGAACTAGCATACCCACCGCAAACTTCCGGTAAATTTACTAAATTACTCACGATAAACGTTCACAAAATACATAACAATTATTTTAAGAATTATAGATACAGAACTCCTTTATGCAATCGCTATGTCAGATTTTAAAATAGCATTTCGGCAAAATCACATTTTGCAATATTCTGAGTACATAGCTCGGCCATCACGGGCTAGCTAATTTGACACCCACCAAGTTTGGGCTCACTAAACTCAGAATTACTATTAGAAAAATGTGATTACCTTTGCTGTTCTTCGTCAGAATGCACTCCCAGGACTTCTACTTCAACAACAAATGTTGTTTTGGTTCCAAATAATCCATAGTTATATCCAAATACCTCCGTTTTGTTCGTGCGTTCAGGTCACTATCCGAAGGGTAACGCGTGAGTGCATTTCGTGACAAAAAAATATATTTTGTGACAAAAAAATATCAAAATATTCCATTACCGTAGTTAGAAGCATGTCAAACGCTGTTTAAAATCAATTTTTATGCTATTTTTCTCGTAAAATAGCGATAATATTCCAACCGGGCAACGTTGTATTCATTCAAAGAGAGAAAGAAAAAAATGGAGAAGTCTCGTGAACGCACATCTCAGTCTCACTGTCCCCAGGCTGACCACTTACAAACTCTGCTGCTGTACTTTGCCCAGAGACAGCAGACACCCCATTCCACTTTCTGGCGGCTTTAGAGAGCCAATGGAAGCCTTGGAAAGTGTCACGTTACAGCACAGATGCTGTATTTTCGATAGAGATGCAACAGAAGGACAACAAATTGTCAGACAGGGCACTTCCTGTATGGAATCTTCTCAGGTTTTGGCCTGCCATATGAGTTCTGTTATACTCACAGACACCATTCAAGCAGTTTTAGAAACTTTAGAGTGTTTTCTATCCAAATCTACTAATTATATGCATATTCTCATTTCTGGGCAAGAGTAGTAACCAGTTTAAATCGGGTACGTTTTTTTATCCAGCCGTGAAAATACTGCCCCCTAGCCCAGACTTAAAGTGGAACTGACAGCATTTTAGCAACATGAAATCTTATTTAAATCTGTTCATATAGATATGGTCATTCTCACATTTTCATACATTCATAGAATGTTTGGGAATTTTGGAAAATTCTAGCGCAACACAGAGTGGGAAAATGGATGTGCTTTTGGACAAATAATATACACTGCAGTAAATAAAACCTAATAAAAAGTCTACGCAGACCGGTGCGCCATACCCAATCAGGGCTACAGTAGGCCTACATGCAAATAAGTCATTTGCCAAACGGGCTTGCCATCATTCACTTTGAACTGGACTGTGTGTTAACAAGCAGTAGCAACAGCGCGACTTTAAATCAATAGAACGCATTCGCCAAAGCCACAAAATACACCTGAATGGATTTCTGCAAATATGTAAATACCACGGGAGTCCTCTTACGTTTGGGAACTTCACAATCCTATTAATTAAACAACCATGAAAAGCTAGGCTCTCTCTCCCTCAGTTGCCTATGCACATCAACAAGATCAACAACTAATGTGAGATGAGCGAAAATCTAATGAGGGAATATTAGATAAACCCTCTCAAAATTTTTCAGGTAGTTGGAGGTCAAAATTGCACTGATAAACGATGGAGAATAGTAGCCTGCTCGTCCTTCTGCAGCTTGCCTGCCAGCTTGCCTGAATTGGAACTTGCCTGCCCATTTGAATGATGCCAAATACATTTGATTGACAACTAAGAGATAT
The DNA here is from genome assembly GCF_901001165.1 of Salmo trutta. Taxonomy (NCBI): domain Eukaryota; kingdom Metazoa; phylum Chordata; class Actinopteri; order Salmoniformes; family Salmonidae; genus Salmo; species Salmo trutta. The sequence goes on from NC_042971.1 coordinate 55,032,486, forward strand.
GCTAACTGTGGATAACAGTCGTTCAAATTCAGCATAGCTAGCTAGCAAAGCGATTCACATTCCTTGCTAGCTAACTAAATGACACCAGCAGCATCTATAGCTGTAGCCACCACAAAATGATGAGGGGAAAAAGTCAGTCACTCACCCACTCCAATGACACGACATCCTCCCAGACAGCTAGCTAGCTAGCTAACGTTAGGCTCTGTGTTTTTAGCTTGCTAGCTAAATAAATAGCTAGTTAAATAAGTAGATACAATATCCCGGGGTGTCAAACTCAATCAGCACACGGGCCATATTGAAAAAACAACACATTCACGGGCCAGACATAGCCTATTTGTTTTTACAAAAACATGTGCAACTGCAACCCAAACTGGCAATTCTTTTGTTTTAAAAAATATGGCAATTTATAATGTCTACTTATGTACATAAGATACTGTATATAGCATTTTAACATATTAAAACAAAATAAGAGATACATTATATTTGTCCAGCCTTTGTTGCTATGCTTGCAGATGTGCAGAATATGCTTGCAGATGTGCAGAATATGCTGCGACCCTAATCAAAAAGTATTTAATAACTCAAAATAACTAAAACATTGTAAGTTGTTGTAACATGTAAACTTAAAACATGTTTTTATTTTTTTTGCACTGTATGGATCACCGGTGCAGTTGAATGCAGCATGGCTTTATGGTGCATTCAAAATGTCTTGTAGTTGAGTAGCCAGCCTAGGCTACTGCTCAAATGTTGCTGTAATAGGCCAACATGTTTCTCTTTTGCATGGTGTTTAGTTGCAGGTTTTGTTTTTTGGTTAATCATTGTCAAATTTTAAAAACTGAAGCCAGACTGCAACATTTTAGTAGCCAGCTATGACTGTGGCATGTGTCTGTACACTTTCCATCTGCTGCGCACTGTTAATGGGACACAGGAAAGCCTCAATTGAAGTTGAATTCACAGATGCCAGCGCATCAGGTTGTAATTTCATAAAGTAGATGACTCAGCTGTTGACTCATTTAGACTCACTTGAGTGTCCTATTTGGCCCACGGGCCTTGTGTTTGACACATGTGCACTAGCCTATTAGCCACGTTATGATTGACTTGTGATCATTGCCCTTGCTAGTTTGATTGTATTGACATACACAGTCTAAGTTACAGTCGTCCGTTTTTGTTCAACATTTTGAGTCATTGAAACTGCAACGGTGCAGCAAACAACGTACAAACAACAATTTACCACTTGATAGCAATATTTTTTGGACTACCAAGAAATGTATTGGGGAATCATATTAATTATGCATTGAACTGCATCCATCTATTCTTCCAACAATACCTTACTGTACATCATGTGATTTTTTTGTCAAATAGAACATATTTTTAAAACTTCTTAAAACCTGTTAGTGATCCCTTCGCGCGCCAATCGCTTTAGCGGGATCGATTTGACACCATCCAGTGAAATTGCAGAGCGCCAAATTCAAACTAGAGAAAGATCAATATTCATGAAAATATAAGTGTAATACATCAAAATAAAGCTTAACTTCTTGTTAATCCAGCCGTAGTGTTAGATTTCAAAAAGGCTTTACGGTGAAAGCAGACCATGCGATTATCTGAGGACAGCGCCCCGCATACAAACACATGAAAATCATTTTCAGGCAGGTGGCGACACAAAAGTCAGAAATAACGATATAATAAATGCCTTACCTTTGAAGATCTTTTTCTGTTGGCACTCCAAAAAGTCCCAGAAACATCACAAATGGTCCTTTTGTTCAATAATGTTCTTCTTTATATCCCCAAAATGTCCATTTATTTGGCGCGTTTGATTCAGAAATACACCGGTTCCAACTCGCCCAACATGACTACAAAGTATCTAATAAGTTACCTGTAAACTTGGTCCAAACATTTCAAACAACATTCCTAATCCAACCTCAGGTATCCTAAAACGTAAATAATCAATACAATTTAAGACGGGATAAACTGTTTCCAATACCGGATAAAAACAACCTGAAGTGCGTTCCAGTTTACTCGCACCAAACAGTAGAGTCCACATGGAGAAACACTTACAAAGAACAGCCATACTTCTTCATTTCTGAAAAGAAAAACATCAACCAATTTCTAAAGACTGTTGACATCTTGTGGAAGCCATAGGAACTGCAACCAGGTTCCTATTAAATAGGGCTTCCCATAGAAAAACATTGGGAAATACTATGACCTCAATTTTTTTTTCCCCCTGGATGTTTTGTCCTCTGGGTTTTGCCTGCCAAATCAGTTCTGTTATACTCACAGACATTATTTGAACAGTTTTAGAAACTTTAGAGTGTTTATCCAAATCTACCAATTACATGCATATCCTAGCTTCTGGGCCTGAGTGACAGGCAGTTTACTTTGGGCACGCTTTTCATCCAGAAGTGGAAATACTTACCCCTATCCCTAAGAAGTTGGTTTTGAAGCATAAACTGGGAATTTGATATTTTTGACTGATATGATTGTCTGTTTGTTTCATATCTGCAAAGTAGTTAAAACACTGTCTGTTCCACTTCAAGGCCAGCACGCAAACGCACACACACAAACACACAGAAATCAGTACCATGGACAGACATATGACACTGTATTTAGAAACATTGATTGGACCATTTTTTTGGTATCTTTAAGTTTGTTAAACAACTTGCAGACTTGTTTACGTGCTGCTGTGCGTTTTGTTGTCAATCTTACTTTGCTAGCTGACTACTTCACGGTTTTTACTTTTTCATTACCATATATTTTTAGTTTTTCCCTCACTCAACTTTTTTCATTCAACTTTTTCACCCCGGAGGTTTTATCTGGACATGGTTCGTCAGGACTTCAAACAGCCGAAGCTAAGTAACATTAACACAATGCCTTCTAATTGCAGTCGTTGTACTTATAATATACAGGAGAACGATTGCCTTACGGCGAGGATAGCTGTGCTGCAAGCCCAGCTTCAGACGCAATCGTTAGGCAAGGGCAATTTCAGTGTAGGAAAGGATGAAACAGCGTCTGTGCCACCAGTAAGTACTCCATTACCCGCAGTATTAGACTTAAAACGAATCATCCAGCGATCATACACTGTTTACCAGGGGGCAGGGCTACCGACGTTAAGGCTAATCTAAAGACGGTGCTGGCTAAAGCTAAAATTAGCAAGTGTAGAGAGTATAGAGATATTGTTATCCACGTCGGCACCAACGATGTTAGGATGAAACAGTCAGAGGTCACCAAGCGCAACATAGCTTCAGCGTGTAAATCAGCTAGAAAGATGTGTCAGCATCGAGTAATTGTCTCTGGCCCCCTCCCAGTTAGGGGGAGTGATGAGCTCTACAGCAGAGTCTCACAACTCAATCGCTGGTTGAAAATTGTTTTCTGCCCCTCCCAAAAGATAGAATTTGTAGATAATTGGCCCTCTTTCTGGGACTCACCCACAAACAGGACCAAGCATGGCCTGTTGAGGAGTGACGGACTCCATCCTAGCTGGAGGGGTGCTCTCATCTTATCTACGAACATAGACCGGGCTCTAACTCCTCTAGCTCCACAATGAAATAGGGTGCAGGCCAGGCAGCAGGCTGTTAGTCAGCCTGCCAGCTTAGTGGAGTCTGCCACTAGCACAGTCAGTGTAGTCAGCTCAGCTATCCCCATTGAGACCGTGTCTGTGCCTCGACCTAGGTTGGGCAAAATTAAAGATGGCGGTGTTTGCCTTAGCAATCTCACTAGAATAAAGACCTCCTCCATTCCTGTCATTATTGAAAGAGATCGTGATACCTCACATCTCAAAATAGGGCTACTTAATGTTAGATCCCTCACTTCAAAGGCAGTTATAGTCAATGAACTTATCACTGATCATAATCTTGATGTGATTGGCCTGACTGAAACATGGCTTAAGCCTGATGAATTTACTGTGTTAAATGAGGCATCACCCCCTGGTTACACTAGTGACCATATCCCCCGCGCATCCCGCAAAGGCGGAGGTGTTGCTAACATTTACGATAGCAAATTTCAATTTACCAAAAAAAAACTACGAGCTTCTAGTCATGAAATCTATGCAGCCTACTCAATCACTTTTTATAGCTACTGTTTACAGGCCTCCTGGGCCATATGCCGCGTTCCTCACTGAGTTCCCTGAATTCCTATCGGACCTTGTAGTCATCGCAGATAATATTCAAATTTTTGGTGACTTTAATATTCACATGGAAAAGTCCACAGACCCACTCCAAAAGGCTTTCGTCGACTCAGTGGGTTTTGTCCAACATGTCTCTGGACCTACTCACTGCCACAGTCATACTCTGGACCTAGTTTTGTCCCATGGAATAAATGTTGTGGATCTTAATGTTTTTCCTCATAATCCTGGACCATTGGACCACCATTTTATTACGTTTGCAATCGCAACAAATAATCTGCTCAGACCCCAACCAAGAAGCATTAAAAGTCATGCTATAAATTCTCAGACAACCCAAAGATTCCTTGATGCCCTTCCAGACTCCCTCTGCCTGCCCAAGGATGTCAGAGGACAAAAATCAGTTAACCACCTAACCGAGGAACTCAATTTAACCTTGCGCAATACCCTAGATGCAGTTGCACCCCTAAAAACTAAAAACATTTGTCATAAGAAACTAGCTCCCTTGTATACAGAAAATACACGAGCTCTGAAGCAAGCTTCCAGAAAATTGGAACGGAAATGGCGCCACACCAAACTGGAAGTCTTCCGACTAGCTTGGAAAGACAGTACCGTGCAGTATCGAAGAGCCCTCACTGCTGCTCGATCATCCTATTTTTCCAACTTATTTGAGGAAAATAAGAACAATCCGAAATGTCTTTTTGATACTGTCGCAAAGTTAACTAAAAAGCAGCATTCCCCAAGAGAGGATGGCTCTCACTTCAGCAGTAATGAATTCATGAACTTCTTTGAGGAAAAGATCATGATCGTTAGAAAGCAAATTACGGACTCCTCTTTAAATCTGCGTATTCCTCCAAAGCTCAGTTGACCTGAGTCTGCACAACCCTGCCAGGACCTAGGATCAAGGGAGACACTAAAGTGTTTTAGTACTATATCTCTTGACACAATGATGAAAATAATCATGGCCTCTAAACCTTCAAGCTGCATACTGGACCCTATTCCAACTAAACTACTGAAAGAGCTGCTTCCTGTGCTTGGCCCTCCTATGTTGAACATAATAAATGGCTCTCTATCCACCGGACGTGTACCAAACTCACTAAAAGTGGCAGTAATAAAGCCTCTCTTGAAAAAGCCAAATCTTGACCCAGAAATTATAAAAAACTATCGGCCTATATCGAATCTTCCATTCCTCTCAAAAAATTTTGAAAAAGCTGTTGCGCAGCAACTCACTGCCTTCCTGAAGACAAACAATGTATACGAAAAGCTTCAGTCTGGTTTTAGACCCCATCATAGCACTGAGACTGCACTTGTGAAGGTGGTAAATGACCTTTTAATGACGTCAGACCGAGGCTCTGCATCTGTCCTCGTGCTCCTAGATCTTAGTGCTGCTTTTGATACCATCGATCACTACATTCTTTTGGAGAGATTGGAAACCCAAATTGGTCTACATGGACAAGTTCTGGCCTGGTTTAGATCTTATCTGTCGGAAAGATATCAGTTTGTCTCTGTGAATGGTTTGTCCTCTGACAAATCAACTGTAAATTTCGGTGTTCCTCAAGGTTCTGTTTTAGGAACACTATTGTTTTCACTATATATTTTACCTCTTGGGGATGTCATTCGAAAACATAATGTTAAGTTTCACTGCTATGCGGATGACACACAGCTGTACATTTCAATGAAACATGGTGAAGCCCCAAAATTGCCCTCGCTAGAAGCCTGTGTCTCAGACATAAGGAAGTGGATGGCTGCAAACTTTCTACTTTTAAACTCAGACAAAACAGAGATGCTTGTTCTAGGTCCCAAGAAACAAATAGATCTTCTGTTGAATCTGACAATTCATCTGGATGGTTTTATAGCCGTCTCAAATAAAACTGTGAAGGACCTCGGCATTACTTTGGTCCCTGATCTCTCTTTTGAAGAACATATCAAGACTGTTTCAAGGACAGCTTTTTTCCATCTACGTAACATTGCAAAAATCTGAAACTTTCTGTCCAAAAATGACGCAGAAAAATTAATCCATGCCTTTGTTACTTCTAGGTTGGACTACTGCAATGCTCTACTTTCCGGCTACCCGGATAAAGCACTAAATAAACTTCAGTTAGTGCTAAATACGGCTGCTAGAATCCTGACTAGAACCCAAAAATTTGATCATATTACTCCAGTGCTAGCCTCCCTACACTGGCTTCCTGTTAAGGCAAGGGCTGATTTCAAGGTTTTACTGCTAACCTACAAAGCATTACATGGGCTTGCTCCTACCTATCTTTCCGATTTGGTCCCGCCGTACGTACACTACGGTCACAAGACGCGGGCCTCCTAATTGTTCCTAAAATTACTAAGCAAACAGCTGGAGGCAAGGCTTTCTCCTATAGAGCTCAATTTTTATGGAATAGTCTGCCTACCCATGTGAGAGACGCAGACTCAGTCTCAACCTTTAAGTCTTTACTGAAGACACATCTCTTCAGTAGGTCCTATGATTAAGTGTAGTCTGGCCCAGGGGTGTGAAGGTGAATGGAAAGGCTGGAGCTACGAACCACCCTTGCTGTCTCTGCCTGGCCGGTTTCTCCTCTTTCCACTGGTATTCTCTGCCTCTACCCCTATTACAGGGGCTGAGTCCCTGGCTTACTGGTGTTCTTCCATGCCGTCCCTGGGAGGGGTGCGTCACTTGAGTGGGTTGAGTCACTGACGTGATCTTCCTGTCTGGGTTGGCGCCCCCCCCCCCCCCCCCCCCTTGGGTTGTGCCGTGGCGGAGATCTTTGTGGGGTATACTTGGCCTTGTCCCGGGATGGTATGTTGGTGGTTGGAGATATCCCTCTAGTGGTGTGGGGGCTGTGCTTTGGCAAAGTGGGTGGGGTTATATCCTGCCTGTTTGGCCCTGTCTGGGGGTTTCATCGGATTGAGCTACACTGTCTCCTGACCCCTCCTGTCTCAGCCTCCAGTATTTATGCTGCAGTAGTTTATGTGTCAGGGGGCTAGGGTCAGTCTGTCACATATGGGGTATTTCTCTTGTCTTTTCCGGTGTCCTGTGTGAATTTAAATATGCTCTCTCTAATTCTCTCTTTCTCTCTTTCTTTCTTTCTCTCTCTCTGAGGACCTGAGCCCTAGGGCCATGCCTCAGGACTACCTGGCTTGATGACTCCTTGCTGTCCCCAGTCCACCTGGCCGTGCTGCTGCTCCAGTTCCAACTGTTCTGCCTGCAGCTATGGAACTCTGACCTGTTCACCGGACGTGCTACCTGTCCCAGACCTGCTGTCCCAGACCTGCTGGAACCCTGACCTGTTCACCGGACGTGCTACCTGTCCCAGACCTCTTGTTTTCAACTCTCTAGAGACAGCAGGAGCGGTAGAGATACTCTCAAATATCGGCTATGAAAAATCCAACTGACACTTACTCTTGTGTTACTGACTTGTTGCACCCTCGACAACTACTATGATTATTATTATTTGACCATGCTGGTCATTTATGAACATTTGAACATCTTGGCCATGTTCTGTTATAATCTCCACCTGGCACAGCCAGAAGAAGACTGGCCACCTCTCATAGCCTGGTTCCTCTCTAGGTTTCTTCCTAGGTTTTGGCCTTTCTAGGGAGTTTTTCCTAGCCACCGTGCTTCTACACCTGCATTGCTTGCTGTTTGGGGCTTTAGGCTGGGTTTCTGTACAGCACTTTGAGATATCAGCTGATGTAAGAAGGGCTATATAAATACATTTGATTTGATTTGAAGGCCTAGGTGCCTCTGTGGCTTATTTTTGCCTAACAGATTTATGGTTTTGTCATAAACGGTTTTGTCATGTGGCTCCCTGTAACAGGAGCTTTGTTACATAATGATTGCATAGACCAGAAAAAAATTCAAAAGGTGAACATTATATTTTTTTTATTCTAAAAAATGTATACACTGCTGTTCAAAAGTTTGGGGTCACTTTGAAATGTCCTTGTTTTTGAAAGAAAAGCACATTTTTTGTACATTAAATTAACATCAAATTGATCAGAAATACAGTGTAGACATAATTTTGAAAATGACTATTGTAGCTGGAAACGTCAGATATTTTATGGAATATCTACATAGGTGTACGGAGGCCCATTATCAGCAACCATCACCCCTGTGTTCCAATGGCACGTTGTGTTAGCTAATCCAAGTTAGCTAATACAGACTTCTGGACAGACTTCTCCCTATCTTAGCTACTGTTGTATTTGTAACGCCCTGGCCATAGAGAGGGGTTTTTGTTCTTTATTTTGGTTAGGCCAGGGTGTTACATTGGGTGGGCGTTCTATGTTCTTTTTTCTAGGTTGGTTTGTTTCGTTGATTTTGGCCGTGTGGCTTCCAATCAGGCACAGCTGTAGTTTGTTGTTGCTGATTGGGAGTCACACATAAGTAGCCTGTTTTTCCTTTGGGTTTTTGTGGGTGATTGTTTCTGTCTAGTGTTTTCTATTTCGTTCATTTTTGACCAGACAGGACTGTTTGCTGTCGTTGCTGTTTAGTGTTTTGTTTATAGTGGTTCATTTTATTAAATATTCAAAATGAATACACATCCTCCTCTGCACCTTGTTTTTATTACGATGACAGCCCTTACAGTATTAATGTTTTGACCATGACAGTTTTACAATCCAGGGTTACTCCAAGTAGTTTAGTAACCTCAACATGCTCAATTCCCACAATATTCATTACGAGACGTAGTTGAGGTTTAGGGTTTAGTGAATGATTTGTCCCAAATTGAATGCTTTTAGTTTAGGAAATATTTAGGACCAGCTTATTTCTTGCTACCCATTCCGAAACTAACTGCAGATCTTTGTTAAGTGTTGCGGTCATTTCAGTTGCTGTAGTAGCTGACGTGTACTGTTGACTAACCCCATTCCGTACAAATTTGCGCAACCGCGACATTCAAACAAAGCTGCAATGAAAACTAATGGGACTGTAGCGACTGTGTTGGCATCAAAATCTGGGGTGTGAACTACAATTCTATTCAAGCATTGATTGGCATGGTAATGGCCCGATAGTATTGGAGAAAAGACCCCTCTGACACTGTACGTTAAATTGTGATGTGTCATGACGTAACGTACAGCACGCAAAACGCAACTCATTCTGTGTCGTACAACCTCTCTCCACCAGGTGTAGCGCTTCTCTCGCAGAATAAAAACAAGAAAGGGACAGGGTAAGGGGGGATACCTAGTCAATTGTACAACTGAATGCATTCATTTTTTGCATCATCACTGCAAGCCATCGTGACTCTCAAAAGCTGCGACAGCCGCTGTTTACTTCTGAAGATAACTTTAGCGCCGCCATAAAAACCCGATTCAAATTCGACACAAACCTTCAAATAGGTATGCAATGACACATTATATAAACTCTTTTAAGTGTTTTATTTACATTTTAGAGGTGATAAGTTGGACAGATCAGAAGAAAAAAAAGTTTCCCCAAACAGCTCATCTCCCACTTTCCATATCACGCAGTAGGTTTCGCTTCCCCATCCGCCATTTTAAAAAGACCCAACGGAGCTCATTGCCTTCTTCAATCATGCAGAGACGGGTAGCATGAAGGTCTCGTCATTGATTTTGCTGGAAAGGGGAGAAATTGTGCTTTACAATAATATTCATATTACTGTTGACCTGGAAGTATTATGTTTTTGGGGCTCTAAAATAAGGTCAATTGTACGTTACAGTGCGATGTACAAAAGTGCGTTAGCTAACTATACAGTGTTGAGTCATCCGCATACATAGACACACTGGCCTTACTCAAAGCCAGGGGCATGTTGTTAGTAAAGATTGAAAAAGCAAGGGGCCTTAACAGCTACCCTGGGGAATTCCTGATTCTACCTGGATTATGTTTGAGAGGCTTCCATTAAAGAACACCCTCTGTGTTCTGTTAGTGTAACTCTTTATCCACATTATAGCAGGGGGTGTAAAGCCATAACACATACATTTTTCCAGCAGCAGACAATGATCGATAATGTCAAAAGCTGCACTGAAGTCTAGCAATCATAATTTTATCATAAATTTTTCTCAGCCAATCATCAGTAATTTGTGTAAGTACTGTCTTGTTGAGTGTCCTTTCCTATAAGCGTGCTGAAAGTCTGTTTGTTTACCGTAAAATAGCATTGTATCTGGTCAAACACAATTTTTTTCAAAAGTTTACTAAGGGTTGGTAACAGGCTGATTGGTCGGCTATAGATCCACTCTCTTTACTATTCTTGTGTAGCGGAATGACTTTAGCTTCCCTCCAGACCTGAGGCCACATACCTTCTAGTAGGCTTAAACTAAAGATGTGGCAAATAGGTGTGGCAATATAGTCTGCTATTATCCTCAGTCATTTTCCATCCAGATTCCAGTGGCTTGTCATTGTTGATAGACAACAATAATTTTTTAATCCTCTTCCACTCTGACTTTACTGAATTCAAAAGTACAATTCTTGTCTTTCATAATTTGGTCTGATATACTTGGATGTATAGTGTCAGCATTTGTTGTTGGCATGTCATCCCTAAATTTGCTTATCTTGCCAATGAAAAAGTCAGGAATTAACTGAGCTGGTCTTGGATCATTAATAAGTAATTGTTTCATCGCAGCTTCAAAATGCGTGGACAGAGTCCAGGAGCCAAGATGATTTAGATGGACTCCATCATTCCTGTAGAGTATCTTCTGTCTCCAAAAGGTGGCAAAGTTATCAATAAAAGTGACTCCGGCAGAGCTACAGTAATCTGTCCTTCAGTTTGTTGTCCGTTGCCGTGCCATTTCTGACTGGAAAGCTATAATTCCACTCTTGAAAAAGCCTATGGAGCACACAGAACAATGGCCAGTTAGAACTTTTATTTTTATTGGAATCACATATGGATTTTTTTTTGTTTTGGACTGATGCCTGACTAAGCATTCTGCTCAATGCATCATCAATGAAGATTTCATCAAAAGTCCATTACAGTGTTTGGAAATACAATGACATTCAAAAAGGAGGCAAATAATTAGTAGGAAAACCAAATTTTGGTGTCACCAGATTGACTTTAGATGCAGTATAATGTCAGCTAGCTGGCTAAGATTGAGAGGAGGCCACCGGATTTTAGCTAGCTAACATTAGCATCGCTAGCTATTTTTGACAAACTGTGCTAGCTAATGACAACATTGCCATCTGTCTAAAGTACGTTTTACAATGCTGGCAAAGTTGTTTCCTACTAAATATTTGACTACTTTAGCAATGTCATCGTATTTCCAGGCACTATAGTGTAATTTAGACTAAACAATAGTTAGCCTCGGTCCAGAATGACTGGGCTGATCACCACATTAGGGCACCACTATGGCGCCACCGGTATAGGGTGGCTTGAGAACGTTCATATCAATGGCATGATATGACGGAGGTGCAACCTATTTGTTTTGGGTTTTTTTACCTTTATTTAGCTAGACAAGTCAGTTAAGAACAAATTCTTATTTCCAATGACAGCCTAACCCGTCCAAACCCTAAACCGGACGATGCTGGGCCAATTGTGCACCGCCCTATGGGACTCCCAATCATGGCTGGTTGTAATACAGCTTGGAATCAGTGATGCCTCTAGCACTGAGATGCAGTGCCTTCGACCACTGCGCCACTCGGGAGCCCATAATCAATAGGTGTCATTTGAAGGAAGAAAAGCACTGGGTTACAATTGAATGCCAGCCCTTAAATGAACTCATGAGAGGGAAAGGAATATCCCAGAAAATCAAGAGCACTGTCTGAATAGAAGATCATAACAATTACTTCAGGAGGTAGTATGTTTCTGTATGAAAATATTAAAAATAATCATCTCAAAGTTTTGGAGGGAAACGAGAAAGAGTGCATGCATCAAACAGACCCCCAACCACCCCTCCCCTCTCACAGTGCAGTCGTCAGAAGGGCCCGTACTGGGATTGGAGACCTGTGCTCTGCGGTGTGACAAGCCATCAAGAGCACATTAAAACCCCTCACAAATAGATAGCTGTGGCCATCTAAATCAGCCATCTTTACACCCCCAAGCTCCTCACTTTGTAGCCCTTCTTAGAAAAACAGGAATCCTTTGTAGAAAAACATCTTATTGTAAGGACAGATGCTGGGAGACGAGAAGCAAATACAGGGGGTGAATATTTCATTAATAAACAGACAGGAAACAAAACACGAACAGAATCTGGACAAGGGACACATAACGACATTAATGTTGACTCAGGAAAGAAACTAAGGAAGTGACAGATATAGGGGAGCGAATTAATAATGTGATGGAGTCCAGGTGAGTCCGATGAAGCGCTGATGCGCGTAACGATGGTGACAGGTGTGCGTAATGATAGGCAGCCTGGCGACCTCGGCGCCAGAGAGAATACTGTAAATTATGGTCAATCACTTCAAAAGCACCATGTTGTGTGTGTGTTCATATACTAAGTCTGTATTTGTTGGTGAATGTTAGTCTTTTTAAATTCAGATGACATCTTATCCATTCAGGGCACTCTTTTGCCACTTCTGCTGCTCTTGTTTTTCTATATCATTGAACTTCTTGGGTCTGTTCTCCCATCTGTTTCGGAGGTGTTGTCGTACACAGTATTTTCATTGTCCCTTGTGTGACATGATGCCACCTCCTGACAGAAAAAGCACATGACATGTATGGAACATGTCAGTACTGTGCAGACACTGGCATGCAAGTATAAAGTCACACTCCGTCAAATCTGCTGCAGCTATTTGTGGTACAGCAACAGCAGCTGTACCATTAGCACTTAAAAAGAGACCACTTTTGCACAATTGATTTCTAGTTAAGATTTCAAATCTCAATTAGCCTTTCCTGTTTAAATAAAGGTTTAATAAAATAAAGAAAAGTAGTGTTTTAACTCCCTACATTTGGTGCACAGAATAATTGAACATGCTCACTCAGATTATTTCCCCAAAGTTGTTTTGAATCACATCTATCGTCATCCATTTACCTGGAGCACAGAGCCTATAGTTATCAATTTAGTTGATGCAGAAAATATGAAATATGACATGACATTCGCATGCAATAAACAGTAATAGAAAAACCTAATCACTTCCCACATGACTGTCAGTCAAAATCAAACAACTGGTCCCTATACCCCATTCCAGTATGCATACCTGCATATTAATGCGTGGATCTAAACTGGCTTAGCTGTCCTGGCTGCAGTCTACCACTGAGGCTCAGTCAAAGTTCAGCTGCTGTGTGTCTGATTGTTCTTCCACCGTGTGTTAACAGTGGTAGCTCTGTGCATGACATATAATATATGTATAATATATACTGTGCCCTGTCGAGAGGGTGATGTTGGCCATTATGACCGTCCTTCATGCTTTAGGGCTATTTTTATCAATATGAGGGCTGATATGTCCATGTTGTATGCAAAGAGCACAGAGTTACACTGTAGAGTGATCCCTGGCCATTATTTGTGTCTCATTACTGTACAGCGTGTGATTGGAAGGAAGATGTAACAATTTATAAATCATAGTCATATCCATAATATCCTAATACAGAAAGCTATTGGGAATAAAGAACATAATGAATTGTGCCTGGTCATTTTCAGTGGTGTTAATAAGCTTCTGAAATGTCCAGAGCACAGAGAGTGGTGACTGTTCAGCATTGCAGCGGACTCTCTCCCTCTCTCTCCTCTCTCTTCTCTCTCTCTCCTCTCTCTCTCCTCTTTCCTCTCTCTCTCCTCTCTTCTCTCTCTCCTCTGTCTCATCTCTCTCTCCTCTCGCTCTCTCCTCTTTTTCTCTCGCTCCCCTCTCTCTCTCTCTCCTCTCTCTCACCTTTGTCTCATCTCTCTCTCCTCTCTCTCTCACCTTTGTCTCATCTCTCTCTCTCTTCTTTCTCTCTCGCCCCCCTCTCTCTCCTCTCTCTTTCTCTCTCTCCTCTCTCTTTCTCTCTCTCCTCTTTCTCTGTTGCTCCCCTCTCTCTCCTCTCTCCACTCTCTTCTCTGGAAAGCCGTGTCACAGATAGGTGAATGTGTGGCCCCAGCTGCTGTGTATTACCCCTATTTTACTGATACTGTAAATAAGACTGGCTGGATGTGGTTCTCTGACAGCAACTCTCTCAAATTGGCTTTAAGAAAACATCCAATATTCTGGTGTCTGGGTGCCGGGAGGACCCCAAGCACCGAGCCAGGTTTACTGAACAGGCAAGTCTGTACGGGGCTTTGAGGTAGTCAGTCGGGTCCCCTTGTCCGAGGGAGCCCAAAATGTGGTGCCATCATTACCGGCATGCCCGACACTCGGCTCAAAGTGGCATGTTTTGTGTGTGCGTGTATATGTGTGTCGCTCAAAGGGAGATACTGGGAGAGGAGAACCTATAGAAAGTAAACATACGACAGCAATGGGAAGGATCCAAAAGACATGCATGCCCCACTGCGCACGTACACGCACACACACATTGTAATGAGCACTTTGTTGTTTAGGAGTAGGGTGTTTTTACATTTGGCAGTACACTAGTCCTTTTTGGCACGCAACCCCATTTTGATATAAATATATGGGAAAAAATGCAAACCCCACCATACAAAAAAGGTGATGTAATCAACGGCCAATGTTCACTTTTTCATTGGGGATCTTGACAGTCTATTACAAATCAGTCTGACAGCTGAAGGAAGTATGGTTTGAAGTGACTGAAATGCATCAGAAAGGTATTGGGTTCAGAAGATTATCAAGCAATAATTTTGTATGTAGAAAAGAACAGCATCATTCTGTTCTAATGAGGCTTCTCTTGTGACCCCATTTTCAAATAAGGCACAATCCCTAGTTTGGGAAAATGCTGGTGTAATGTAATCAACTAAGCAATGCCAGCCTCCCATAAACACGTCCAATACGTACAGTTCTATTTTAAGCAATGAAAACCAATAGGTTACCAAGAAACCCATAATCGAATGTAGCCTATGTATTTCCATAATGAAGACATACAGATATATAGCTATACTCAGGGGCAGCATTTGGGTTCTTGCATTGGAACTATATGGAATTCTGTTTATATCACGGTATACCACAATAAACATAAAAGTACAAAAAATACTTTTGTCCATGAAGTGACATGTTCCCTTGCACAAAATCTAGCTGCTCTCTATCAGCACCATGGACAGCGCCCTACACACTAAAGCAAGATTTTCATCAAAACCAACCAGCTAGATTTTTTCAATCTTGTCTTTTCAAAAGAGTTGCAGCTTCCTTGATGCTCTGTCGAATTTGCTGAGTAATCGATTATTCCATTCTTCCTGAAATCTTCTTGTAAAATCCCCCTAAAATGCCAGTTAGATCAGTTGATATATACTGCTCAAAAAAATAAAGGGAACACTTAAACAACACAATGTAACTCCAAGTCAATCACACTTCTGTGAAATCAAACTGTCCACTTAGGAAGCAACACTGATTGACAATAAATTTCACATGCTGTTGTGCAAATGGAATAGACAACAGGTGGAAATTATAGGCAATTAGCAAGACACCCCCAATAAAGGAGTGGTTCGGCAGGTGGTGACCACAGACCACTTCTCAGTTCTTATGCTTCCTGGCTGATGTTTTGGTCACTTTTGAATGCTGGCGGTGCTTTCACTCTAGTGGTAGCATGAGACGGAGTCTACAACCCACACACGTGGCTCAGGTAGTGCAGCTCATCCAGGATGGCACATCAATGCGAGCTGTGGCAAGAAGATTTGCTGTGTCTGTCAGCGTAGTGTCCAGAGCATGGAGGCGCTACCAGGAGACAGGCCAGTACATCAGGAGACGTGGAGGAGGCCGTAGGAAGGCAACAACCCAGCAGCAGGACCGCTACCTCCACCTTTGTGCAAGGAGGAGCACTGCCAGAGCCCTGCAAAATGACCTCCAGCAGGCCACAAATGTGCATGTGTCTGCTTAAACAGTCAGAAACAGACTCCATGAGGGTGGTATGAGGGCCCGACGTCCACAGGTGGGGGTTGTGCTTACAGCCCAACACCGTGCAGGACGTTTGGCATTTGCCAGAGAACACCAAGATTGGCAAATTCGCCACTGGCGCCCTGTGCTCTTCACAGATGAAGCAGGTTCACACTGAGCACATGTGACAGACGTGACAGAGTCTGGAGACGCTGTGGAGAACGTTCTGCTGCCTGCAACGTCCTCCAGCATGACCGGTTTGGCGGTGGGTCAGTCATGGTGTGGGGTGGCATTTCTTTGGGGGGCCGCACAGCCCTCCATGTGCTCGCCAGAGGTAGCCTGACTGCCATTAGGTACCGAGATGAGATCCTCAGACCCCTTGTGAGACCATATGCTGGTGCGGTTGGCCCTGGGTTCCTCCTAATGCAAGACAATGCTAGACCTCATGTGGCTGGAGTGTGTCAGCAGTTCCTGCAAGAGGAAGGCATTGATGCTATGGACTGGCCCGCCCGTTCCCCAGACCTGAATCCAATTGAGTACATCTGGGACATCATGTCTCGCTCCATCCATCAACGCCACGTTGCACCACAGACTGTCCAGGAGTTGGCGGATGCTTTAGTCCAGGTCTGGGAGGAGATCCCTCAGGAGACCATCCGCCACCTCATCAGGAGCATGCCCAGGCATTGTAGGGAAGTCATACAGGCACGTGGAGGCCACACACACTACTGAGCCTCATTTTGACTTGTTTTAAGGACATTACATCAAAGTTGGATCAGCCTGTAGTGTGGTTTTCCACTTTAATTTTGAGTGTGACTCCAAATCCAGACCTCCATGGGTTGATAAATTGGATTTCCATTGATTATTTTTGTGTGATTTTGTTGTCAGCACATTCAACTATGTAAAGAAAAAAGTATTTAATAAGATTATTTCTTTCATTCAGATCTAGGATGTGTTGTTTAAGTGTTCCCTTTATTTTTTTGAGCAGTGTATATATGTCCTAACCGACTTGCCAAAACTATAGTTTGTTAACAAGAAATTTGTGGAGCGGTTGAAAAACAAGTTTTATGACTTCAACCTAAGTGTATGTAAACTTCCGACTTCAACTGTATTTATATATATTTGTGGGCAGAACTGAAAAAGCATATGCGAGCAAGGATGCCTACAAACCTGACTCAGTTACACCAGCTTTGTCAGGGGGAATGGGCCAAAATTCACCAAACTTATTGTGGGAAGCTTGTGGAAGGCTACCCGAAACATTTGACCCAAGTTAAACAATTTAAAGGCAATGCTACCAAATACTAATTGAGTGTATGTAAACTTCTGACCCACTGGGAATGTGATGAAAGAAATAAAAGCTGAAAAATATCATTCTCTCTACTATTATTCTGACATTTCACATTCTTAAAATAAAGTGGTGATCCTAACTGACCTAAAACAGGGCCTTTTTACTAGGATTAAATGTCAGGAATTGTGAAAAACTGAGTTTAAATGTATTTGGCTAAGGTGTATGTAAACTTCTGACTTCAACTCTATATATATATACAGTATGTAGGCTGTAATTGTAAATAATAATTTGTTCTTAACTGACTTGCCTAGTTAAATAAAGGTAAAAAATATGTAAATGTACCAAAGGCGCTAAAGAGGGTAGTGCGAACAGCCCAGTACATCACTGGGGCCAAGCTTCCTGCCATCCAGGACCTATATAATAGGCGGTGTCAGAGGAAATCCCATAAAGGCCATAAAATTATCAGAGACTCCAGTCACCCATGTGATAAACTGTTTTCTCTGCTACCGCACGGCAAGCGTACCGGCGCACCAAGTCTAGGACCAAAAGGCTCCTCAACAGCTTCTACCCCCAAGCCATAAGACTGCAGAACAATTCATAAAATCGCCACCGGACAATTTACATTGACCCCTCCTTCTCCCTCCTCCCTCCCTTTTGGACACTGCAGCTACTCACTGTTTGTTTGTTACATATGCATAGTCACTTTGCCCCAATCTACATGTACAGATTACCTCAACTAGCCTGTACCCCCGCACACTGACTCGGTACCACAAGCATTTCGCTACACTCGCATTAACATCTGCTAACCATGTGTATGTGACAAATAAAATGTGATTTGATTTGATTTTACCAGTGCCCCCTGTATATAGCCTCGTTATTGTTATTCTTATTGTGTTACTTTTTATTATTACTTTTTATTTTAGTCTACTTGGTAAATATTTTCTTCTTCTTGAACTGCACTGTTGGTTAAGGGCTTGTAAGTAAGCATTTCACGGTAAAGTCTACACTTGTATTCGGCGCATGTAACAAATACAGTTTGATTTGATTTGAATTTTTTTTAAATTCAGTTGAGCTTTTCCTCGGATGTATCATGCTTCTTCTTCGCTAACTGAACACGCTTTTCAAAGTGGATGAAAATTTGTTCTCGCATGTAGTTGTGGACAGACTAAAAGTCAGTCCATGTTTCAGTGAAGTAAGCACCTTCATAGCGGAGAGAGGCCCATAGAATCGTTGCAGGATATCAAGTGTGGTCTATTTGTCCTCACTGGAGCCAGAGCGGGCGATTTCAGTCTGCAAAAACCAATCAAGCGACACTAAACTCAGCTTCCACCAAATCTGTTTTGCTCAGATCCAGCAGTGCTTCCACCTTTTCACATCTAGAAAGTCATGGCTCTCTGGGTCAAGGGCACACAGGGCCTCCACCAGTTGTCTGTTGCGTTCTATCCTGCTGTTCTACTATACTGTCCACCACGTATTGCTGGAGATTTGTACTTACAGTACATAACGTCATCGTTTGCTTGGAGCGGGTGGCGCGTCAGCTTCTTGACGCTCTCCAACGTACTACGGTACACTTTGACTCCAGTGTAACCATCCGTTGCTTTTACCTTGAGTAATGTGTTTGGAGGATTCAGAAGACTTCTGTGCACCATGGTGGTTGTAAACTTAAAGCCGGGGTCCTTCACCAGCTTCAGCAGCCCTGCAACCTCGTCTTACTTCTTTGTTTTTTCCTGCTTTTTATGGAAACCTAAAGAAGTCATACCTAACCACCCACTGGCTTTCCATAGCCCCCCTACACATACCACAGAGGGCCCTGTCCATTGTTCTGACACGGCGCAGCGGAGATATAGATTTTTTGGGGGGGTCAAACTGTCACTCAATTATTTTAAGTTTATTGTTATTTTATATAGGGACATAAAACTAAGCAGAAAGGAACATTTCAACCTTGATTGAGTGACAAACATGTATAACAAATACATGTTTTATTGAGCTGTCTCTGTTATTTCCAGCTTTATAAGAAGCCTTTGCAAAACGTTGTGTCCTTCCAATATCCCTGGGATTTTCAGAAAATAACACATCAACTCTTGGGCGAAGCTATTAATATTGGTGCTAAAAAAATAAATACAAATTAAGTGAGATTATTTGGATTTAACTCTCACAAGGAGCAGTGAAATCTAAAGCGTTGATTGTAATATCCAAGGATATGAGAGGTTCTGGTACGTGGAACCCCCAGGGGAAGAAATTGTGAGGAGTTTGCCCGCTGCATGTATAATTACAGGTGCGTCGAAGTGTGACATGGATTATGCTAATGTGGGTTGATAGCTAATGAGTGTTATCGCAGGTGGTTGCACCTAAGGGAGTTTGATGGTAGGATTATTTTAAGGCCCAGCATGAACCAGTCACCCCACCCCAAAAGTTAAAAAAAACATCAGAATATTAAAGGTTGACTGCACTTCCTGATTTGGCCTTGTTTTGAAGATTGCTCATTAAGAAATACTAGCATGGGCCTCCAGAGTGGCGCAGCGGTCTAACGCTCTGCATTGCAGTGCTAGAGACGTCACTAAAGATCTGGGTTTGATGCCAGGCTGTGTCGTAGCTGACCACGACCAGTAGACCCATGAGGCGGCGCACAACTGGCCCAGAGTCGTCTGGGTTAGGGGAGAGTTTGGCCAGCCGGGATGTCCTTGTTCTATCGCACTCTAGCGACTCCTGTTGTGTACAGGATGCACACTGACACGGTCGCCAGTCTTTGCGAAGCATTGGAAAATCTCATTGGTCTTTGTGGTTGAATCTGGGTTTGAAATTCACTGCTTGACTGAGGGACCTTACAATTATTTGTATGTGTGTCCATGCAACTTATTATGTGACTTGTTAAACAATTTTTTTTACTCCTGAACTTATTTAGGCTTGCCATAACAAAGGGGTTTCCTCCGACACATTGGTGCGGCTGGTGTTCGGGTTAAGCGAGCAGTGTGTCAAGAAGCAGTGAGGCTTGGCAGGGTCGTGTTTTGGAGGACGCATGGCTTTCGACCTTCGCCTCTCCCAGTTCCATACGATGGGACAAGACTGTCACTACCAATTGGATATCACAAATTGGGGAGAAAAAGTGGTAAACAGTACAACAACAAAAAATAATAATAATGCCTGCAGCCATGACAGAAGTCAAACGAGAGTTGTCTTGGGGGTGTGGTTTGATGTGGGTGTGTTATGTTTTGCGTATCTTACCCTGGCACGTACTGTTGTTTGTCCCTTCTGAGTCACTGTATCAACAACATAGCCACTTCCTCAAAATAGTCCCTTCCTTAAAATATTCAGAATTAGATTAATAAAGAAATCTGTCATTATTTAGACTGAGGAGGTCTTACTCACGTCATTTTACATCTAGCTGAGGTGTTTGTTGCAGTATTTCTCAAGTAAAAATTTGGGACTGATTGCTGAGAACAATAACATATCTACAACTTCATAATCTGCAAGCTGTCAAACTATTGTAAACAAAGCACAAGCTAAATGTTAATCAGTGCCCAAAATCCCTTGCTTGGAAGCTAAGTTCCAACTTTGTGTTTGTCAATGAAGCTAGCAACTAGTAGTGTAGCTAGCAGGCACATTGAGTAGCCTGGCAACAATCAGCTTATCAAGTCACTGGCGAATGGCTAGTGGCGACGTGTGTTCTTCGGTGCCATTTTGTTTTTTACAACTTTCTCACTCTCTCTCTCACAGATTCATAAAGATTAAATCAAATCAAATTTTATTTCTCATATGCCCTGAATACAACTGGTATAGACTTTACTGTGAAATGCTTGCTTACGAGGACTTCCCAACAATACAGAGTAAAAAAAAAAAAAATAGTAACACCAGGAATAAAATAAAATACACAATAATGGAGCTATATACAGGGAATGCCAGTACCAGATCAATGTGCAGAGGTATGAGATATTTGAGGTAGATACAATGCCTTCAGAAAGTATTCACACCCCTTGACTTTTTCCACATTTTGTTGTGTTACAGCCTGAATTTAAAATGGATGAAATCTAGATTTTTTTGGTCACTGGCCTACACACAATATCCCATAATGTCAAAGTGGAATTATGTTTTTCGAAATGTGTCATTAGGTGGGTGTAGCTGGTGTATGAAGTCAGGTGCAGGAGAGCAGAATGATTGAGCAACGTACATTACTCAAAATAAAGGCACAAGGTAACAATACACTTGACCAACAATAAACGGTAATCAATTACGCACGGGTGAAACAGTACCCCTCGAAAACCAGCCATAACATACCGAATGACCATAGAAACAATCACGCACAAAAACATGGGGGAAACAGAGGGTTAAATACATTAACATGTAATTGGGGAATGAAACCAGGTGTGTAGAAAACAAAGACAAAACAAATGGAAAATGAAAGGTGGATCGGCGATGGCTAGAAGACCGGTGACGTCGACCGCCGAACGCCGCCCGAACAAGGAGAGGGACCGACTTCGGCGGAAGTCGTGACACAATGTTTACAAATTAATAAAAAATGAAAAGCTGAAATGTCTTGAATCTATGAGTATTCAACCCCTTTGTTATGGCAAGCCTAAATAAGTTCAGGAGTAAAAAAAATTGTTTAACAAGTCACATAATAAGTTGCATGGACACACATACAAATAATTGTAAGGTCCCTCAGTCAAGCAGTGAATTTCAAACCCAGATTCAACCACAAAGACCAATGAGATTTTCCAATGCTTCGCAAAGAAGAACACCAATGCGTAGATTGGTAGAAATAAAAAAAACAGACATTGAATATCCCTTTGAGCATGGTGAAGTTATTAATTACACTTTGGAGGGTGTATCAATACTACCAGTCACTACAAAGATACAGGCATCCTTCCTAACTCAGTTACCGGAGAGAAAGGAAACCGCTCAGGGATTTCACTTATGAGGCCAATAGTGACTTTAAAACAGTTATGGAGTTTAATGTCTGTGATAGGAGAAAACTGAGGATGGGTCAACATTGTAGCTACTCCACATAACTAACCTAATTGACAGAGTGAAAAGAAGGAAGCCTGTACAGAATACAAATATTTAAAAACATGCATCCTTTTTACAGCAAGGCACTAAAGAAATACTGCAAAAATGTGGCAAAGCAATTCACTTTTTGTCCTGAATACAAAGTATTATGTTTGGGGCAAATCCATTACAACATATTACTGAGTACCACTCTCCAGATCTTCAAGCATAGTGATGTCTGCATCATGTTATGGGTATAATTGCAATCGTTAAGGACTGGGAAGTTTTTCCCTGATTGGAGCTAAGCACAGGCAAATTCCTAGAGGAAAAGCTGGTTCGGCCTGCTTTCCACCAGACACTAGGATATGAATTAACCTTTCAGCAGGACAATAACCTAAAATAAAAAGGCCAAATATACACTGGAGTTGCTTACCAAGAAGACAGTGAATGTTCCTGAGTGGCCGAGGTTACAGTTTTGACTTAAATATACTTGAAGATCTATGTCAAGACCTGAAAACGGTTGTATAGTAATGATCAACAATCAATTTGACAGAGCTTGAAGTGTGGAAAGCTCTTAGAACGACTCACAGTTGTACACGCTGCCAAAGATGCTTCTATAGAGTATTGACTCAGGGGTGTGAATACTTATGGAAATTAGATTTCCTTTCCAATACATTTGCAAAAATGTTTTAAACATTTTTTTTCCCCACTTTGTCATTGTGGGGTATTGTGTGTAGATGGATGAGAGAAAACATTTTTTTTATCCATTTTGAATTCTGGCTGTAACACAACAAAATGTGGAATAAGTGAAGGGGTATGAATACTTTCTGAAGGCACTGTGTGTACATAAAGGCAGGTTAAAGTGACTAGACATCCAGATAGATAATAATATGAGTAAAATAATTAACAGAGCAGCAGCAGCAAATGAAGAGTGTAAACGTGTGTGTGTGTGTGTGTGTGTGTGTGTAATGTGTGTGCGTGTACAGTACCACATTAAGAATACATATACAGTACCCTTCAAAAGTTTGGACACACCTACTCATTCAAGGGTTTATTCTTTATTTTTACTATTTTCTACATTGTAGAGTAATAGTGAAGACATCAAAACTATGAAATAACACACATGGAATCATGCAGTAACCAAAAAAGTTTTAAACAAATCAAATAAATGTTACATTGGAGATTCTTCACTTAGCCACCCTTTGCCTTAATGACAGCTTTGCACACTCTCTGCATTCTTTCAACCAGCTTCATGACAAGGATAAGGATAGATAGAAAATGTCTGTGAAGACACTTGCCAGCTGGTATGCGCACCCTGGTATTCCATCTGGCCCGGCGGCCTTGTGATTGTTAACCTGTTTAAACGTTTTGCTCACACAGTAATCCGGAAAAACAGGGCCTTTCAGATGGTCTACACTATCAACAAATCAACAGCAAAAAAATGTCAATGTTTTCAACATGTTATAGACTTGCAATGTGTCAACACATGATATTGTACTTTATTGTACTTTCAACACACACACACACACACTCACACTGACAAACAGACACAAAAACAGACATACCCCACACAGAGAGAGAGAGAGAGACTTGAAACTCCAGCCAAACCACCTGGTCAATACACATTCCATAAAAATGACTATGCCAAGCAATTGAATTGGCCTGATGGGATCAGAGTTTAAAGATAGAGTCATGAGAGCTGTATGAATGATCTGAAAATTGGTTTGACCCCACAGACAGCACAGCTTTTTTTAAACATCCCAGATGGGAGAAACAGGAGACAGTGTTGAAGTGTGAGAATCCACTTGATGGATAAGATATAGGGTACATGTTCTTTGTGGTCCCATGCGGCAACTACATGTGTATACAGAAATATGCTCATGTACTTCTGCGTTTGTGTGTGTGCGTGTGTGTGTGTGTGTGTGTGTCCGTGTGAATGTATGAAGTATGGTATTTGTTTGTCAACAGGTGCAAGGCCATCTCCCTGGGCTATAATCTATTTGTACATTGCAGTATTATCCATATTATCTCAGTAGGTCTGCCAGCTACTGACTAATCTGAAAGCATTATTTAAATGAATTGCATTCCATGTGTGAGTCACACAGGTCATATGGGAGGTCTAGTGTTGTTGGCCGCTGCTCCTTGACAGTTGGCAGCTTATCAACATAATAAGGGGTTGTGATCTAGGATGTCTGTTACATGTGCCCAGGGCATAGATTCTCAATAGCAAATACAGCTTACATTTTAATGTAACTTTTATTTAACTAGACAAGTCAGTTAAGAACAAATTCTTATTTTACAGTGACGGCCTGCCCCGGCCAAACCCTCCCCTAACCCGGACGACACTGGGCCAATTGTGCGCTGCCCTACGGGAGTCCTGATCACGGCCGGTTGTGATACAGCCCTGGATCGAACCTCTAGCATTGAGATGCAGTGCTTTAGACCGCTGCGCCACTCGGGAGCCCCTAAATGCAGTGTCACTCTATTTTAATTATATGTTGCCGGGGTAACAGCTGCCAGTTTCCTAGGCTCCCAGGTTCCCAGGCTCCCAGTCTCACAAGCTCCAAGTCTCCCAGGCCTCCAGGCTCCCAGTCTTCAGTCATGTTGATCACCTGGGACCGACAGCGGTTAGGAGGTACACCTTGAAACCACAACATCTATGTCTGAAGTGCATGATGACACATATAGAAACAGAATTAGCTCTACGCCTGGTCTTGAATATGAGTTATTGTTATGTAAGGAGCTAGAGTTCCTTCATGTTCAATGCAGACGTTATTCTATTTTATCATGTGAAGTGAATTCCAACACTCTGCACCCCCCCACTCCTAGGAATGGTTTGTATGAGATGATAAATAATTAAGTATAAATTATAATGGTTAAGTCAAAGATTGTTTGTCTCGTGGGGAGTCTGGTACAATGACACTCTTTAATTAACGTTAACCTTTAAACTATGTCTTACACCTGCATACGCTACATTAGTGTATGTATATAGCTTACATAGCTTAGCGTATTATACTGTGGTCTGACTGATCTGTGTACCATGCAGCAGTGGTTCCCAACCTTTTTGGGTTACTGTACCACCAACTGAATTTTGCTCTGCCCGGAGTACCCCTGAAGTACCCCCTCATGTGCATTATAGCAGTAGGCCTATGGTCTCATGAGTCTTCTCAAGTACCCCCTGTGGATAGACCAAGTACCCCCAGGGGTCCAAGTAATCCTGGTTGGGACTCTGGACCTCAAAGCCAGTTCCACTGCTTTTTTTTCTTCATTGTTCCCCTCCAATCAGGGACTGATTTAGACCTGGGACACCAGGTGTGTGTGCAATTAATTATCAGGTAGGGCAGAAAACCAGCAGGCTCTGGGCCTCGTAGCCCAGCATTTCCCAAACTCGGTCCTTGGGACCCCAAGGGCTGCACATTTTGGTTTTTGCCCCAACACTGCACAGCTGATTCAAATGATCAAAGCTTGAGGATTAGTTTATTATTTAAATCAGATGTGTAGTGCTAGGGCAAAAATATTATTATAAATTGGGTGGCTCGAGCTGTGAATGCTCATTGGATGACAGCTGTGGTATACCGTTCGCTTCAGCCTGCCTGCAGTGCCAGGTGGATGGGGTTTTGGGACTTTCGAATGGTCCCATAGCAACAGGCAAGCTCAGATACCGTATTTAAAATGGTGTAAAATGGTAATTGATCACAGATCTGCTCTGCTATGCCTATTTCAGTCACAACGGTGTGACCCTTGGTGGCTAATTTGTGTTATGGCACTATTTGACAGTTAGTGAATGGCAATCACACTATAAAAACATTCATTACTTGTTTCTTTGTGATTCATTAAAATAGTGAGTATGCCTTCAATGAGCACTGAAAAACAGATTGTTCAAGTTTCTAAATATGGCTGAAGGTTCAGGCAGGTGGGCGTAATGTCAAGGCAGGCAAGAGGTTTTAACCGGGAGGACTAGAAAGAACAGAGACTAGGAAAACCAGGAACACGGAAAACACGCTGGTAAGCTTGACAAGACGAACTGGCAACAGACAAACAGAGAACACAGGTATAAATACACTGAGGATAATGGGAAAGATGGGTGACACCTGGAGGAGGTGGAGACAAGCACAAAGACAGGTGAAACAGATCAGGATGTGACAGTTTTGTTCCTTCATAGGCCCTTTCCCTGCAGCTCTACCATAGGCCCTCCCTCACAACTCCACTGTGGGACACTACAGCTCCGCCATAAAGCCTTTGCTCGCAGCTCCACTGTGGCACCCTCTACAGCTTCACTGTGGGACCCTCTACAGCTCCACTTATAAGCCTTTCCTTGTAGCGCCACTGTGGGACACTCTACAGCTCCGTCATAGGCCCTTCATCTCAGCTCCACTGTGGGACCCTCTACAGCTCTACCATTGGCTCTTCCCTGCTGCTCCTCCACTTCACATATGCATGGTAAGGGTGCTGTGTGGCTGTCTTCAGTGTGCCAATTTAAAACATATAATATAGCCTTCATTTCATTAACAGAACATTTCTTATTACCTTTTTTGTAATATTTTGCATCCAACATGGCACCCTATTCTCTATATAGTGCACTTGAACAGAGCCTTATGGGCCCTAGGGAAAAGGGTGCCATTTCAGACACATAAAGCCATAGTATTTTCCTTTTGATCATTTGCTTACAGAGAGAGAGAGACCACAAAATTAGGTGGAAACTGAGCTACACTTCCTAACCTCCTGCCAAATGTATGACCATATTAGAGACACATATTTCCCTCAGAATACACAGACACACAAAGAATTTGAAAACAAATCCAAATTTTGATAACTCCCATATCTATTGGGTGAAATAGATGTGCAATCACAGCGGCAAGATGTGTGACCTGTTGCCACAAGAAAAGGGCAACCAGTGAAGATCAAATACCATTGTAAATACAACCCATATTTATTTATTTTCCCTTTTGTACTTTAACTATTTGCACATTGCTACAACACTGATCTGCACATTATGACATTTGAGATGTCTTTATTATTTTGGAACTTGTTTGAGTGTAATATTTACTGTTAATTTTGTATTGCTTATTTCCCTTTTGTTTATCCATTTCACTTGCTTTGGCAATGTAAACATATGTTTCCCTTGTCAATAAAGCCCCTTGAATTGAGAAACAGAGAGAGAGCGAGAGAGAGATTGAGTTTTAAATACCCTTTATTGGGTCTGGGAACCCACAACACAAACACTCAAACAAAACCATGGTTACACATCAATTAAAAACACAACACCAAATCATCCCCCACAGTAACTAAACACAACAGCCTCTGAATATCCCATATAGTCATAAACAGATCAATGTTGTTAACCATTTTGTAATAGGCAAACTCAACCCTCAGTCTCGCTGCCAACATTCCCTCCAGCATTCCCACCACCTCCACAGACCCCTGTCCCCGAATACTGTCCTTTCGGGTCTTCCATATTGCTAATTTAGCTGCCCCTGACACAAAATTAAGCAAAATAACTACACCCCTTCGACTAAACCTGTACTTTAGCCCAAATATAAACTGTTGTGAAGAGAACCTCTCCCAGAGCTGAGAACCAGCTAATGATCAGGTCAGTCATCCCAACCAACCTGGGATACTGTAAGAACAGATGTGCCAGCGTTTCAGACTCAGCACAGAATGGACACCCTTCCCCAATAGTAGGATCCAGGTGTACCAGATTGGTGGCTATGGCTCCATGTATTATCCTCCATTGGAGGTCAGCTGTCCTCTTTTCAATAGGCAGTTTGTATAAAGACCGCCAAACAGCCTTTTGGGGAGGCACCTGGACCAAACACACCCGCCCACCTCCTCGATTTTTACCCCTTCCAGGGAAGAAGCACGGGACACTTTTACACAGATTTTGTACATGGCCTTCTTTCCAACCGCCTTGAACTCCTCCAGCTCGAGGGTATCGAAGGAAAGCAGCATCCCCACGTCCTCCTCGAATGCTCCCGCCGCAGCACTAACATTCAGCGCAGAGAACACAT
This sequence comes from Salmo trutta, assembly GCF_901001165.1. Classification (NCBI taxonomy): domain Eukaryota; kingdom Metazoa; phylum Chordata; class Actinopteri; order Salmoniformes; family Salmonidae; genus Salmo; species Salmo trutta. Next base: position 55,060,685 of record NC_042971.1, read on the forward strand.
AATCCAGACCCTCCGTCCACCGATCAGAATTGGAAGTGTCAGTCAGTCACATACTGCCAATGAAGTACTGGCAAGGAAATACAGACCTCAGCTACGACCTTCCTCAGTAGGCGAGATGATCGGATCCCCGTTCTTTCTTCCAGCTCCTCCAACGATCTGCTCCTACTCCACATCAGATGACCCAGCTTGGTACACCCTACACCTAACAAGCATGAACGTAGGCTGACTGAACCCATAGCATTGGACTGGATGGCAGTGTTGTAAAAAAGAGGCTCTTCAAAAAGCGATATCCCTGGTGGCGTGGCGTGCCGGCCTTACGGGACTTGACAAAAACTCTCCAAGACTGCATAAGACTCATAAAATGTAGACAAATCACCCCCCTCTAGCTTTAAGAGGAAAATATGCTTGTCTAAGCCCAAACAGCAGAGTAGAGGCAGCTAGATTACAGGGTAGAGGCAGCTAGATTATTGGCTACCAGCACCCTACCCTTCCCCTATAAGACAGCTGGGGTAGCACCCATTTCCACCTTGACAATCTGGCACACTCTTTATCCACTACACCCTCCCAGTTCTTTTTCTGAAAGACATCGGAGCCTAGAAAACCCCCCCAGAGAAACCAGTAAGCCTCGCTCTTAAAAAACAAAGCATTGGTTCAATTGCCAGACAATATAACTGCCCTGAAATTGGGCCTCCCTGCCTGATACCCCTTTTGACAGGGATGGGGCAACTCAAACCACCCTCCACCTTCACCATATATGAGGCCCCAGCATACAGTAAACTCATCCAAGACAAAAAAAAAAACATTCCAAACCCAAAGGCTTTCATTGTTTTGAACAAGTACTGGTGGTCCACACTGTCAAAGGCCTTCTCCTGATCCAAAGAAAGTAAACCCACATTCACATCAAACAGTTTACAAATGTCTAAAACATCTCTTATTAGAAACAAGTTATCAACAATAGAGCGGTCAGGTACACAGTAAGACTGGGCCTTGTGGACCAACAGCCCCAGATATTCTTTCAACCTGTTTGAGAGACATTTAGATTAGAGGTCGACTGATTGTGATTTTTCAACGCCGATAGCAATTATTGGAGGACCAAAAAAAGCCGATAACGATTAATCAGCCGTATTATTATTATTATTATTATTATTATAATTATAATTATAATATATATATATTTTTTTTAATTATTTTTATTTTATTAAATATATTTATAATAATGACAATTACAATAATACTGAATGAACACTTATTTTAACTTAATATAATACATAAAGAAAATCAATTTGGTCTCCAATAAATAATGAAACATGTTCAATTTGGTTTAAATAATGCAAAAACACATCATGAGTCTTCAATATTCCCAGTTAAGACGTTTTAGGTCGTAATTATTATAGGATTTAGAGGACTATTTCTCTCTATACCATTTGTACTTCATATACCTTTGACAATTGGATGTTCTTATAGGCACTATAGTATTGCCAGCCTAATCTGGGGGGTTGATAGGCTTGAAGTCATAAACAGCGCTGTGCTTAAAGCGTTGCGAAGAGCTGCTGGCAAACGCAGGAAAGTGCTGTTTGAATGAATGCTTATGAGCCTGCTGCTGCCTACCACCGCTCAGTCAGACTGCTCTATCAAATATCAAATCAGACTTAATTATAATATAACAAAAACACAGAAATACGAGCCTTAGGTCATTAATATGGTCAAATCCGGAAACTATCATTTCAAAAACAAAACGTTTATTCTTTCAGTGAAATACAGAACAGTTCCGTATTTTATCGAACGGGTGGCATCCCTAAGTCTAAATATTGCTGTTACATTGCACAACCTTCAATGTTATGTCATAATTATGTACAATTCTGGTCTTTGTTAGGAAGAAATGGTCTTCACTGGCGGCCCAAACTGCTGCATATAGGCGGCCTAAACTGCTGCATATACCCTGACTCTGCTTGCACAGAACGCAAGAGAAGTGACACAATTTCCCTAGTTAATATTGCCTGCTAACATGAATTTCTTTTAACTAAATATGCAGGTTTAAAAAAATATATATTTGTGTATTGATTTTTAAGAAAGGCATTGTTTATGGTTAGGTACATTGGTGCAACTACAGTGCTTTTTCACGAATACGCTTGTTAAATCATCACCCATTTGGCGAAGTAGGCTGTGATTCGATGATGAATTAACAGGCACCGCATTGATTATATGGACAAGCTAGATAAACTCATAATATCATCAACCATGTGTAGTTAACTAGTGATTATGTTAAGATTGATTGTTTTAAATAAGATAAGTTTAATGCTAGCTAGCAACTTACCTTGGCTCCTTGCTGCACTCGCATAACAGGTGGTTAGCCTGCCACGCAGTCTCCTCGTGGAGTGCAATGTAACCGTTCATAATCGGCACCCAAAAATGCTGATTATCGATTGTTGTGACACCTTCAAATCTGCCCTAATTAATTAGCCAACCTCTAATTTAGATACAATTTTATGTTCTGCACACAGCAATGCAACAGGTCGGCAAGTTTTTTGAAGAGACAAATCACCCTTTTTTTGGCAACAATGAAAGCACAGCACGTTGACAGGATACAGGAAGAGAACCCTCATGAAAAGATTCACACACTTCATAAAAATCCCCCCCAACAGACCCCCCAAAAGTGCTTATAGAACTCAGATGGTAAACCATCGATGTTAGGGGCTCAGCCTGATGAGAGCTGCATAACTGCTGTGGACAGCTCCTGCAGAGTAATGTCAGAGTCTAAAGCAACTCTCTGCTCAGGACCCAATTGAGGAAGTCCATGTAACAACTGTTCAGCACACAGAGAATCACGATCCTCCACCTTATAGAGGGCTGAGTAGAAATCCACGGCATGTTGGCACATTTCACTGTCATCTGTGGTCACCTTCCCTTCAGGGAGACGAAGGTAGACCATCTATTTGCGTTGCAATGTCGACTGTCCTAGGTTTTATTTTTTTAATTTTTTTAAACAACGTTAGGAGCATCCATATACTTGAGGGTAGCAAAGCGAGACCTAATCAAGGCACCCTTCACTCTTTCATGTAGAAACAACCTCAGTTCATGTCTCTTGTCCTGTAAGTTCATGACTAGTCCAGGGTCATTCTGAGTGAGTAACTTCAATTCAATAGATTTGATGTCCTGTTCAAGGGCCCTGAGTCTCTTTAACTTCAATACAAGACAGAGCAGTATACTGTTGACAAAAGAATCGTATTTGGGCCTTCCCAACCCCCACCATTGTGTCAAGGACTCAAAATTCTATTTTGTAACCCTCTATTTTTCCCAAAACAACAAAAACCTTTCACAAAAAAATTACATCATGTAACAATTTAACATTAAAATACCAGTAAAGTGATGACCTTCTTGGACAGGACAAGTGAATATCAACAGACACATTATGGTGATCAGAGAAACCCACAGGAGTGATGTCACACCTTCCAACCTTACTACAGTAGAGATCAGATACATACAACCTGTCTCACCTTCCAACCCTACTACAGTAGTGATCAGATACATACAACCTGTCTAACCTTCCAACCCTACTACAGTAGTGATCAGATACATACAACCTGTCTAACCTTCCAACCCTACTACAGTAGTGATCAGATACATACAACCTGTCTAACCTTGCTGCACTGACACCACCTTCATTAACTTTTAACCATGTGTGCTGCCTAACTTTTGCATTCCTTACTCTCCACACATCAGAAAGCTCAAACTCAGTTAATAGACCAGACAGGCAACTAGCTGACCACAGGTGAGGTTCTTCAGCAGTGTGGTCAACAGTAAAATCCACAGTACAATTCCAGTCCCCCCCCTAAAACCATACACCCCTCTTAGTCACACTGTCTTCAGGTTTCCTTAGTTTTATAAAATACAGCAATACGCTCTGTACCCTCATTGGGAGCATAAACATTTTAAATATATACACACACATACTGCTAAAAAAAATAAAGGGAACACTTAAACAACACATCCTAGATCTGAATGAAAGAAATAATCTTATTAAATACTTTTTTCTTTACATAGTTGAACGTGCTGACAACAAAATCACACAAAAATAATCAATGGAAATCCCATTTATCAACCCATGGAGGTCTGGTCAGTATGAACCTGCTCATACAGTTCCCAGCATGCACCAAACATTCCCAGCATGCAGAGAGAGGGTGAAAATGGTGATGATGTCAATGACGTCACTAACAGCAAAAACATTTGTAAGTCATATATCCTGCATATAGAGAATGATCCAACTGGAGTGTAAAATGTGATAAGTTGCAATAATTACCACTTAGCAAGGGGTGTGAACCTTCAGCAGCCCTGCATCCCCCAATTTTCACCTGAGACTAATGGCCTGTTCAGGCCAGATGTATGCTGGCTGGCTAGGGGAGAAAGGGAGAGGGAGACTCTAAATGTGTGAATATCATAAGGGTATTTGTTATATTAACTGATTAACAGTATACATCTTCCTGAGACGCCTGTACCTAGCACTATAATAATAGTATCATTGCAGTGAATGTATATATACTTTTTAGCCTTATGTTTTTCAGCAAAATAATGACTTTCAATCCAAAACAAAAAAATTAAGACAAGGAAAATACATTTTAATGACTTTTAATAGCTTAAATTAAAATATGATATTGCACTGTAGCATATGATACAAGACATGATTTTACATTCTACGAAATTGCTTTATAAACTTCTCTAAACTACAAGTAAATCTCTTTCAACTAATGCTATAGAATAGTCATCAAAAGGCATGCCTAGGCCTAGTCTCTGGTACTCATCTGTATCCTTCCAATCTTTCAAACTCCTTTCAACAATCTGCTGAGCTATATTCAACTTGCACATACATTTCTTTCATCTACCTTCATCTCCTACTTAATCTGTAAGTCATTTGTGGTCTGGATTTAAAGAAACTGTTGTGGAAGGGGGGAGGGGGTACAGAGATGATGATGATTCCTTGTAAGAACATCTGCAAAACAAACATGAGTCCTTCATCTCCTGAATATGTTCTAAAGAGCTCTATGTTGAGATCTTGAGACCCCACAAGAGTTTGTCGTATTTCCACTTGGGGCCGTTCTTGGGGCCGTTCTGTGGGGGATACTGAGCAAGCAACCATTTCCAAGCCTCTCCCCAGCCTGAGAGACACAGAAGCCGTTTCTTCCTTCTTGATCCCTTTTTGAATTGAGAACTTCCAGGAGTCTTCCCACAGTTGGGCAAATCCTTGTTCTTCCTCTGCATTTGCTTGGGGCATTTTTAACCAATAATTTCTCTTTGGACGGGCCTGTTGTTTAGCTATCTTATGGCAGTCAATCCGTCTCTCCTCAGACAGCTTACCCTTATCTATCCCTGAATAAATAGACTTCCTCATTTTCATCTTCATTGACATGATCACCATACCATCACCACCAGATTCCTTGGACTTTCTTTCTGATTTTCCTGACTATGATAACTTGCTTTCTCCCTTCAAGATCACGAACAATTGGCCCCACAATCTAAACACGGCTGTATCTGTTTTAAGATTGGCAAAGAGGTGGTTGTTGATACCTGTCCTTCTTGACCAGACGACCGCATGTTGGAACTGGCTGGCTGCAGTATCTACCCAGGAGCCTTGGGGCTGAGTGTAGCAGATTCTCCATGACTTGAACCATCTGGATACAGTTTCAGCACTGGTCACTTTTGGCTCTGCTGCTTGTTTTCCATGATGATCCTCAGGTTTAGGTTCTGGCTCCACATGGTGGTGGTGGGGTGTCACGTGGGAATGGTTATCCATGTGTGAATGATGGAATTCCAGACCTTTATGGAGGTTTATGGGGAACATGAACAACCCTCCGTCCCAGGCTTTGTGATGCTGATTGAACTTGATGCTCAAGCATTTCCTGGAGTCCTTCCACTCTGGGATCGACGCCTTTGTGCTTTTAACGTGGTAACGTGAGGACGTAAGAATAGAAGATTTTTTCTGGTGGTGTTGGAGATGAGCTGCCTTCCATGATTCACACCACGGAGTTGGGGGATACTGCGGATTGGAAAACCTCTAAGTTAAATGATGTGCTGAGCTTCACCTTAGAAATGGGTAACTTCTCTCTTCTGGGATAAATCTCCATGGGGTGTTCCTTTAGCTGTTCCTCTGTCCAGTTTGCAGTCATGAAGTGTGGGCATTTCCAGCCGTCCTTCCTTTCCTTTTCCCTTTCCGTGTGGTGTGAGAGACCATGCATCTTTGGAGTATGGCACCTCTGTGGCAGATGGAACAACTCATGTCTGGGGTGGTGCACAGAGTGGTTCTCATGCCCGGCCTCCTTCAACCAGTATTCTCTTCCTTTATGTGGCTGATATCTTGAGAACCAGGACTTTTTCCATTGAGCCACTGAGGGCTGACCTTGGCGGGAGTGGGTTCTTGCACATTTCCAAGACTCACTCCAATCTGGCAAAGGTCTATTCGTCATGTGCTTCTTGAGGACCATCGATACAACTGGCATATCATGCTTTAACCACTCTCCATGACACTGAGGCTTTGAAAGTTTCCAGGCCTCATGCCACTCTTTGGGAATATCATGGTGGAGCAATAGTGGACCAACAAAGTTGTTATACTTGGCCATCTTTGACTTTACCTTGTGGCTGTGCATGGCCTTGTGCATCTCATCATATTTCAGTTTGCCTTTCTCAACCCCCGGCTTGACATCCTTGGGCTTCTCAGCCTTGTGATCCTCAACCTTCTTGTGTTTGTCTACCTTCACGTCTGCCTCTGCACTGTGCTTGGTCTAATTCTTTGCTACTTCCCAAGACTTGCTCCATTTAGAAGAATGAGGTTTGCACTCCTCACACAACAAGGAACTCCACAGATCTCTGTACTTCTGCTCTTGGAGCGGCCCTCCAAGACCCGGACCATTCTGGGTTTGTTGAAACTGCAGGTGATTTGTTGGCTGGGGATTTCTGGAGTCCGTGGTTCATGAACTTCCAACTTTCACTATACTGGGGTCCTGATTTTTCCTCTGCCTTTGGCTATTTATCAGTAGGCCCATTATCGGCATGAGCCTCGTCACCTTTTGGAGGCTTTGTTGTCTTCCAACCCTCGGTCCATTCAGATGAGGACAATGCCTCATTGTGATGTTGAGATGCCACGAGCTTCTTGAACATTCTGGCTTTTGAGTGACGTGTGCCACCTTCATGGTATGGAGAACAACCATTGGCTGTGCCTTCTTTTGCTTCTGGTTTATGCTTGATGTGGCACTTTTCCAGGATATTTCCCATTCAAGCATGGGTAGGTTGTGCTCAAAGTGCTGGGTCTCCACCAATCTGCTATCCATCTTCCAAAGGCTCACCTTGATGACATTATTATTGGAGAAATCATGCTCTGTCCAGTGTTTCTTACCCTTGATGTGAGGCTGATGACTCAGAAACTTCCAGGACTGTCCCCGATTGGCTGGTGTTGTCTCACCCTCTTCTGGCTTACGAAGTGTTTTTGAGAACTTCCATGACTTAGTCCACTTCATTTGAACAGGTTCATTCTCTGTCATATGGAGTAACTTGTCGAGTGCACTACCTTTTACTGTGCCTCTCTTGTCCTTCTGTTGCATGCCTGGGAGTCCTCTGCCCCTCTCATAACTCATATGCTGTTTCAGGAAGTTATTGAAGTCTGTGCCACCAACACTAATGGTTTCTTTTGGCTTGTCTCTCCTTCTTACCCTCTTGGGTGGTGCCTTGAGGGTCATACGTGTATACCAGTCTTCATTAATCCTGCAAAAAACTATCGAGAAACCCTTTGATTGTGACAAATGTTTGAGTCATTTTTCCAAGACAGGGATTAGGCTATTTTACCAATATATAACATTTTGGTTACTGTTTACATTAATTTGCTCCTATACCTGTAAATGAATGCAGTAATATTACACATGTAACAACATTGGGTTAATATGTTGTTACATAGCTAGTGATCCAGTAATTTCATTTCAATGTGAATGCTGATAATGAGTGGTGAATCATGCAAGAAGTACGGTTCAGTGCACAACATAGTGCCAGAAAGAGAATCCAACCCAAAACAGTGTCTATGCCAGAAAGAGAATCCAACCCAAAACAGTGTCTATGCCAGAAAGAGTATCCACCCTAACAGTGCCTGCTTTCACTTACAACAGGGATGGGGGAGAAAAGAGTCAGGGCTACCAATCGATTTGTTTGAATCTCCTCCAAAAGGTAAATAAGGCAAATCGGGAGCCAATTAAATAATTTGGGGCAATCAGGAAGTCTCCCTGTAGACTACAGGAGGACAGTGAGGTTGATGAGAATGGTGTTTTCTTAGAAGCCAGCTGTGAATGGAAATCAATGCTAATAATGAACCTGCAAGATTGGAGTAAAGTATTCAGGCTGGGCCTCTGAAAAACACAGAGGAATGGAACACCCTCAGGAGGATGGGGTGAACAACTAACATTAGATTTGTATATAAACTTATAAATAAACGTTACTTCTTTAGGTTCCCCACAGTAGGATTCTTTCAATTTAAAGAGCTACACTCCCCTACGTTTTTATTTGGAGATTGAAGCTAAAACTTTTAATTTGGCTCTATACTCCAGCATTTTGGATTTGAGATCAAATGTATTTCTATCGCACAATGACTACATCAAGCTTGTGGCTCTACATACGAATTGGATGCTTTTGCAGTTTGTTTTGGTTGTGGTTCAGATTGTTGTGAATGGTAAATAATGTAGTGTGTAATTTTGGACTCACATTTTTTGTAAATAAGAAAATATTTTTATGAACAACTCTACATTAATGGGGATGCTACCATGACTACAGATAATCATAAATAATGATAAGTGAGAAGGTTATAAAGGCATAAAAATCATACCCCGCATAAAATTCTAGCCTCATCTGTTAATGGTGAGAGGGTACCATGTTTTGGGGGCCTTTTCCTACTAGAACTGACAAATGCACTAATTGTAAGTCCTTCTGGATAAGAGGGAAATTACTTTTTTAATTTTTTTATTTAAAGGAACTCAAACATTTTATCTCAAATCCAAAATGCTGGAGTATAGAGCCATATAAAATGTTTCAGCATCACTGTCCAAATAAATACGTAGGGGAGTGTACATGACAAGAGGACCAGCTATAGGTGACCAACCAGTTTAATTGAAATCATAATAATTACTCTAGAAGAATAAAGCAAGAGATTAAATTAGTGATGCTCCATAAATAGGGAGAGATAGCGGGCTATATATATACTCTGTCTCAACATACAGGACGCAGTAGCATAATATTGCATAAGAGGAGAGGACCTGCCCATGGAGAAATTGGGTCATGACTCATGCCTTTCAGTAGCACTTCTTTACACTACGAGGCTCAGAGGAGACAAAGGTGAAAGTTGCCTTTGACAGGAGACAACACCTTTGAAATTCTCAGAAGAAAGAAGGAAGCAATTTCTTTGAAGAAATGTAAACTGAACTATGACGTAATTTGAGATTGTCGTCCACAACTGAGATATACAGTGCTTCGGAAAGTATTCAGACCCCTTGATTTTTCCACGTTTTGTTACGTTACAGCCTTATTCTAAAATAGATGTTCTTAAATTATCCTTTGCAATCTACACACAATACCTCAATGACAAAGCAAAACAGTTTTTTTATAAGTTTGAGCAAATGTATTCAGACCTTTGCTATGAGACTCGAAATTGAGCTCAGGTGCATCCTGTTTCCAATTGTTCATCCTTGAGATGTTTCTACAACTTGATTGGAGTCCACCTGTGGTAAATTCAATTGATTAGACATGATTTGGAAAGGCACACACTGTCTATATAAGGTTCCACAGTTGACAGTGCATGTCAGAGCAAAATCCAAGCCATGAGGTCAAAGGAATTGTCCATAGAGCTCAGAGGCAGGATTGTGTCGAGGCATAGATCAGGGGAAGGGTACCAAAAAATATCTGCAGCATTGAAGGTCCCCAAGAACACAGTGGCCTCCATCATTCTTAAATGGAAGAAGTTTGGAACCACCAAGACTCTTCCTAGAGCTCGGTACCCGGACAAACTGAGCAATCGAGGGAGAAGGGCCTTGGTCAAGGAGGTGACCAAGAACCCGATGGCCACTCTGACAGAGCTCCAGAGGTCCTCTGTGGAGATGCGAGAAACTTCCAGAAGGACAACTCTCTCTGCAGCACTCCACCAATCAGGCCTTTATGGTAAGAGTGGCCAGACGGAAGCCACGCCAACAGGACAACAACCCTAAGCATACAGCCAAGACAACGCAGCAGTGGCTTTGAGATAAGTCTCTGAATGTCCTTGAGTGGTCCAGCCAGAGCCCAGACTTAAACCCGATTGAACATCTCTGGAGAGACCTGAAAACAGCTGTGTAGCAACACTCCCCATCCAACCTGACAGAGCTTGAGAGAATCTGTAGAGAAGAATGGGAGAAACTCCCCAAATACAGGTGTGCCAAGCTTCTAGCGTCATACCCAAGAAGGCTCAATGCTGTAATCACTGCCAAAGGTGCTTCAACAAAGTACTGAGTAAAGGGTCTGAATACATTTATAAATGTGATATTTCAATTTTTTTATTTGTAATAAATTTGCTAACATTTCTAAACCTGTTTTTGCTTTGTCTTTATGGGGTATTGTGTGTAGATTGAGGGGGGGGGAACTATTTAATCAATTTTAGAATAAGGCTGTAATGTAACAAAATGTGGAAAAAGTCAAGGGGTCTGAATACTTTCCAAAGGCACTGTATGTTCTCTAACTGTGGTACAGTATTTTACATGTGGAGATACCAATTCTTATTCTGTGCTTTAGTGCTCCAAAATCATTATGCTAGTTTTCTTGTTGCGATTATGAATGAAAACAAAATAAAGTGCTAAATAAAATGTAGAATTGTGTGTGCACCAGCACTTGTGCGCATGTATGAGTGTGCGAGTGAGATGTTCTTACGTTGCCAGAGCACTCTGCTCCAGTCTCTCCTGCTCACTCGTGATTTTAGAGTTGTAGTCTCTGGCTCGGATCTCCCACACATTTTTCATCAGGTTGGCATCACAGCCCACATCACCAGTGGGGCCATCCCCACCGCCTCTGGTTTCCACCTCCATGCTTCACGGTTGGGATGGTCTTCTTGGGGTTGTACTCATCCTTCTTCTTCCTCCAAACACGGCGAGTGGAGTTTAGACCAAAAAGCTCTAATTTTGTCTCATCAGACCACATGACCTTCTCCCATTCCTCCTCTGGATCATCCAGATGGTCATTGGCAAACTTGAGACGGGCCTGGACATGCGCTGGCTTCAGCAGGGGGACCTTGCGTGCGCTGCAGGATTTTAATCCATGACGGCGTATTGTGTTACTAATGGGTTTCTGAGACTGTGGTCCCAGCTCTCTTCAGGTCATTGACCAGGGCCTGCCGTGTAGTTCTGGGCTGATCCCTCCCCTTCCTCATGATCATTGATGCCCCACGAGGTGAGATCTTGCATGGAGCCCCAGACCGAGGGTGATTGACCGTCATCTTGAACTTCTTCCATTTTCTAATAATTGCGCCAACAGTTGTTGCCTTCTCACCAAGCTGCTTGCCTATTGTCCTGTAGCCCATCCCAGCCTTGTGCAGGTCTACAATTTTATCCCTGATGTCCTTACACAGCTCTCTGGTCTTGGCCATTGTGGAGAGGTTGGAGTCTGTTTGATTGAGTGTGTGGACAAGTGTCTTTTATACAGGTAACGAGTTCAAACAGGTGCAGTTAATACATGTAATGAGTGGAGAACAGGAGGGCTTCTTAAAGAAAAACTAACAGGTCTGTGAGAGCCGGAATTCTTACTGGTTGGTTGGTGATCAAATACTTATGTCATGCAATAAAATGCAAATGAATTACTTAAAAATCATACAATGTGATTTTCTGGATTTTTGTTTTAGATTCCGTCTCTCACAGTTGAAGTGTACCTATGATAAAAATGACAGACCTCTACATGCTTTGTAAGTAGGAAACACTGCCGATTTTGCAGGTTATCAAATACTTGTTCTCCCCACTGTATCTTTTCCACCACAGACATGTCTTTCTCTGAGATACAACACAGAAAACAACATACATTTCATAAACACATCCTGAATGATCTCAATTTAACTTAAATGCCAATGTTATTAAAAGTCAAACGTTGCACTCTATTTTTGTGATCTTTTTTATTATGATTATGCATGTGGAAGTCATTAGAGATTAACTTTTATCAGAAAGTAGTACAAAAAGGATGATTGTCAAGGCTGTCAGAATGATCGGACCAATGCGCAGCCTGGTTGTAGTTCCACATCTTTTTATTTATAGTGAAACGTTGCAATACACCAAATACTGAACTACAAAAAAACAACAAACCGTGACGCAGAGAGGAAAACACACTACTCAAAATTAACAACCCACAAACCCAAAAGGAAAAACCCCCTACTTAAATATGATCTCCAATCAGAGGCAACGAGGAACAGCTGCCTCCAATTGGAGATCAACCCCCCCAAAAAAACAACATAGAAATAGAAAACCTAGAACACAAAACATAGAAAACCAACCAAACACGCCCTGACCCATCTACTAAAGAAAATGACCTCTTACAAGGGTCAGGACGTGACTGTATCCCCCCCAAAGGTGCAAACCCCGACTGCACACAACCCCCCCCCCCCCCCCCCCCCCCCCAACAAAACAACCACAAAAACACAAGGGGAGGGTAGGGAGGGTGACAAAAGTCTATGGCTGCTCTGGTGCTAAACCCAGAACCATCCTATCCCTCCGATCCTCCAGCAACGGAGATGGCTCCGGGCGTAACCCCCGTTCCGCCCGCAGATCCCTCCGCTTCTGTAACACTGACCTGTGGATCATTATTAGAAGAATCGGACTGTAGATCATTACAGGAAGCTCTGTGCTGCAGACCGCCGCTGGAGGATCCGGGCTGCTGGCCACCACTGGAGGCTCCGGGCTAGGGAGCGTCGCTGGAAGCTCCTGACTGAGGAGGCGTCGCTGGAGGCTCCTGACTGAGGAGGCGTCGCTGGAGGCTCCGGGCTGAGGGCCGTCTCAGTAGGTTCCGGACTGTAGAGCCGTCTCAGTAGGTTCCGGACTGTAGAGCCGTCTCAGTAGGTTCCGGACTGTAGAGCCGTCTTAGTAGGTTCCGGACTGTAGAGCCGTCTCAGTAGGTTCCGGACTGTAGAGCCGTCTCAGTAGGTTCCGGACTGAAAAACGTCGCCGGAAGCTCTGGACGGGGAACTGTCGCCGGAAGCTCTGGACTGGGAATGTGAACTGGAATTCTGATGCGTGGCACTGGCATGGGTGGCGCCAGACTGGTAACCCCCACCTCAGGACGAATGCAGGGAGCAGGAACAGGACACTCCGGACTGGTCATGCGCACTGGAGGTCGGATGTGTGGAACTGGCTTAGGTGGCGCCAGACTGGTAACACGTACCTCAGGACGAATGCAGGGAGCAGGAACAGGACACTCCGGACTGGGCATGCGCACTGGAGGTCTGATGCGTGGAACTGGCTTAGGTGGCGCCAGACTGGTAACACGCACCTCAGGACGAGTGCAGGGAACAGGACGTACCGGGCTATGGAGGCGAACTGGAGACCGGGCATGCTGAGCAGGCCTACTCCTTTCTGGCTGAATGACCATCCTCGCCCTACACCGGTGAAGAGTTGGCACCGAGCGCACCGGGCTGTGAATGCGTATGGGCGATATATTGCGCATCACACCATAACCTATTGCTCGTTCATCCACTCGCTCCTCAGCACGCCCGCTCCGTAGTGCTCATTCTGCCAGTACCTCTCTTCGGAATCTTGCGTCGAGCTCCGCGCTTCACTCCCTGACTGGCTCCTGTCTGCTCCAAGGCTCTCTCCGATATGCACTGGAAGTTAGATCAGGTCTCCCCCCTGACGTCGCCAAACTCCCCGTATGCCCCCCCCCCAAAAAAAAATGTATTTGGGGCTGCCTCTCCGCCTTGCCTATTGGTGGATATAGTGCCTCGTAGTATCGTCGCTCCCTCTTTGCTTCTTCAATTTCCTCCTTCGGGCGTCGATACTCCCAGCCTGCCTCCAAGGTCCTTTTCCATTCAAAATTTCCTCCCAAGTCAATTCCTCCAGATACTCCTTACCATGCTGCTTGGGTTGTTCTGTCACGGCTGTCAGAATGATCAGACCAACGCACAGCCTGGTTGTAGTTCCACATCTTTATATTTATTGTGAAACGTAGCAATACACCAAATACTGAAATACAAAAAACAACAAACCCGTGACGCAGAGAGGAAAATACACTACTCAAAATTAACAACCCACAAACCCAAAAGGAAAAACACCCTACTTAAATATGATCTCCAATCAGAGGCAACGAGGAACAGCTGCCTCCAATTGGAGATCAACCCCAAAAACAACAACATAGAACAAAACATAAATAGAAAACCAGAAAACCAACCAAACACCCCCTGTCACGCCCTGACCCATCTACTATAGAAAATGACCTCTTACAAGGGTCAGAACATGACAGAGATGTTTCCATTTTAACAAACTTGAATTTGCAATGATTAAACTAAGTGTGCAATAAAATATATAATGGAATTTGGTTTCAAGAATCTCTCGTCCTCTCATAATAGCGAAAAGATGCACAGTATACTGTACATGCAATGGAAAAACAAAACCACCCCATATTAAATAAACTCCATGATTAAAAAATGCTAATTATTTCAGTAAAACACTGAAGAGAATGCTATTTACATATTCACAACACTGCAACTTATTGTTTCCAGGAAACCAACACAATTCAATTCCAGAACATGCACTGCAATTATTGTTCTTCTATCATTGGCTCACAGGCCGTTTTTAAACATTTCAAAAGACATTTTCTTTATTTTCTGTAGAAAAACAGCTATAGCAGGAAATTAAATTAGAAAATAATTGCTTAACAGTGGGTAGCCTACTGTATTCATTCAAACTTGAGACCAACCTGCTCAGAGGCTCGGGGCGCAGCACCTATATACCGTGTCAGAGTGTCAACTGTAATTAACCTGGTCCTGCGTGACCAGGATGCTTGGAACAACGGCTATTTATAACACCTCTGGGTGATCTGACTCCTCTGGTCCCCTTGTATCGCTGGTGTCCCTGCAGTCAGTCATTGTTACAGCAGTGGAACCAGAAGAATGTCTGTCTACTGTCTTTATTAGATTAGTACGATGATTATCCCAGAATAGAGACCTGTAGTTCTCTAATGCAGCTGACTGGAGACAGACGGGCAGATATGTTGCCTTGGATTTGACAGCAACGGTAGAGAGGCGTCCTCGATACACAAATAGATACATAATGTACACGTTGTGATGCCGCTGAGGCTCTCCATCTGCTCAGACATTGTTATCCCCTACTTACACACCAACAGTATCTCTGCACATGCATATAAAGGGAACGCAAATATTTCTAAATGGAAAACTACCACTAATGACTGTAGGTCTAGGAGTCAGATGTTAAGTCGCTTTCAGGTTCCCTTCTTAGAAAATCTCCAAAGACCTTTAGCGTCATTAATTAAATCGACCGAAGAGGTTGCCAAGTGGAGCAGCCTGAGGTCATATCAACTGTGGGTTGAGATTCCTTCTCCTTGGTAAGGTTTGGACATGTAAAGTAATTAAGTGGTGAACGATGCATGCTCAATATAGACAAACACATCACCAGGCTGCAGCATTCATTTGTGTTGCTTTTTTGACCTCTTTCTCTCCTTATTGTCAACCGTTTCATGCTTCTACCATTGCAGAGACTTCCATATTTGGGGGACGTCTTACATCTACATCTTTTCAAACCCCTGAGGCATTCCGTTCTGCAGGACATGATTGTATGGGTTTGTATTAAAGCCGTTGAGTTGACATCTTGATTCCTGCCTGGCCTTTCAGAGTGAGTGGGGAAAGTGCAATGTCATTCAGAGGAATATCATCCTCTAATTAACAGGGAAACTGACAACCTTTGCTTGGCTAATAACGATTTATCTGTCATCATACTGTCCATTTTTTTTTTTTTCAATAAAATATATGTCTTTGTTAATCAGGTCTGTGAATGAATTCTTGCTTTTTATACAGAAGCAGTCCATTACCATGCAGAGTTTTGGTTCGGCACATTCAAACTCCAACTGTCACTTTACTCAAAAAGTTGCAATGAGGGACAGTTGAAAGCAAGGACACAAATATTCTGTGGGAAGGACACAAAGTTTCAGAATGGCAGACAGGGTCTAACTGCTTCACCATACTGAATTCTTTCTAACTCAAGTCAACACACTGAGAATTTCCACCCTGAAGTAAAAAGCTCTATGTTGCTATCTAAAGAGCCATCACTCAATGTAATCATCAGAGTGTTAAAGTACAACTTGGCTGTTTGCGGTCATAGAGAGCGCGGTGTGGTAAAACACACTGGGAAGAGAAGATGCTGAAGTACAGCAGTACAGTGTTGCTAGACTCTGTGCCTCTGAGCAGAGTATTAATCCCTACTCTTGTTCGATCCATAAATCATGATGTTTGGCCCAACAGGCTCTTGGCGCTCAGAGCTCCTTGACCTGGAAGGGATCCAACAGGGTTGAGAGTGACAGCACTGAGACTGCCAGACATCTTGAAAGGCTGGTAATGGCTCACATCAACACCATTATCCCAGAAACCCTAGACCCACTCCAATTTGCATACCGTCTAAACAGATCCACAGATGATTAAATCTCTATTGCACTCCACACTGCCCTTTCCCACCTGGACAAAAGGAACACTTATGTGAGAATGCTATTCCTTGACTACAGCTCAGTGTTCAACACCATAGTACCCTCAAAGCTCATCACTAGCTAAGGATCCTGGGACTAAACACCTCCCTCTGCAATTGGATCCTGGACTTCCTGACGGGCCGCCCCCAGGTGGTGAGGGTAGGTAGCAACACATCTGCCACGCTGATTCTCAACACTGGAGCTCCCCCAGGGCTGCTTGCTCAGTCCCCTCCTGTACTCCCTGTTCACCCAAGACTGCATGGACAGGCACGACTCCAACACCATCATTAAGTTTGCAGACGACACAACAGTGGTAGGCCTGATCACCGACAACGACGAGACAGCCAATAGGGAGGAGGTCAGATACCTGGCCGGGTGGTGCCAGAATAACAACCTATCCCTCAACGTAACCAAGACTAAGGAGATGATTGTGGACAACAGGAAAATGAGGACAGAGTATGCCCCCATTCTCATCGACGGGGTTGTAGTGGAGCATGTTGAGAGCTTCAAGTTCCTTGGTGTCCACATCAACAAACTAGAATGGACCAAACACACCAAGACAGTCATGAAGAGGGCACAACAAAGCCTATTCCCCCTCAGGAAACTAAAAAGATTTGGCATGGGTCTTGAGATCCTCAAAAGGTTCTACAGCTGCAACATCGAGAGCATCCTAACTGGTTGCATCACTGCCTGGTACGGCAATTGCTCGGCCTCCGACCGCAAGGCACTTCAGAGGGTAGTGCGTACGGCCCAGTACATCACTGGGGCTAAGCTGCCTGCCATCTAGGACCTCTACACCAGGCAGTGTCAGAGGAAGGCCCTAAAAATTGTCAAAGACCCCAGCCACCCGAGTCATAGACTGTTCTCTACTACCGCATGGCAAGCAGTACCGGAGTGCCAAGTCTAGGACAAAAAGGCTTCAACAGTTTTTACCCCCAAGCCATAAGACTCCTGAACAGGTAATCAAATGGCTACCCGGACTATTTGCATTGTGTGTCCCCCCCCCAACCCCTCTTTTACGCTGCTGCTCCTCTCTGTTTATCATATATGTATAGTCACTAACTATACATTCATGTACATACTACCTCAATTGGCCCGACCAACCAGTGCTCCCGCACATTGGCTAACCGGGCTATCTGCATTGTGTCCCGCCACCAACCACCCGCCAATCCCTCTTTACGCTACTGCTACTCTCTGTTCATCATATATGCATAGTCACTTTAACCATATCTACATACTACCACAATCAGCCTGACTCACCGGTGTCTGTATGTAGCCTCGTTACTTTTATAGCCTCGCTAATGTATATAGCCTCGCTACCGTCTTTCACTGTCTTTTTACTGTTGTTTTTATTTCTTTATTACCTATTGTTCACCTAATACCTTTTTTGCACTATTGGTTAGAGCCTGTAAGTAATCATTTCACTGTAAGATCTACACCTGTTGTATTCGGCGTACGTGACAAATAAACTTGATTCACTGTGGTGTAATGTTCAAATCAAATCAAATCAAATTTATTTATATAGCCCTTCGTACATCAGCTGAAATCTCAAAGTGCTGTACAGAAACCCAGCCTAAAACCACAAACAGCAAGCAATGCATGTGAAAGAAGCACGGTGGCTGGGAAAAACTCCCTAGGAAAAACTCCTGAGAAAGGCCAAAAACCTAGGAAGAAACCTAGAGAGGAACCAGGCTATGAGGGGTGGCCAGTCCTCTTCTGGCTGTGCCGGGTGGATATTATAACAGAACATTGTCAAGATGTTAAAATGTTCGTAAATGACCAGCATGGTCAAATAATAATAATCATAGTAATTGTCGAGGGTGCAACAAGCACGTCCGGTGAACAGGTCGGGGTTCCGTAGCCGCAGGCAGAACAGTTGAAACTGGAGCAGCAGCATGGCCAGGTGGACTGGGGACAGCAAGGAGTCATCATGCCAGGTAGTCCTAGGGCTCAGGTCCTCCGAGAGAAAGAAAGAAAGAAAGAAAGAAAGAAAGAAAGAGAGAATTAGAGAGAGCATATTTACATTCACACAGGACACTGGATAAGACAAGAGAATACTCCAGATGTAACAGACTGACCCTAGCCCCCCGACACATAAACTACTGCAGCATAAATACTGGAGGCTGAGACAGGAGGGATCAGAAGACACTGTGGCCCCATCCGATGATACCCCCGGACAGGGCCAAACAGGCAGGATATAACCCCACCCACTTTGCCAAAGCACAGCCCCACACCACTAGAGGGATATCTACAACCACCAACTTACCGTCCGAAGACAAGGCCGAGTATAGCCCACAAAGATGTCCGCCACGGCACAACCCAAGGGGGGGGCGCCAACCCAGACAGGAAGACCACGTCAGTGGCTCAACCTACTCAAGTGACGCACCCCTCCCATGGACGGCATGGAAGAACACCAGTAAGTCAGTGACTCAGCCCCTGTAAAAGGGTTAGAGGCAGAGAATCCCAGTGGGAAGAGGGGAACCGACAAGGCAGAGACAGCAAGGGCGGTTCGTTGCTCCAGCCTTTCCGTTCACCTTCACACTCCTGGGCCAGACTATACTTAATCATAGGACCTACTGAAGAGATAAGTCTTCAGTAAAGACTTAAAGGTTGAGACTGAGTCTGCGTCTCTCACATGGGTAGGCAGACCATTCCATAAAAATGGAGCTCTATAGGAGAAAGCCCTACCTCCAGCCGTTTGCTTAGAAATTCTAGGGACAATTAGGAGGCCTGCGTCTTGTGACCGTAGCGTACGTGTAGGTATGTACGGCAGGACCAAATCGGAAAGATAGGTAGGAGCAAGCCCATGTAATGCTTTGTAGGTTAGCAGTAAAACCTTGAAATCAGCCCTTGCCTTAACAGGAAGCCAGTGTAGGGAAGCTAGCACTGGAGTAATATGATCAAATTTTTTGGTTCTAGTCAGGATTCTAGCAGCCGTATTTAGCACTAACTGAAGTTTGTTTAGTGCTTTATCCGGGTAGCCGGAAAGTAGAGCATTGCAGTAGTCGAGCCTAGAAGTAACAAAAGCATGGATTAATTTTTCTGCGTCATTTTTGGACAGAAAGTTTCTGATTTTTGCAATGTTACGTAGATGGAAAAAAGCTGTCCTTGAAGCAGTCTTGATATGTTCTTCAAAAGAGAGATCAGGGTCCAGAGTAACGCCGAGGTCCTTCACAGTTTTATTTGAGACGACTGTACAACCATCCAGATTAATTGTCAGATTCAACAGAAGATCTCTTTGTTTCTTGGGACCTAGGACAAGCATCTCTGTTTTGTCCGAGTTTAAAAGTAGAAAATTTGCAGCCATCCACTTCCTTATGTCTGAAACACAGGCTTCTAGCGAGGGCAATTTTGGGGCTTCACCATGTTTCATTGAAATGTACAGCTGTGTGTCGTCCGCATAGCAGTGAAATTTAACATTATGTTTTCAAATGACATCCCCAAGAGGTAAAATATATAGTGAAAACAATAGTGGTCCTAGAACGGAACCTTGAGGAACACCGAAATTTACAATTGATTTGTCAGAGGACGAACCATTCACAGAGACAAACTGATATCTTTCCGACAGATAAGATCTAAACCAGGCCAGAACTTGTCCATGTAGACCAATTTGGGTTTCCAATCTCTCCAAAAGAATGTGGTGATCGATGGTATCAAAAGCGGCACTAAGATCTAGGAGCACGAGGACAGATGCAGAGCCTCGGTCTGACGTCATTAAAAGGTCATTTACCACCTTCACAAGTGCAGTCTCAGTGCTATGATGGGGTCTAAAACCAGACTGAAGCGTTTCGTATACATTGTTTGTCTTCAGGAAGGCAGTGAGTTGCTGCGCAACAACTTTTTCTAAAATTTTTGAGAGGAATGGAAGATTCGATATAGGCCGATAGTTTTTTATAATTTCTGGGTCAAGATTCGGCTTTTTCAAGAGAGGCTTTATTACTGCCACTTTTAGTGAGCTTGGTACACATCCGGTGGATAGAGAGCCATTTATTATGTTCAACATAGGAGGGCCAAGCACAGGAAGCAGCTCTTTCAGTAGTTTAGTTGGAATAGGGTCCAGTATGCAGCTTGAGGGTTTGGAGGCCATGATTATTTTCATCATTGTGTCAAGAGATATAGTACTAAAACACTTTAGTATCTCCCTTGAGCCAAGGTCCTGGCAGAGTTGTGCAGACTCTGGACAATGAAGCCCTGGAGGAATACCCAGATTTAAAGATGAGTCCGTAATTTGCTTTCTAATGATCATGATCTTTTCCTCAAAAAAGTTCATAAATTTATTACTGCTGAAGTGAAAGCCATCCTCCATTTGCGAATGCTGCTTTTTAGTTAGCTTTGCGACAGTGTCAAAAAGAAATTTCGGATTGTTCTTATTTTCCTCAATTAAGTTGGAAAAATAGGATGATCGTGCAGCAGTGAGGGCTCTTCGATACTGCACAGTACTGTCTTTCCAAGCTAGTCGGAAGACTTCCAGTTTAGTGTGGCGCCATTTCCGTTCCAATTTTCTGGAAGCTTGCTTCAGAGCTCGTGTATTTTCTGTATACCAGGGAGCTAGTTTCTTATGACAGATGTTTTTAATTTTTAGGGGTGCAACTGCATCTAGGGTATTGCGCAAGGTTGAATTGAGTTCCTCGGTTAGGTGGTTAACTGATTCTTGTCCTCTGACGTCCTTGGGTAGGCAGAGGG
The DNA here is from genome assembly GCF_901001165.1 of Salmo trutta. Lineage (NCBI taxonomy): Eukaryota > Metazoa > Chordata > Actinopteri > Salmoniformes > Salmonidae > Salmo > Salmo trutta. Next base: position 55,082,078 of record NC_042971.1, read on the forward strand.
AGTCTGGAAGGGCATCAAGGAATCTTTGGGTTGTCTGAGAATTTATAGCACGACTTTTAATCTTCCTTGGTTGGGGTCTGAGCAGATTATTTGTTGCAATTGTAAACGCAATAAAATGGTGGTCCGATAATCCAGGATTATGAGGAAAAACATTAAGATCCACAATATTTATTCCATGGGACAAAACTAGGTCCAGAGTATGACTGTGGCAGTGAGTAGGTCCAGAGACATGTTGGACAAAACCCACTGAGTCGATGATGGCTCCGAAAGCCTTTTGGAGTGGGTCTGTGGACTTTTCCATGTGAATGTTAAAGTCACCAAAAATTAGAATATTATCTGCTATGACTACAAGATCCGATAGGAATTCAGGGAACTCAGTAAGGAACACTGCATATGGCCCAGGAGGCCTGTAAACAGTAGCTATAAAAAGTGATTGAGTAGGCTGCATAGATTTCATGACTAGAAGCTCAAAAGACGAAAACGTCATTGTTTTTTTTTGTAAATTGAAATTTGCTATCGTAAATGTTAGCAACACCTCCGCCTTTGCCGGATGCACGGGGGGTTTGGTCACTAGTGTAACCAGGGGGTGAGGCCTCATTTAACACAGTAAATTCATCAGGCTTAAGCCATGTTTCAGTCAGGCCAATCACATCAAGATTATGATCAGTGATTAGTTCATTGACTATAACTGCCTTGGAAGTGAGGGATCTAACATTAAGTAACCCAATTTTGAGATGTGAAGTATCACAATCTCTTTCAATAATGGCAGGAATGGAGGAGGTCTTTATACTAGTAAGATTACTGAAGCGAACACCGCCATTTTTAATTTTGCCCAACCAAGATCGAGGCACAGACACGGTCTCAATGGGGAAAGCTGAGCTGACTACGCTAACTGTGCTAGTGGCAGACTCCACTAAGCTGGCAGGCTGGCTAACAGCCTGTTGCCTGGCCTGCACCCTATTTCATTGTGGAGCTAGAGGAGTTAGAGCCCTGTCTATCTTCGTAGATAAGATGAGAGCACCCCTCCAGCTAGGATGGAGTCCGTCACTCCTCAGCAGGCCAGGCTTGGTCCTGTTTGTGGGTGAATCCCAGAAAGAGGGCCAGTTATCTACAAATTCTATCTTTTGGGAGGGGCAGAAAACAGTTTTCATCCAGCGATTGAGTTGTGAGACTCTGCTGTAGAGCTCATCACTCCCCCTAACTGGGAGGGGGCCAGAGACAATTACTCGATGTTCTTCTCTGCACCGAGCTGGCTGGGCTGGCCGCATTCCTGCAGACATGACCCCCTACACCCCAAACATGAGCAGTGCTCATCTTGCAGAGATGAGCATAGAGGGGGAGGTGGGGGTAAAGCGAGAGTGATCTATAGGACAGAATGTACATCATTCCAACAGATCCCACATTCTAAACATGTGCAGCTCCCACGTCATGGGGACAGTGGGTGAGAGAGAGACAGAGAGAGAGACTAGTTTATAACTGAGTGGTAGTTAGAGCAATAGGTACAGCATGTGAGTAGGTGAGGCCTGCCCTGATGCTGGTCTAGTGGGTGTGTGAACCTTGCCCTGATGAGCCCTGCCCTGATGAGCCCTACCCTGATGCCCTAATGCTAGTCTAGTGGGTGTGCTGTGTGCCGCCAGAGATGACTGATCCACAGCAATTTTACCACTACAGTAATAGCTCAGACACACCACACAAAGGTGAACGGCTAAAAACAGCAGGTGTCTGCGATGTGTTACATCACCTGCTGGGTGGCGATGAATGAATGGTGGAGATTCAACATGTTGAATCGTCAGGAAATTAACAGAAAATGTGGACCGATGTTATGTGGTAAGGGGCGATAGGATGGCCACCCACTGTGTACAGCCGACATTGGTCATGGCACATCTTGCCTCTTACCACTGCAGACTGCAATAATGGAGCTGGATGGAGGTGGATATGGCTGGTGGCCAGCTTTAGGCACACTGGATACAGAAAATGTTTCACAGAGAAAACAAGTTCCTTCTGCAACCTGTCTGTTCTAATATCTGGACCGGAGCAAATGAAGCTCCATCTAGCTTGGTAGAGGGGGACGTGAGAGAACAGACGCTGAATCAGGGAAATGGGTGTCCAACTCTCACACACAACACGCAAAAACACACACGTCATTGCTGTGCAATATCTTTTCATTAATATATCACTAGCTGGAATTACCTGCCTCTCCAAAGCTGACCTAGAAAAAGGAAATCCTCCGCTGTGACATGAAATTCTGAGAGGCTCTGCGAATTACTAAAGCTTTAAATGGGGAAATAATCCTCTCTCTTTCAACAAGGACATCCCACATACACACTGTCACACACAGGCACAGACACACAGACACACAGACACAGATACTTGAATCAGTGGAGCATGCACAGAGATGTCCTGCAACTGCTCTACAGCAGTATAATATAATATCCTCTGACATTTCACAGCCCTGTACTGCCATTTTGGTAGACTTGTAAAACGCAACGTGTGAACAACCAACCAGCAGGAGGCATTAGTGTGCTGACGTTTAACGGTTTAACACTGAGGCACCCGAGGCAGACCGGGGTTCAAATAGTATTTGAAGTCTTCCAATTACTTCAGCTGTGCTTGATTGAGTTTCCTGGCACAATTGAGGCAACGGAATTATTTACAAATGTACAAACCCTGCCCATTTGGCATTCCGCCCGACTCAAGCAAACGCTCAAAACTATTTTGAATACTAATTGAATCCAGGTCTGTCTGTATGCATTGTGCAGGTCACTGTATATCACATTTAAGACCCTTAGCCCGTATTAAAATCAGAGGTTTCTGATTTCCAACTACATCTCACGGTCACGTTCTTTTTATGGACCGTTACTTTACAAGCATGCCAGATGATCTGTCTCTTCTTCTGATGTGTCAATTAAGATACGGATGGAGAAGATTTTGGCCATGCAAAGGAATTTTATCCGTTTTGGGTTCATATTTTATTTGGGATTCAATGCTATTGGTGCATCGGCATTTTCAGTTCATTGCATGAAAACATGACACATTTGTGAATGATGTAATTACAGTGAATATGTCCTTTCTGTTGGAAGGAGAGTGTTGTAGTCTACCCATCATGGGCCTTACTGTATATTACAGCTTCAGATCTCTGTTTGTTGTATTATTTCTGGGTGATTAGGTTTTTTGAGGAGACTTATGTCTGCTCTACAAAGTTCTTGCCAAGCAGTTGCCATGACTTTGTTTTGTTTCTGTAATGTCGTTTCTATGCATTGCTTCTTTGTTGATTTCATACTACATTTAGGTTTTGTTGTTTCCATGTTGTTTCCAAGTTCTAGCCATACAGTTCTCATACCCCAGGTTTTTTTTCTGTTATTTCCAGTCCAACATCACCTCAGTACAGTACCTGTCTATTTTATTCCCTGTCTCCCATCCCTGGCTGTCACTCTAATTAGTTCACATATGCTCCTGACAGGGAGACAAGACAGCTTGTCTGACAGGAAATGCACCTGGGCATAGACTCAGTAAATCACCTTTTGACTCCCGCTATTTCTGTCACAGGATGCCTTGGCTGGAACTTTCTCACATTTTCCAGAGGCAAATGGACACAAAAAAATGGCGAAGAAAGGGAACAAATTAAAAAAGAGACACAATTCCCTCTCTGATTCATCATTATAAGGACCCTGCCACCATATTTATCAGTAAATTACACTTCATCTAGCATCGAGGGTCAAACACATATGATACATTATTTCATTACCATCACTAGCTTTCCCCAAAAATATTATTCAAGGCCCAGGCTGAAAATAGTTTTTTTTTTCCATTATTGCTATTGTATTTCACACTTTCATATCACAAATGCAAAATATCCACTATAAAAGTCATACCAATTAATAAAAAGGCTGCATCATAAATGACACCCTATTACCTAGATAGTGCCCTAGTCTTGAACAGAGCCATGCAGCTACTATAACTATCTATGTGTTCGTTCCTCTCTGACAGGTTTGATATAATGACAGATGAGTGTGTTTGTTTGTTCAATGACATGAAGGTCGTGTTTACGGTTCAGGAACAGGGAACACGAGACTCAGACCACTTTCCCCCATGGACGCTGTCTCAGATTGGGCTTGACCACCTGAACTCACGACCCTGTGCCTGATTTAAGACCCCTCTCACTAGAACAACTGCTGAGACACATGAACCATCATTTGTGTCTTTGCTTATGGTAGCTGCCTCTCTCACTGCACACTCCACTCATCTGACCTGTTAGTGATGCAACCTTTATTTAGTAACTTGTCTGAGAGAGTGTGTAATGTTTACTGTTCATTTGTATTGTTTATTTCACTTTTCTTTATTACCTACTTTACTTGCTCTAGCAATGTTAATATGTTTCCCATGCTAATAAAGCCCTTGAATTGAATTGAGAGAGAGAGAGCGCGATGGGGAGAGAAAACAAGAGAGAGAGAGAGAGAGAGAGAGAGAGCTGACAGTGTATGCCTGTATGCCCATGGACAGGCTACAGCTGACACGCTTTTGGTCCGTGACACCATTTATAGCGATAATTAGGAGAATATGTGGGTGCTGCCTACATCAGATAATAGAAAGTCTTACAGCAATTATTCGTTCTCCTGGATAATAACTGCATAACCGTTTGAATGATTCACTCTTTAATTCTTCACTTGTTATTTACTGAGATATCTGTGAAAGAATCAGATGTTCTCAGTCAAGATACTTTATGTCAGTGAGATTTTTAACATAGCTGTTGCAAATGACACCCTATTCCCGTTATAGTGCACTGCTTTTAACCAGGGGCTGTGGGGCTCTGGACAATACGGCATGATATAGGGAAAAGGGTGACATTGGGAACATTAGTCAATGAAAATGACAAGTAGCCCAAAAGATAAGGCTGTTTTTGAGCATCTACAGCTCAATAAAGAGTCCAGTTTTTTTTAAGTGAGGAAATTCTGTGACCACCACCAGACCAAGCGTATTGTTATTGAACGACGTGACTTGATACTTGTGGTTGGGGTTTACTATCGCCTCATATACATGCAATGTTTGAGTTATGGTGGATCTACCCCCAAGCCATAAGACTCCTGAACAGCTAATCAAATGGCTTCCTGGACTATTTGCATTGACCCCCATTTTTACACTGATGCTATCCTCCGTTATTATCTATGCATAGTCACTTTACCTCTACCTACATGTACATATGACCTCAATTACCTCGACTAACCTGTACCCCCACACATTGACTCTGTACGGTACCCCCTGTATATAGCCTCGCAATTGTTATTTTATTGTTGCTCTTTAATTATTTGTTTATTTATTTATTTTGTATTTATTTTTTACTTTAACACTTATTTTTCTTAACTGCATTGTTGGTTAAGGTCTTGTAAGTAAGCATTTCACTGTAAGGTCTACACCCGTTGAATTCGGCGCATGTGACAAATACAATTTTATTTGATATAGTGTTTCTTTTCATCAACCAGCATGAAGAGACTGATGGATCATGCCGGCATGGAGTAGGGTGAACTTGACCCTGGACGCTGATCCTGGATCAGTTTTGCGTTTTCCCCACTAATGGTTAAGGTTGGGGAGGAGAGGGGAATCTGATCCTAGATCTTTTCTGCACCTAGGGGAAACTTCACCCTTGAGCTGCCAGCATTATGTTTAGTATCTCACAGAGAACAGTGCCAGTGGTGATGCCATTTCCTGTGTCACTGGGTGGCACAGGGCGCTCCCTCCCAGGAACAAGATCTACTGCTATGGAAATGCACCTGGCAAAGCAGCTTAGCCAGACTGTGAAATGTATGGAGCATTGATATGCGAACAGGAAATCAGGCAGACTATGCAGATATCTAAGCTGTTCCTGCTCCTCTCTCAAAGCTAATCTCCCTGATTTACTAACTACCTATCATCTTCCTGCGTCTTCTCCAGCTGAAATATATGGAGGAGCATGACTGGCTGTTATTGCAACTTCCTTGCTTACTAATCCTCTTCATTCCTAATGGAAGGCTTTCATGAGAGAGTGCCACTGTAGCCAATCTCCTGCCTTCTGGAGACTGTGTTCCATGACAGACTCATCTTCATCTCTGCAACGCAGGGAGAATTTTAGGGATCTTTAAGGCATCACAAGGGCTGGATATGCAGGAAAACGGTTGTCAATGTCCCATGCCCAAGGAGGAGTAAAAGGCCTAAGTGAAGTGAAGCAACAGCAACCCAAAATATGTCTTCATATGACAAATCTCCAGCAAGATTGCATCCCAAATGGCACCCTATTCTCTATACAGTCCACTAGTTTTCCTGTGGGCTCTGGTCAGAATTAGTTCACTAAATAAGGAATATGGTGCCATTTGGGACAAGTTGACGTCTTCACATTATCAAAACTCCACATTGCTAACTTCTTTTGATTTCAATCAACAACCCCTAGTCCAGTACTGGCCTACATGTAAACCAGTTGCTGCATCAAAGAGAAGTAGCCTTGAGTTATTAGTCCAAGGTTTAGTGGGGCATTAGGACTGCTATGTATGAGGCCCATTTGGCACCCTATTTTTGTTTTTAGCGCACTACTTTTCACCAGGATGCATAAGGCTCTGGTAAAAAATTAAAAAATAAATGGTGCACTTTATTTAGGATGTATGGAAAAAAGATGAGAAGGTGACCCTAGATGACCCCACAGAAAACTGTAATAGCAGTTCAAGTGCAGCCTAGATGAAGCCATGTCTGAAACACTGAGCACAACTGAACGTTTCTCAGTATGTGGGGGGTGGGATGGGGGGAGGGGAGTAATGGTTTCTGACTGGTGCAGAAATGTTCTGAAATATTTCTATACATCTCCAGCAAGCAATCAGATACTATTGCATGTTATATAAAGATATAGGCCTATGATGGAATACAATTGTTGAGGAGGTCAGACCACCGTTTTCACCTAAGCACAAGTGGTGTGGCTTTTAGAAGCCAATTTCCTCTGTGTGGGTGACTAGTATATATTTTGTGTGTGGGTATATCAGACCAAACATGCTAAAATCCTAGTTTTTCACCAACTACATTGCGTGCGCTCTGGGTGTTTCCAATGTGCGTGCTAGATTGTTTTGTTACATTACAAATCCCCGTCCTACATTATAATTAGCAACTCGAACTTTACCTTCACAGAGGAGCGCTCCGTCATTTGCATGTCGAGATTCCGGAGGTGGGTGTGATCTCATGTATGTGTATGGAACCGGAGGGGGCGGGGCAAATAGGTGCAAATTGACTGTCAGGGCCGGGTGTTTGAATGAGGCCTTTCGGGAGGGTCGCCACAATTTTGGATGCTTTTCTCCAGAGTCTCGCCTCCTCTGGAATACAGAGCTTGATGACTTGGAACAGAAGAGAGGAGCAGTCGTTTGAGTATCACTTGCGAGCTGACTGTTTACTTTAGCCTGTTGCAACAGGCTTAGAAGAAGCATTCTGCATGCGAGCTTGTATTGTTAGCAAACTCTGGTGACTTTGGTAGTTCATTTTGTCCGGGAAAATAAAATGAATTTGAGTCAACTTTTCAGGTAAGTCTATGGATTGATTAATTGGTTAGGTAAATGTTGTCATTTTTTTTTTTTTTAAGTAAAAGAATGCCTATAGCCAAGATTTATTTGAACATGAAATATTTTCCCCTTCATGTATTGTAGGGTTTTGCTGTCGGCAGTTGTTGCCTGCGAGGCCATTACAATTGGATCAGGTATGTCAATATGTTGCATCTGGCCCTCGCTTCGGCCCTAGTTTACGGTTTACACGTTGTACCTAAATATTAGCCTTCATTTATTTATAAAATGTTTTCTCATGTCCAAGGCTGTGAAGGATCTGAATGCACCAAAACCATAGAGGTATTGACCAAAACGGTGGACTATGGAAAGCCGACCCAACACGCTGATTACCTGAACCAGTTCAATGAGATGAACTCTCCTACTGTGGACAGGAAACATCGCGATGCGGCCTCTATCCTACCATTCATCGGCCTCACTGGAAGTAAGTTGGGCATTGATCGCGTAAAATTACTGACATCAACCTCCCATGGCCTCCATAAACTCACAGCAATGAGTTTGAGCTTGACCTTGGGTGAATTAATTCGGCCTGTCTTGCTTTTTGTCACACATTCGTCATCCTGCATCGATGTTTTTTGTTGTCTTATTTCACACAAACAAACGTAGGCCAAGTCTGTTTTTATTGCGTTGTGATTGAAAACATGGCTCTGTAGGAATGTGTTAACTGTGCTTCCAGTCAGCTGGACAGTGTCTTGGTCTTCAGGCTATGGCCATTTTAGTAGGCAAACATTATGGAACGTTGCAGATAACAATTTCATGAATAGAACCAGCATGGTTACTTATTTCCCATGTAGAGGCATGTTTATTCTACATGCTATATGTTCTATCTGATTGTTACATAATGTTGTGCCCAGCTGCTGAACACACCCTGGGGCTGAAGCCTGAGTGTAATGCAACAACACTCAGAACATCCATATTAAACTTCTACCCTATGTCCTGCTCTCATTTTAAAGGTGCAAAACAGAGTCGAAACTGCTGTAAAAATGGCGGGACCTGCATCTTGGGAAGTTTTTGCGCATGCCCACCACATTTTACTGGCCGGAGCTGTGAATACGACGAACGAGTCAGGTAATTGAATTTAAGTTTGAAGTCTAAAAGTAATATATCTAGCCTGTATTGACATGTATCTCTCTCTGCTCGGTCCCTTTTGTGCCTACAGGAGCTGTGGTACCATTCCCCACGGAGTGTGGGTTCAGAAAGGCTGCTCATACTGCAGGTGTGGATATGGGGTCATGCACTGTTTTCCTCAGGTGTTCCATGAGGGCTGTGGTAAGAATGCACTTTATGACACTTTGATAGATGTTCTGCTTTTTCACTCTCCAAAATGTCACTGAAAAAGTGTCTGAATCCTTTTTTTATCCTCTGATAAGAGGAAGATGTTAGGTATTAGCTAGCATGTTTAACCTCCAGCTTAGGTCTACTTCCTCAAAAGCACCATTTGTCTCTGTTCATATCAGACCAGACTTGGTTTGTGTTGATAAAATAGGAGTAGCCTACTGGGTGTCTTTTGCAAGGCCTTTGAGAGTAACACAGGGAAAGGAATTATCAGAGGTGGCACCAGTTTGGCTGTGAATGGGTGATGAGAAAACACATTTGCACCTCACTGGGCAGCAGAATGGGTTTCTGTAGATCATCACAGGCAGTGGCTCTGCCCTGAAAATCTACAAAGGATTATTCAGAGTCTACAGAGAGGCCGGGTTTTCAGGTCTGACGATGTGCCAACGGCCCCATTTCCCCGATTCACATTCCTCCATTTGTCAGTCCACTTTATTTGTGCTACAGTTCCTATTTTATTTCTCATCTCTTTCCATTTCAGTCACCTTTTATTCATGATATTTGCTGGGGTTTCCCCCCCCCTCTCCTTTTTCTTTCAGATGAGGACCAGGAAGTCCGCTGGTTTCATTCGCCGGGTGGCCGAACGCTGCAGACCAAGTGCTTCCTGTGTCTAGGACTACTGTTTTTGGTTTTGTTCGTGTGAGAAGCTACGGGTGAATGAGACTTGATGGATTTCAGCCTCAAAGGCCTCATGAAATGACTCCTGGTTTTTGGGCGACGTACTGAAATGAAATTTCCTTCCAGTGGAAGTCGGAACTACAACTTGCTGTGTTAAAAGCAACTGTCTTGTAAATGTCAAGGATGCTGTACATAAGATTTTAATGGAAAATATTTGGTATTGTGCTTTTTATTCGCAATCTTTCTAGACTTGATGAATACATGGTTTGAACGCGTCAATCATTCAATGTGTCCTATGTTGTACTCTGTTAACAAATGGAGTGTGATGACGTATGTTTCTCTCTAGTAGGTAGTACACATTGTGACCAATATTATTACATTAACTGTTAAGTGTACTCTCAACAGAAACAAAGTGTCACTTTTGAACCAAGTTCTGTTGGAGTTATCTTATTGGTTGTATTTGCAGTTCAAACACCTGGTTGCTGTTCCTATCTACAAGGACACAGTTTGATAAAGCTGGAACGACCTGTGATTGTTGACCTTTTTGCCCGTTTTCCCTTATCTAAAATAAACAATTAGACCCCTCAATCGATCACCAGTGTTGATGTTCCAAGTTGTTGTGTTAATAGTCATTGCTCTGGTTAAAGTTTTTTTCAATTTGCTGTGATGGGAATTGAATGTGTTCATGTCATTAAAAATCTCATAATGTGATATTGACTTTTATTTGTGTGTCCATATTATTAATCTGGTATGGATGATAAGGTTGCCAATAGTACATGTAGTTGGATAGTTTACCTAACTGCCGTAGTTATTTGGGATGGATGCACGGCAACAGATCCTATTAAATTATTCTATGTTAGGATATGTGCAAACCCATCAAAAAAATATTTAAAGGTCCAATGCAGCTGTTTTTATAAATCATTTCTGGGTAAACACTGGGTGCTTTTACTGTTATTGTTTTCAAATAAAAAGTCAAAAATAGCTTCTTGTAAAAGAAGCAATGTTTCATGCAAACATTTTGCTAGGACTGTTTGGGAGTGGGGAGGGGAAACTGAACATGAGCTGTTATTGGCAGAGAGGTTTGGAACTCTTACTGGCCTATTAACTCATTTTCTGCATCAGTTCAACTGTCATACCACAGAACCCAAAATAGAAGCTTGTTTTACTCCAATGTTTGTAAACAAATACTATAGCCTCAAAACATGGTTAAAACTATACTATTTATATCATGGATGGTCAGTCCTTGCATCCATAGGTCTGTCTATGAATTTGAGTGGTTACATTTCTCCAGCACCATCCTTCATTTTCCGGGAAACAGTGGCGGACAGTTGTTTTGTTATTGTTTCAACTGCGGATTGCACCTTTAAGATAAACGTGATTCATGATGCCGGATTTCAAAATGAAAAATATGTTTAAAGCATTCAATCTCAATTTTTAAGAGTGGCAATTACCGCACATTTGAACAAAGTAACTTCCTATTGATTGGTTTTGCAAATGTAATTTGGCCCATTGTCTCTCTGTCAGCCAGGTCTAAAACACAATGACCACTCAAAGCTCTATTTTGCTGTTTTATTTATCTCTTTCCTAGATTCTGCAAAACAGAACACAGATTAAATGGGGCGTTGAGTCGTGATGCACGGAGAAAGAATAAAGTAGACTTTCATGTTAATGAAACTTGAATTGTCTCTGTGCTGCTTTCCCCATGTCAGGACTGAAGGTCCTCTTCCTGCTTCTCCACTCCACTGTAACAGACAGAACAGATAGAGGTGTCAGCTGTTGAACACTCATTAGAAATAGAAAGAGGCATAGCTAGAGCTCTTTTCGCTGGGGGGATGGGGTGTAGCTGGCAGTAGTGGGAATTTCCTGATGGCTCCCAGCTCACTGATGGCTCTCCTTCCCCGGCTCTTCCTCTGTCTACCAGGTCAACGGGATGTTGGTTCAATCAGCCTCAGCCAGACAAACCCAAAACCAGTGATGGCTCTCCCTGTGTAGTGTGTACCAGGTCTGAGTATACAGACACACAGACAGGAAGGACAGACACAGACACAGACAGTCTCAAAATTAGGTTTGATTATACAATTGAAAGTTGGCTCAGACAGCCTCAGATCAGATGAACCCAAAACCACTAATGGCTCTCCCTGTGTATTTTTTACCATGTGAGTATACAACTGAATGTTGCATCAGACAGCCTCAGATCAGATGAACCCAAAACCAGATGATGATCATAAGAGAGCCTTCCAATCACCATCAAAACCCAAATGGCAGTGAAATTAAAGTGTATTGTTTCATCAATACCAGACAACAAGTAACTACGCACATTTCTGTGCTAAAACAGCATCTGGATTTATTTTCTTAGTGACAAGGGCCAGTTTCTCTGAGACAGATTAGGCCCAGTCCTGGGCTGAAAAGCATTTGAGAAAGGATCTGAGAAACTGGCCCTGTAGAGCAATGGAGATTCACACATATAAATTGTAATGTTGGTGTTGACATATGGTGTTGCCTTTCTATGTTTGTGATTATGGGATTGAGTTGCTGGTAAAGAGATGGTAGCTAACTGCCCTGGACTAATCCCTCAATCCAACACAGTGATTTATTGAGCTGCTCCTGTCTGTCTGTGTGAGCTTCCACTAGCCTGGCTGGCCGCCTGTCTGCCTCTGCTCCTGCCCCTCTTTCTTTCTTTCTCCCCGCCTCTGCTCCCGGTCCTCCTGGCTCTCCTTGTCCCCAACCAATGCCTGCTGACCCCGGGAGGGTATAGAAGCTCAATTCCCAGCGTACTCTGGATCAGTCTATATAGGTGCTGACTAGATCTGATAAGAGGATAACACTTTCTCTCTATTGTGGCCTTCAACTATCCCCACAAACATCCTTACAAACTCCTCACTATTTTAATGAAGTCTGGTCTTCATAATGGAGATGGCGTCACAGCTGATCCAGATAAAATGGGATTTCCAGTGAACCAATAGTAGTGAGCTTCTGCAAGGCTGGCGAGGAGGATCCCCACAGTTCAGAACAACACTTTAATCCATGGTACTTCCTCAGAGATAATGTCTTTCCTCTAGTCTATTTCCTGCACCCCACTGGCATGCTGGGCCTGATTCAATGACCCTACATGCAATCATGAGATGATTCTGAGAAGCTCTGAGATTAGATGAGGTGTGATGCCTGTGTGTGTGTGTGTGTGTGTGCATGCAGTAAATGTTGTGGTGGGATGTACCAGTATGTTTGGAAAGCGAAAATCCACTACTGAGCTTGTAACGGATTGAACATGCCTAGGATTACACCCAGGACACTTTACAATCCTATGTAAATGGAGTCATGCATGGGCAGACTGATCTCTCTCCTGTTCACTCAATATCCTCCCAGGCAGGGGGATTTCCACAGTGTAAACACTTGTGGAAATACATTTTATTCAAGTATTCACGTGATCCATTAAATCGGTATAGCATTTTACAGTTGAGATGTGATCTGCACACTGTTTTATGAAAGTCAGAAACATCTACTTGTCCAAAGAGAATTGCAATTTTTGTGTATGATGTCTTGATTATTCCATAACCCCAAAGCAACCTGCACTAAATTTCCCATTAGATTGACTAATCATTTTCAAAAGGAGAGCATTAAATGGAACATGAAAAGCATCTCAACAACCTTCAGATCTCCCTACGTTGTATCCCTCCTTACCTGGTGTTTGTATGGTGTTTTTTTCCTAGAGCAGGCGGAATGAGAAGGAAACAGAAAGGAAGGAATATATGTGTATGTTATTGTTACCTATGATTATCAACTGTCAATTTACACAATCATTTATGTCACATTTTATACATTTTCTAGTACTCTTATAAATATACATACAAGCAACGAAGCACAATCTTCTTGACTTCCACTGTAAGGTCTGAACCCTATTTTCTCTCACATTTCTGAGACAGTTGAAGGAGTTATTTCTGGAAGAGAGACGGTCCTATCTGGACTTGATAAGACAACAAGAAAGATGCTTCTGTATCATGTCTGTAAGTGGACACCCTCAGTCAGTCGGCCTGGACTCAGCGCTTCAAGTAGCTGAAGTCTAATTTGTGCTACTCTCGGTTGGGGTTTTCTCCTGAATTTAGCTGCCCTCCTCCAACCTCGCCTTAAAAGAATCATGAAATTATCTATTTTTCGTCTTTGGGATGGTGAATTAATACAGGCCCTAACTGGTTCTAATTCAGTGCTCATTATATTCTCTTGCAAAACTTGCAAAAGCACATCAGACTTTTTGACATTCAAAAGCAAAAATTCCCCATTAACTAATTCATGCATCTCTTTTAAGTTTTAATGTGGTTTTAATGGATCCATTTATGAGAGAAAATGGGTAGTCTGAAGCTCTCAAGAAGTTCACTACCTCTCTATCTGACTCTCTTTCTCTCTCTCCCTGTCTCGCTTTCTCTCTCTCACCCTGTCTCTCTCTCTATCTGACTCTCTCTCCCTGTCTCTCTTTCTTACCCTGTCTCAATGAGTCTGTTTCTCTCTCTCTCCCTGTCTCTCTTTCTCTCTCTCCCAGTCTCTCGTTTTCTCTCTCCCTGTCTCTTGTTCTCTCTCTCCCTGTCTCTCTCACTCCCTGCCTCTCTCTCTGTCTCTCTCTCTAACTGTCTCTCTCTCTCTCTCCCCCTGTCTCTCGTTCTCTCTCTCCCTGTCTCTCCTTTTTCTCACTCCCTGCCTCTCTCGGAGTCTCTCTCTCTCCCTGTCTCTCTCTCTCCCTGTCTCTCTCTCTCTCCCCATCTTCCCCCCAGCCCTTCTCCCCCTCCCTACTCACTCTCTCTCTCTTTCTGGGAGGATCAGAGTGTCCATCCATTGTGACAGAGTGACAGTGGTGAATGTATCTGTTCTGTGGCAGTAAACAGAGGGAGAGCTGGGTAAACAGACAGCCTGGCAGCCAGGGGCTGGGATGGGGCTGGCCGGTGGAAGTTCATCAGGCTCAGGCCCAGGGTCTGAAAGTGTGTCACAAATGGCACCCTATTCCCTATATAGTGCACTACTTTTGACCTGGGTCCATAGGGTTTTGGTAAAAAATAGTGCACTACATAGGCAATAGGGTAATATATAAGCAATAGGGTGACATTTGGGATGCACTTTGAGTCGGCCCAGGGAATCTAAACAACACAAGGAGGACAGAGGGTGGGATAGCAGGGGAGTGCGGTCTGACTTACACCCACACAACAGACAACACTATACATCACACTGGCAGGGGATGTATTTACCGTTAACAAGCTAGGGGGACGGGGGGTGGGGGTTAGGGAGGTTAGAGAGAGAGGGGAGAGAGTTTATTTTATTTTTATTTAACCTTTACTTATCCAGGCGAGTCATTTAAGAACAAATTATTATTTATAATGATGGCCGGACCAGTGAAGACTGGGGCGGCAGGTAGCCTAGTGGTTAGAGCATTGGACTAGTAACTGAAAGGTTGTAAGATCAAATCCCTGAGCTGACAAGGTACAAATCTGTTGTTCTGCCCCTGAACAAGGCAGTTAACCCACTGTTCCTAGGCCGTCATTGAAAATAAGAATTTGTTCTTAACTGACTTGCCTAGTTAAATAAAGGTAAAATAATAATTTTAAAAAATGACTGTGCAATGAGTCAAATAAGAAGAGAAAGAGAACCCAGTTAACACATAATGTTCTGAGAACCATATGTTTCTTAGAGCTTGGTGAGAATGGTGCAGGATACCCAACTAGCTCATAACGTTCTAATAACCATGTGTTTCTCAGGTGAGAATTTCAGTACTGCAGCATAACGTTTCCTACATGTTTCCTCATTGTTCTATTTAAAGTCATGTTCTCAGAACATTAAGAAAACTTTCCATAAAAACCACAAGAAAACATTAGTAACATTCAAAGAACGTTCTAAGAATGTTATTTTAAAACAAATACATTCAGTTCTCTCTATCCTCTATCTTGTTAAGGGTGTTCATGATAAGTAAACAAAAAAACACTGCCACCATCCTGGTGGCGCAGTGCACACATTCTGTGGATAGAGAACAGAAGGTCATAGGTTTGAATCTCACTGATGCTGTGTTTAATGCCTAATCAAAATAATTTCCATATGTCCTATCTGTGCTTAGAGTTCTAAACAGTTAACCTAAGCTAGCAGTGTTATAAAAAGTCTTATTGAAACATGTTCTCAGAACGTTTTTTACCTTCAAATAACTTATCAGTTAAAACCTTCCAGGAAAACTTTCAGGGAACAATAGTAAAATATTCTCAGAACCTCCCTGCAACCTAAAAATGTATGTTCCCAGAACAGCCAAAATGCTAACTTCCATTCTCAGAATGGTTAAAAAAAAGTATTCAGTTTTACCAGCGGGAAACGTTCCCATAACCAAAGAGATAACAAGAACGTACATTCCCACAACGTCCATGGAACCAAATGTGCTAGCTGGGAGAAGAATGGCTAACCTGCAATGAAATTAAACACTTTTCCAAGATACTGTACTGGAATCTGTTTATGACCCCCCCCCCCCCTCCTCTCTTCCTCTCCCTTTCCTCTGGTATCTGAGGGTGATGTCCTTATCTGTGAGGGTCTTGAGGGGTCCAGGCCAGACCCTGGTAATACTCCTCCCCAGGGCCATCTGGTTTCCTTCTAAACACACATTCAGGTTCTGTAATTGAATCCAAAACCAAGCCATTTTTATTTTCATTCCGTCCCACTCAAACACCTTAGAATGTTTAACTTTTTTTGTTTGATTTCCATCTGCCCTCTTCTGAGAAACAGCAGCTGCTTTAAAATAAAACATTTCCTGTTGGCCAATCATTTCCATAAGAGAGTAGACAGTGTTTGATTATATGTGACTTTAGGGCCATGTACTGTCAGGTAATGAAAAGACTTGTGGGTAAGAAAGTAGATGGGAATGGAATGAGAAAGGGCAGTTGTTTGAACTTGAAACTATCTGCAAAAAGTCACTACTGCAACAACATAATAAGCAACTTAAGTAGTACACACTCTTCAACATCTACTTCAGAAGGACAACTTTCTTCAACAAGAGTTTATCTCTTTCAAGCAACAGACTCCTAACATGTCAAATGGTAATTGAAACGGATATGGCATAAACGAAAAAAGCACAAGCATCCCTTTTGAAATTGGTTTGATGCACTGTGAGCCAGAAATGGCAACAGTAATTATACGAGCTACCCTCCTTTCTCTAACAGCACACTCCCCAAAGACCTGAGACATTTATATTATTTAAGAGGGGTCCTGTCTCTGTGACCTGAAGTCATTAAAAGAGAGAGACGTAGAGGGGAAGAGAGAGAGATAGTTTATTTATTTTCCATTTAGTACTTTAACTATTTGCACATATGACATTTGAAATGTCTTTATTCTTTCGGAACTTTTGTGAGTGTAATGTTTACTGTTCATTTTTATTGTATTTTTGTTTATTATCTACTTCACTTGCTTTGGCAATGTTAACATGTGTTTCCCAAGCCAATAAAGCCCTTAAATTGAATTGAAATTGCTAGAGAGAGAGAGAGAGAGAGAGAGAGAGAGAGAGAGAGAGAGAGAGAGAGAGAGAGAGAGAGAGAGAAAGTCATCACCTACAGAGAGATGAACCTGGAGAAGAGTCCCCTAAGCAAGCTGGTCCTGGGGCTCTGTTCACAAACACAAACAGACCCAACAGAGCCCCAGGACAGCAACACAATTAGACCCAACCAAGTAATGAGAAAACGAAAATATAATTACTTGACACATTGGAAAGAATTAACAAAAAACAGAGTACAGTAGAATGCTACTTGGCCCTAAACAGAGAGTACACAGTGGAAGAATACCTGACCACTGTGACTGACCCAAACTTAAGGAAATCTTTGACTATGTACAGACTCGGTGAGCATAGCCTTCCTATTCAGAAAGGCTGCCATAGGTAGATTTGAAATGTCTTTATTCTTTTGGAACTTCTGTGAGTGTAATGTTTACTGTTTATTTTTATTGTTTATTTAACTTTTGTTTATTATCTACTTCACTTGCTTTGGCAATGTTAACATATGTTTCCCATGCCAATAAAACCCTTGCATTGAATTGAATTGAATTGAGAGAGAGAGGGAAAGAAAGAGGGGGAGGATAGAGAGTGGGTGAGGTAGAGCAAAATTGACAGAGAGAAAGAGAGGGAGGGAAGAAGAGGACAAGAAATCAAGGGAATGAGGGAGACTGAAACAGCCTGCAGTGTAGCCAGTTAGAGAAAAGAAACATTAGAAGGGATTGAAGGAGAATGAGACAGCTTTGACTGAATCCCTCTGCACCCTTTTGGTTATGGTGGGGAGGCCAGGTTTCAGGGATGCTGAGCTGCAGGCGCTAGCTGGACGATTACTCCCAAACTCTGTGATCCCATGATTAATCACTCTACACTGGGATTATAACACCATGGCTAGGCTAGGCTGACAGAGAGAGAGAGAGAGAGAGAGAGAGAGAGAGAGAGAGAGAGAGAGAGAGAGAGAGAGAGAGAGAGAGAGAGAGAGAAAAGAGAGCGAAAGAGAGAGACAGAGTCAGTGAGAGAGAGAGACAGAGAGAGACAGAAAGAGAGACAGAGAGAGAAAGGGAAAGAGACAGAGAGAGAGAAAGTCAGAGAGCGAGAGAGCGAAAGAGAGAGAGAGAGAGAGAGAGAGCGAAAGAGAGAGAGAGAGACAGAGTTAGTGAGAGAGAGAGAGAGAGAGAGAGAGAGAGAGAGAGAGAGAGAGAGAGAGAGACAGAGAGAGAGACAGAAAGAGAGACAGAGAGAGAAAGGGAGAGAGACAGAGAGAGAGAAAGTCAAAGAGAGAGCGAGAGAGATAGAGTGGCTAGGCTGAGAAACTCTCTTTCTCTCTTTGACTCTCTCCTCACCCTCATGCTCTCCCTCTGCCCTATGGTTATTACTACAACACAGAGCCAGGTTGGGGTTTCCAGCTGCAGTCTTTGGCTGTGTAATTATTCCAGCCAGTCACTTAGTAGTCTCAAAACCCCGCCCTAGGCAACAGTGACTAGGGTCTACTTTCAATGACTCTTTTGGCAACTTTGATGAAGGAAAACAATTTTTTTTTGGCGTGGGCAAATCTCCCAACAAATCACGAGGCAAACATGCCAGAACGTCGTAATTCGAAACCAAAATTTTCTAGCAAAACTTTTGCAGGGGTTATTGTTGAGGTAGTTGATGCAAACTAGTCACTCATTAAAAATAACCTCTGTGATCTTCTTGCTAGCTACTATTTTGTATTTTATTTAAGCAGATAAGGTAGTGACTTACACTACCGTTCAAAAGTTTGGGGTCACTTAGAAATGTCCTTGTTTTTGAAAGAAAAGCACATTTTTTGTACATTAAAACAACATCAAACTGATCAAAAATACAGTGTAGACATTTTTAACATTCTAAATTACTATTGTAGCTGGAAACGGCTGATTTTTAATGGAATATCTACAAAGGCGTACAGAGGCCCATTTTCAGCAACCATCACTCCTGTGTTCCAATGGCCCGTTGTGTTAGCTAATCCAAGATCAACAGTGAAGAGGCGACTCCAGGATGCTGGCCTTCTAGGCAGAGTTCCTCTGTCCAGTGTCTGTGTTCTTTTGCCCATCTTAATCTTTTCTTTTTATTGGCCAGTCTGAGAAATTGCTTTTTCTTTGCAACTCTGCCTAGAAGGCCAGCATCCCAGAGTCGCCTCTTCACTGTTGACGTTGAGACGGGTACTATTTAATGAAGCTGCCAGTTGAGGAGTCTGTTTCTCAAACTAGACACTTTAATGTACTTGTCCTCTTGCTAGGTTGTGCACCGGGGCCTCCCACTCCTCTTTCTATTCTGGTTAGAGCCAGTTTGCGCTGTTCTGTGAAGGGATGAATACACAGGCGTTGTACGAGATCTTCAGTTTCTTGGTAAATTCTCGCATGGAATAGCCTTCCTTTTTCAGAACAAGAATAGACTGACATGTTTCAGAAAAAAGTATTTTGCTGTTGGCCATTTTTAGCCTGTAATCGAACCCACAAATGCTGATGCTCCCAATACTCATCTACTCTAAAGAAGGCCAGTTTTATTGCTTCTTTAATCAGAACTACAGTTTTCAGCTGTGCTAACATAATTACAAAAGGATTTTCTAATGATCAATTAGCCTTTTTAAACGATAAACTTGGATTAGCTAACACAACGGGCCATTGGAACACAGGAGTGATGGTTGCTGATAATGGGCCTCTGTACGCCTATGTAGATATTCCATTAAAAAAAATCTGCCGTTTCCAGCTACAATAGTCATTTACAACATTAACAATGTCTACACTGTATTTCTGATCAATTTGATGTTATTTTAATGGACAAGACATTTTATTTTCTTTAAAAAAAAAGGTCATTTCTAAGTGACCCCAAACTTTTGAACGGTAGCGTAGGTAGTGACATAGTTCCTCTATGCTTAAAGAGTCCGTCATTGTAACATTAGGTTACCCCTAAAAATTGTCAAAGACTCCAGCCACCCTAGTCATAGACTGTTCTCTCTGCTACCACACGGCAAGCGCTACCGGAGCGCCAAGTCTAGGTCCAAGAGGCTTCTAAACAGCTTCTACCCTCAAGTCATATGACTCCTGAACAGCTAATCAAATGGCTACCCAGACTATTTGCATTTCCCCCTTCTTCTAAGCTGCTGCTACTCTCTGTTATTATTTATGCATAGCCACTTTAATAACTTTACCTACATGTACATACTACCTCAATTACCTTGAAACCGGTACCCCATGTATATAGCCCCGCTATTGTTATTTCCTGCTGCTCTTTAATTATTTGTTATTCTTATCTCTTACTTTTATTTAGATATTTTCTTAAAACTGCATTGTTGGTTAAGGACTTGTAAGTAAGCATTTCACTGTATGGTCTACACCTGTTGTATTCGGTGCATGTGACAAACACAATTTGTTTTGATTTGAGATTAGATTATATGAGTTTATTAGTCACATGCACAGGGTCACAGATGTAATCGCAGGGTACACTGAAATTCTAATGCTCCGAGCTCCAACAGTGCAGGTGAAAAAAAGAAAAGTGAATGCGACAATAATAATAATAAAATACACATTTACAACTGTAGCAATGATAAATATCCATTGAGGGGGCAGGGTAAGTGTCCGTTGTGGGTGGGGGTAGATAGTCGGGGGGCAGACGGGGAACAGGAGAACAGGAGAACAGGTAGCTAGCTGTCTAGTCGTGGATATACAGGGAGTACAGGAGGGGACTGAGGACACACCTTTGTGGGACCCTCGTGTTGAGGATCCGTTTGGAGGAGGAAATGTTGTCTACCTTCACCACCTAGGGGCGTCCAGTCAGGAAGTCCATGACCCAGTTGCATAGGGAGGAGTTCAGTCCCAGGGTCGTGAGCTTTGTGATGAGTTTAGAGGGCACTATGGTATTGAAGGCCAAGCTGTAGTCTAACAGCATCCTCACATACTGTACGCAGCATTTATTTTGTCCAAGTGGGTGAGGGCAGAGTGCAGTGCAACTGTTGCCTAGGGTCGGGTTTTCGAGACTAGCCAATTAGTGAGGGAATCAGAGATGTGGCAATGCAACGTTTACTCCGTTCGCAGGCAGGCAACAGCTACTCTCACTACCCTTGTCTCCTCTCTCCGTAGATCTGCATTCCAATTTAAATGAGCACCTTCCCTTTTTCCCTTTAAGACAGCGCTACAGGGAGACACTTGGAGTGAATCCTCCAGTGAGTCCTCAGTGCTAGAGGCGTCACTACAGACACCCTGGTTCGAATCCAGGCTGTATCACAACCGGCCGTGATCGGGAGTCCCATAGGGCGGAGCACAATTGGCCCAGCGTTGTCCGGGTTTGGCTGGTGTAGGCCATCGTTGTAAATAAGAATTTGTTCTTAACTGACTTGTCTACTTAAATAAAGGTGAAATAAAACATTTATAGTGATGCATCTATGACGTTTCCCAGAGGGAGCCTTTCCCAAGCGAGGGGAGTGAGAGGAGGTAAGAGGTTGCAAGTACAGTAGATTGGTGCACGCCTTAGCTCCACTTCTATTGAGGTATTACTACCCTCTGCCTGTGATCCTCAGTTCCTACAGAGGTGTGATGCAGGCCACCGCTCTTGGCTCCGGGCATCCTACCAGGGACGTATAAGAGACTTATGAAAGCATGGTGTTTAAGGGGGATTTTCACTACAAATGCCATTAGTGATACTGATTAATAAGGAGATTATGAAGAGTCTGAAGCTTTGTCCCAAATGGCACCCTATTCCCTAGTATATATTGCACTACCTTTAACCAGAGCCCTATAGGAAATAGGCTGCCATTTGGGACACAACTTGAGGATTTAAGAGTTCCACTTGGAAAGAACATAGGAACTTTGGGCTCGATTCAATCCGTGCAATCTTAGAACAAAAGGTGCTATCTAGAACTTAAGGGTTCTTCGGCTGTCCCTATAGGAGAACCCTTTGAAGAACCTCTTTTGGTTCTAAGTAGAACCCTTTACACAGAGGGTTCTAAACTCAGAAAAAAAATAAATGTCCCTTTTTCAGAACGCTGTCTTTCAAAGATAATTTGTAAAAATCCAAATAACTTCACAGATCTTCATTGTAAAGGGTTTAAACACTGTTTCCCATGCTTGTTCAATGAACCATAAACAATTAATGAACATGCACCTGTGGAACGGTCGTTAAGACACTAACAGCTTACAGTAGGCAATTAAGATCACAGTTATGAAAACTTAGGAGACTAAAGAGGCCTTTCTACTGACTCTGAAAAACACCAAAAGAAAGAGGCCCAGGGTCCCTGCTCATCTGCGTGAACGTGCCTTAGGCATGCTGCAAGGAGGCATGAGGACGGCAGATGTGGCCAGGGCAATAAATTGCAATGTCCGTACTGTGAGACGCTTAAGACAGCGCTACAGGAAGACAGGACGGACAGCTGATCATCCTAACAGTGGCAGACCACGTGTAACAACACCTGCACCGGAACGGTACATCCGAACATCACACCTGCGGGACAGGTACAGGATAGCAACAACAACTGCCCCAGGAACACCAGGAATACACAATCCCTCCATCAGTGCTCAGACTGTCCACAATAGGCTGAGAGAGGCTGGACTGAGGGCTTGTAGGCCTGTTGTAAGGCAGGTCCTCACCAGACATCATGGGCACAAACCCACCGTCGCTGGAACAGACAGGACTGGCAAAAAGTGCTCTTCACTGATGAGTCGCGGTTTTGTCTCACCAGGGGTGATGGTCGGATTCGCGTTTATCATCAAAGGAATGAGCGTTACACCAAGGCCTGTACTCTGGAGCGGGATCTATTTGGAGGTGGAGGGTCCGTCATGTTCTGGGGCGGTGTGTCACAGCATCATCGGACTGAGCTTGTTGTAATTGCAGGCAATCTCAACGCTGTGCGTTACAGGGAAGACATCCTCCTCCCTCATGTGGTACACTTCCTGCAGGCTCATCCTGACATGATCCTCCAGCATGACAATGCCACCAGCCATACTGCTCGTTCTGTGCGTGATTTCCCGCAAGACAGGAATGTCAGTGTTCTGCCATGGCCAGCGAAGAGCCCGGATCTCAATCCCATTGACCACTTCTGGGACCTGTTGGATCGGAGGGTGAGGGCTAGGGACATTCCCCCCAGAAATGTCCGGGAACTTGCAGGTCCCTTGGTGGAAGAGTGGGGTAACATCTCACAGCAAGAACTGGCCATTCTGGTGCAGTTCATGAGGAGGAGATGCACTGCAGTACTTAATGCAGCTGGTGGCCACACTGACTGGTACTTGAGATTTTGACCCCCCTTTGTTCAGGGACACATTATTCCATTTCTGTTAGTCACATGTCTGTGGAACTTGTTCAGTTTATGTCTCAGTTGTTGAATCTTGTGTTCATACAAATATTAACACATGTTAAGTTTGCTGAAAATAAACGCGGTTGACAGTGAGAGGGCGTTTCTTTTTTTGCTGAGTTTACATGGAACCTAAAAATGGTTCTCCTATGGGGACAGCCGAGGTACCTTTATGGAACCCTTTTTTCAGAGCATTTTCAGAGCATTTTCAGAGCATAGCACTGAAGATCGATCTGCATTGTTGATAACATATACCTATAGGGATTCAGTTGTGGTTCAATGCTAAGTTTGGATGTATTAACTATAGGTATTGTTTATTTAACCGGCAGAAAATGAATGGCGTCAGGTGTTAACTTTTATGCCTTTGCCTTAAACTTAATATGACCCTTGTTCTTAAACCTAACCATAAACCCTAAGCTTAAACTTCAGTTTTTATTATGCCGGTCGAATACAGAATTGCTTAACTATAATCCTTCAGAAAATACATTTTAATTTACAGTGTTTGCATTTAACTCTTACATCCCATAAGGATGAATTAAGAATTGTGATAAAAACATTCAAGATTTATTCTGAAGAGAAAAAATTGATGACAGAAGAAGTGTCTGTAGGGTGTTTCCAGCTGCTAAGAGTCTGTTGCTGCCTTATATGACCTGCGGTCACCATGGAAACACGTGAAGAGAGAGAGAGAGAGAGAGAGAGAAAGCTGTCACCAGTGGTGTAAATTACTTATTAAGTAATACATTTAAGTAAAAATACTTGAGTCATTTTTTGTACTTTACTTTTTTATATTTGACTAAATTTTACTTCACTACATTCCTAAAGGAAATGTCCTTATTAGTCCATACATTTTCCCTGACTCCCAAATCTACTCATTACATTTTGAATGCTTAGCAGGACAGAAAAATGGTCTAATTCACACACACTTATCAAGAGAACATCCCTGGTCATCCCTACTGCCTCTGACCTGCCTGACTCACTAAACACATGCTTCATTTGTAAATTATGTCTGAGTGTTGGAGCGTGACCCTAGACGTAATGATTTATTTTTGTATTTATTTTTTTAAGAAGAAAATGGTGCCGTCTGGTTTGCTTAAAATAAGGAATTTGAAATGATTTATACTTTTGATACTTAAGTATATTTGACTTTTACTCAAGTAGTATTTTACTGGGTGACTTTCACTTTTACTTGAGTAATTTCCTATTAAGGTATCTTTAATTTTACTCAAATATGACAATTGAGTACTTTTACCACCACCCTAATGCTAACCCTAACCTTATTTTAAGCTTTTTGGTTTTAATTTAAGACAAAGCAAAATGTTTGTTTTCATACATTTTTACAATATAGACAATTTTGACTTTGCAGCTGGCTCATCTAGCGGAAAATAGCTCTGCCTCCTGGACAAGACTCATCCTAATAAACGCCAGCCTGCCCACTCACAGCTAAAACCTTCCATCTTGATTTCTATTGGGAAAGTACACAGCACAACACCGCCACCATGTGATCAAAATATGAACACCGTTAAAATAGGTTACATTACTTGACTTAGGTCATGTTTTTTTATTATTACAATTCAACCTTTTTCCTTTTTTCCCAAGACAAGACTTAAGAGGTATATATACATAGCCCGTGTATATTTCATTTGTTTGGGTTATCATGAGCAATAACTTCCACTTCATGTACACCGTTAGGCTGCATCCCAAATGGCACCCTATTCTCTATATAGTGTAATAGTTTTGACCAGAGCCCGATGGGGCCCTGGTCAAAAGGAGTGCACTAATAAGGGAATAGGGTGCCAGTTTGAGACAAAGCTATAGTCATTTGTCTTATCTTCAGAAATGAACATGTTCACTTGTTAGGCACGTTTGTATAATAATCCTCTCAAAGATGCTGGGTGTAGATACAGACATGAAGAGCACATGGTGGAATATGTTGTCTCAGTTATAAATCATCATCATACAAACAAAACTATGAAGTTGATGTGCAGCTATGATAACAAAATCATCATCATGTTACACAAAATAAGAAAAATACTTCATGGGGTGCATTTCAGATTTGTGGGCAATGAAGTTCTAAACGTGTTCCCAAAATATAGCAGTCCTAGAGATATGTATTGTAACCATTCCGATATACTTTTCCATAACATATACAATACAATAGTCTTCATCATAGAATTTATAATAATAATAATTCCTTTTTACTCTTACAGGCAGGTACAATATAACACTGGAGGAAATTCAACAACAGTCACTGACGAAAGTAGCTGTTGACCTTCTGACATCAATTTATGGATTCTTGGTCAAAATACTTCACAACAGGATTGGGGTTGGAGGTGACAGATAGGAAGCTTTACCTTCTCCTGCTCACTTCAATCATTTCCCTCGCTGATAGGAACCTGCGTACATGTACCTTAGAGAACAAGGAAATGACTGGCAAACCGTCAGGGGAAAGCAGAAGCACTCACAATCTCTGTCTGAGCACAACCAATAACCAATCAACTGTATACCTAATATATTGTTTATTGTTTTATTTCAGGGACAGACAGGAAGACATGTGTAGCTGTGTCTTTCTGTCCCCATAGCCACTTTTTGAGGAATATAAATACTTTTAAAAGTTCACATTCAGGTACAACACATTTTGTGAGCTTTCTAATACTATACTCTTAAAAAGATCCATGGACAGCTAGTCACTATTCATGCATTATGCATCCAAACAGGAATCTCCTTCAGTACATACTCAACTTGACATGGGTATTGAGTACCTTTACATACAGCTGTAGGTCTAGACAAACTACTTCCTCATTCACATTAGGGAAAACAACTTGGCGTTGTTGTTCATGAGGGGTAAATATTAGTTTTAAAAGCGTAATCTGTAGGTATACAGGCTAATACCTTTAATTCAATACAGTATGTACATATAAAATATGAACATTTACACATTGTGACAACCTCACAGAAAATAATCATTATGTACAATACAAATGTGCCCCTAATGGATTTGATCAGGTCAAATTGCTTTCTCTTAATTTATATTTTATAAACCCCGGGTTAGCTAAGTTTGACTCTTGGGGGGTGAAAACTATTTGAGCTAACGATGATTTTGCAGATGATGGTTAAACCACGTTAAAATCAGACTTCAAAATAAGTAATTTTTAAAGCTGAGGTAGCTTGCAACACTGGGACATATTTAGTGAAAGAAAAAAAAAGAAAGATTGAAAGTCATGATTTTGTCACCCCCCCCCCCCCCCCAAAAAAAATGTCCACCCCCAAAATATATTTCAGGATAAGGTTATACTTTTAAAAAAAAGATTAAAAAAAATCTGCCCAAAAATTACAAAAAGAACCAGTAACAACTTGTTCCTCTAAGTTAAATACATTATTATTACTACCAGAGTAGCCTAGACATTTCTGTCAATATGTTGCAGAATGTTAGCAATATCATTTTTACAGTATGGATAATATAAATAAAATACATCATATATTTTAAGATAAAAAACCTTTTTAGTACAGTAGCAATCAAGATTTTGCAGACTTAACAGAAACTGCAGAGCACTGCATAAAACCATGACAACCATAACCTAATGGCATCATCCACACCTCAGCACTGCCTCCTACTGACAGGAGGCCACATCCAGTGAATATCTTAAATAGTTCCATGTTCTCACTATACAGGAACACTTTTAGCAGTTACTCCAGGACCAGTGGTTCAAGTACCAAAACTCTGCACAATAAAGTGAGAAGTTGAGATCTTGGGAGTAAAAATTACACCAAGATCTAATCTTCCTATGTCAAATATCCTATCATCCTAATCTCCCATGTTTCCCCACCAGTTATAAGACAATGATATGATAACTGCTCTCTGAATGATATGAGTTGTTGTAAGGCTTGTGAACAGAAGCTCCCATGAAATATCGGACTTACAGTATATATCTCATCCCTTTTATAATGTCGTAATCTTATGGCTGCTCGTAGTGAACAAGTATTCTAAGTAAATATTTTAAGTGTTGTTGACTGACTACTGGCACATATCTCCTTGCACTTCACAGATTCAGTTCAAGCCTACTTGTATTGAGGTACCATTAGGTGTGGACTACAGTAAATGCTGAGCTTGAAGATTCGTTAAAGCAATCAAATTCCGGGCACAGCAAGCTCTTTCCCTTCTACCTCTACTGAACAACTCAATCTCCCCTGCGGGCAAATCTGGTTGAAATGACACCAGATACCAACCAGTAACCAGTTTTGCCCGCTGGGTCCACCATCTTCGCTATCGCTCCCTTCAGAATTAAAACTTAGAGTCCTAGAGGTGAAAACCAAAAAAACATCCCCTGTAAGATCACAACATCATAAACAGCAAATCCAATCCTCCTAAAAGAAAATACTAGTTCCTATGGGACAGGGGCGGGGACCGGTTGGTTGTGCAGTGCAGAGTTGCACACAATATTGAGGTTTGTTAGCTAGGCCTCTCTCCCTCTTCTCCGTTGGGGATACGTAGGCTACATGGGGGGCGTGGTACCCGTAGCTGGGTGTAATAATACCAAAGCCGCCGGCTGCCCTCCATCCTCCCTCAGTCACACGATGCTGTTCTGCAGGAGCCACCTGCTGCCCTCCCTCAGTCACACAACACTGTCCTGCAGGAGGGGCTCAAAGTCCTCGTCGCTGGTCAGCGCTGGCGTGTCCTCGTCGCTGCCCGGTAACGGGGTGTTGATGTGGACGCCGGCTAGCATGGAGGTATCCTTGGCGTCAGCGCAGGTCACCACCGGAGGTTCGGTGTTCTCAGGGATAAACAAGGCTACCAGGAAGGCCACCACCACCGTGCATGAGCCCAGCAGGAAGGGAGGGCCGGGGATCAAGGATTTCTGTATGGAGAGAGACACGGTATTATAGATACAGAACTTCATTTTTCTGTAGGAACCTCATTTGACATTCATACAACACAAAGAATATAACCCATCTCTGAATAAAGAAACAGAAAGATGAAGGAATATGGCAACGGGAAGATTGCACGTACCTACTTAGGAAGAAACGTGTTAAAGCTAAATGAGACAGAAATGTATACAGCTATATAAAGTCTGCCTATACTAGAGTAACAATGAAGATGTCATTGGTGATCGTGATTAATTTACCTCAGTCGGGGGGTTAATAGGTAAAGGGTCGATGGGGTACTCTCCCTGGATGGGATCGATTGTGTTCAGCTCTACGTTAAACATGAAGAAGATAAGTCCGTACAGTGCCGGGCCCAGACCGTTACATAGGCCTCGGATACCAGTGATCATCCCCTGAACCAGACCTGAGGAGAGACAGGTTATACATTTATTTGTCAGGGACCATGAGTACCTGTGGTCCCTGGGCAGAACAGCATGACATCACAGAGGATACAGATACATAAACATCCATGAGACTTTGTTTCTGATCAAGGCCTATAAGAACAAAGTCAAATGATAACCACAGGATATTTTTATTTAACTAGGCAAGTCAGTTAAGAACAAATTCTTATTTTACAATAACGGCCTACCCCGGCCAAACCCTACCCTAACAACGATGGGCCAAATGTGCACTGTCCTATTATGGGATTCCCGATCACAGCCCAGTTGTAATACAGCCCGGGATAGAACCAGGACCTTTAGTGACGCCTCTAGCACTGAGATGCAGTGCCTTAGACTGCTGCACCACTCGGGTGCCTTAAATTTCTGCTATACGTCTGCTATGAAACAAATAGTCAAAGTTAAAACATCCATGCCTTTATATACTGTGGTGTGTCTTAATGGAAAATGTCCAGCAAACATATTTTTCATATTGATTCACTTTCAAAATGACAACGGAGGGGGCAAAGGAAGAAAGGTGGTACCGAAGAGAGCAGGACAAACGGACAGGTTACATGAAGGGAAATATCTTAGAGCAGGACAAACGGATGAAGTACATACAGAAAAGAGAAATAAAGGGAATGTCTTACCTTGCTTATCTGGGTCTGCACTGCGAGACACCAGGGCGCTCACTGCAGGAAAGGTGATACTAGACATGGCTGCTACTGCACCTGCAGCCCACATCATCCTACACAAGAGAGGAGACAGACAGACACTTAGCTATAGGAACTAGTAACCACACCCTCAGGACCAGCCCTTCTGAGCACGCTCAGTGACCTCTGATAAAACTGATCACAATTCCCCTTCGCTTTTGCTTCCTTTTTTTTTTAGATCGTTTTTCATTTGAACAAGAGAGATAATTGCATTAAGGTTTTGTTAACAATAGAGTGGACAGTCAAGGACTTGTAATATTCTGTATTTATAAAAAAAATTAAAATAGTGTGAGTTCTATCTGTTGTCTAACTGTACTTAACTGTCAACACAGGCCAGCCCTGTTGATACTACTCAGGTAGCCACAGTACAGGCCAGCCCTGTTGATATTACTCAGGTAGCCACAGTACAGGCTAGCCCTGTTGATAATACTAAGGTAACCACAGTACAGGCTAGCCCTGTTGATATTACTCAGGTAGCCACAGTACAGGCTAGCCCTGTTGATAATACTAAGGTAACCACAGTACAGGCTAGCCCTGTTGATATTACTCAGGTAGCCACAGTACAGGCTAGCCCTGTTGATAATACTAAGGTAACCACAGTACAGGCTAGCCCTGTTGATATTACTCAGGTAGCCACAGTACAGGCTAGCCCTGTTGATAATACTAAGGTAACCACAGTACAGCAGACAGAGTTGAAGCTGACCCACCATGGTTCTGACCCGAAGCCGTACCAGGCCAGCTGTAGAATCTGGAAGCCCAGGCCCAGAAGGACCGTGTTCTTGTTTCCAATAGTTCTCATCAAGACTGTCAGAATAAGTGTCTGCAACAAGAGGCAAACAATTAATACATTAAAAAAATATGAAATGTTTTTATAAAGCCCATTTTACATCAGAAGTCGTCACAAAGTGCTTTACAAAGTGCTAATTTATTTAATATTTATTGTAGGCACACTCCATAAATATTGTATTCATAGGAATTACACAATTTGCTACATTACATTATAATGCCTTTTTAGAGTGGGCATGCATCGAACTCATAACCGAAAGGTTGCAAGATCGAATCCCCGAGCTGACAAGGTAAAAATCTGTCGTTAACCCACTGTTCCTAGGCCGTCATTGAAAATAAGAATTTGTTCTCAACTGACTTGCCTAGTTAAATAATGAAAATAAAAAATGTCAGCATTCTTTACATCTAAACGTGGATTCAATTCCAAAGGACAATAACTCATTTGAACTGACATATGTTTTTAACCTAAGACTTTATTAGAACTGATTGTTCAGTAACACATTGCAGTCTCCCACAGACAGTTAAATGGAGGAGTATTGCACCAGATACATACCTGGGCTATGATGGAGAGGATCCCAACCACCCCGATGAACACTGCGATTGTTGCCGATGAAAAGTTAATGACCTGAGATAGAGAGATTGAGAAATAAAAATAAATGGAGAGCGAGACAAAGAGAGAGAAAGGGAGAAAGACAGAAAGAGAGAGAGCTATAAACAGAGGGAGAAAGCCATAAAACAGCATTAGTCTCCCTCTTTACTCCAAAGCAAATTAATGCCACTATGTTAAATGACAAGCACTTGACTGTGCTCAACGGAGAGTGAGCTGTTCAAGTAGAAGAGAAAGGAACGGCGAAAGAACGAAATCTCTATGATTACAGTCACCCAGCTATAACGAACTGAACCTGTGGTAAACGACACCTTGTACAGAAATAACTCAACTGTTCTTCATCTCTTGTTGAGATGATTTGATGTGTTGAATTTTATGTGGATGATGTTTTCATTAGAAATCTGCACACAATATTGAGGATAGTTTGCTAGGTCTTACTCACACAGATAGTCTACATGGGGCTGGGTACCCGTAGCCGGGTATAATAATACCAAAATCTCATGTTTACTGCCAGATGGCGCAGATAAATGAAAGAGAAGTTTTAAGCAGTCTCGGGTAAATGAAGAGCAGGTATTTTTATTTTATTTATTTTTCACCTTTATTTAACCAGGTAGGCAAGTTGAGAACAAGTTCTCATTTACAATTGCGACCTGGCCAAGATAAAGCAAAGCAGTTTGACACATACAACAACACAGAGATACACATGGAATAAAACAAACCTACAGTCAATAATATAGTAGAAAAATAAGTCTATATACAAAGTGAGCAAATGAGGTAAGATAAGGGAGGTAAAGGCAAAAAAGGCCATGGTGGCGAAGTAAATACAATATAGCAACTAAAACACTGGAATGGTATATTTGCAGTGGAAGAAAGTGCAAAGTAGAAATAGAAATAATGGGGTGCAAAGGAGCAAAATAAATAAATAAATAAATACAGTAGGGGAAGAGGTAGTTGTTAGGGCTAAATTATAGATGGGCTATGTACAGGTGCAGTAATCTGTGAGCTGCTCTGACAGCTGGTGCTTAAAGCTAGTGAGGGAGATAAGTATTTCCAGTTTTAGAGATTTTTGTAGTTCGTTCCAGTCATTGGCAGCAGAGAACTGGAAGGAGAGACTGCCGAAGGATGAATTGGCTTTGGGGGTGACCAGAGAGATATACCTGCTGGAGCGCGTGCTACAGGTGGGTGCTGCTATGGTGACCAGCGAGCTGAGATAAGGGGGAACTTTACCTAGCAGGGTCTTGTAGATGACCTGGAGCCAGTGGGTTTGGCGACGAGTATGAAGCGAGAGCCAGCCAACGAGAGCGTACAGGTCGCAGTGGTGGGTAGTATATGGGGCTTTGGTGACAAAACGTATGGCACTGTGATAGACTGCATCCAATTTATTGAGTAGGGTATTAGAGGCTATTTTGTAAATGATGTCGCCAAAGTCGAGGATCGGTAGGATGGTCAGTTTTACGAGGGTATGTTTGGCAGCATGAGTGAAAGATGCTTTGTTGCGAAAAAGGAAGCCAATTCTAGATTTAACTTTGGGTTGGAGATGTTTGATGTGAGTCTGGAAGGAGAGGTTACAGTCTAACCAGACACCTAGGTATTTGTAGTTGTCCACATATTCTAAGACAGAACCGTCCAGAGTAGTGATGCTGGACGGACGGGCAGGTGCAGGCAGCGATCAGTTGAAGAGCATGCATTTAGTTTTACTTGTATTTAAGAGCAGTTGGAGGCCACGGAAGGAGAGTTGTATGGCATTGAAGCTCGTCTGGAGAGTAGTTAACACAGTGTCCAAAGAAGGGCCAGAAGTATACAGAATGGTGTTGTCTGCATAGAGGTGGATCAGGGAATCACTAGCAGCAAGAGCAACATCATTGATGTATACAGAGAACAGAGTCGGCCCAAGAATTGAACCCTGTGGCACCCCCATAGAGACTGCCAGAGGCCCGGACGACAGGCCCTCCGATTTGACACACTGAACCCTATCAGAGAAGTAGTTGGTGAACCAGGCGAGGCAATCATTTGAGAAACCAAGGCTATTGAGTCTGCCGATGAGGATGTGGTGATTGACAGAGTCGAAAGCCTTGGCCATGTCAATGAATACGGCTGCACAGTATTGTTTCTTATCGATGGCGGTTAAGATATCATTTAGGACCTTGAGCGTGGCTGAGTTACACCCATGACCAGCTCTGAAACCAGATTGCATAGCGGAGAAGGTGCGGTGGGATTCGAAATAATCGGTAATCTGTTTGTTGACTTGGCTTTTGAAGACTTTAGAAAGGCAGGGTAGGATAGATATAGGTCTGCAGCAGTTTGGGTCAAGAGTGTCCTCCCCTTTGAAGAGGGGGATGACCGCAGCTGCTTTCCAATCTTAGGGAATCTCAGATGACACGAAAGAAAGGTTGAACAGGCTAGTAATAGGGGTTGCAACAATTTTGGCAGATAATTATAGAAAGAAAGGGTCCAGATTGTCAAGCCCGGCTGATTTGTAGGGGTCCAGATTTTGCAGCTCTTTCAGAACATCCGCTGACTGGATTTGGGAGAAGGAGAAATGGGGAAGGCTTAATTGGTTTAATTGTATAAGGTAGAGGAACAACTAGACTTTGGCAGTATACCATATATACCAGGTAATTTGGAAATAGTATTGAAAAACCATCCTGTGGCTGTCAAAACTATTTACCACAATACATTTTTTTTTTGTAGCTACTTTAAGTAAATACCTGTTGTGCAATTTGTTAGGAGATAAAGCAGATTCTGTTCTTCATTTCACCTGTCACATTATTTTACATTATGAAGTTTACCATGGTTCCCCAGCACAGTTGAGCCAGTCACGTGTTTGTTTGTAAATGGCACAACGGGAGAAAGCACGAGCAGTTGAGTCCAGCTGTGTATTGACAGGGATCACGTTTTATATTGAAAGTCAGTGTTTTTTTGCTTCAAGAGTGATCAGGGACGTGTAACTATTGTTTTCCTTCACCGAAAATACATTAGTGCAACATATTCGGCAGACAATAGCTTCATTGTCATCAGATGACAACAGAAGTGCAATGTTCCTACCTATATACTGTATGTATAACTTTATGAGCTGGATTTCCTAATGTTTTGCAATTAGTTTATTTCCGTTTGCGCTCGTTAGCATATTTAGCTAGCAGCCTCCATGGAAATCCTCTATTACTTGTGCTAATTTTGTTAGCATTCTGGTAATAGACGCCCAATGGGTTTTTTTGCGTTTTTTTTGGAGCCCCCTTTTGTACTAAGCCAGTAATACTGTAAATCCTGGTGTGAGAGAAGAACGGTATGAGGAAGTGAAAATCTGGATACAGCCTGACACTTGGAACAAGTTGGATATTTACCTGTCTAAGATATAGGAAGAAGCTGGAGTATTGACCAGCCTCAGGTAGGTAGGACAGGAACACGGTTATACAGATGAGAAGAACTGTGGGATCCTTTCCCACTTTCCTCATCGACTGCAAACAAGAGAGACACCAAAGGCTTTAAACTAACAGAGAGACACCAAAGGCTTTAAACTAACAAAGAGAGACACCAAAGGCTTTAAACTAACAGAGACACCAAAGGCTTTTCAAAATGGCCACAGACGCTGATGAAGCTAGGTAGCCTACTAACGTGTATGTACGTATAGTATATCCCAGCCAGATCTCATTGACACATAGCATGGTATAGCATGGCATAGAATACTGTAGCACTCACCTGGAAGGGGTCTGCCTGCTCCCAGGTGATAGGTGCTCCCCAGGTGTTGAGTCTCATCTTCTCCGGTAGGGACTCAGGCACGGCCAGCAGGATGAAGCAGATGTCTGCCAGAGCCACCAGCGTAGCCACCAACACCACCAGGTTGTCACCGTAACACGCGGACAGGTACGCCCCGATGGCCGGACTCGTCACCAGGCTGGCTGCAAACGTAGCCGACACCTAGAGGAAAACACACAGAGGACAAGGTGTGTTCTAAACTAGTGTTTTTTAGGTCCATTTATATTTCATCACGATAGTCCACTCAGCGACAATTGTCACAGTTTTCCATG
This sequence comes from Salmo trutta, assembly GCF_901001165.1. Taxonomy (NCBI): domain Eukaryota; kingdom Metazoa; phylum Chordata; class Actinopteri; order Salmoniformes; family Salmonidae; genus Salmo; species Salmo trutta. The sequence continues at coordinate 55,116,811 of NC_042971.1, forward strand.
AAGTCCTGTAGTGTATTTAAATTAATTTTTTTAATGGTATTGGAGCCAATAGCTGTCAATGACCCAATGTATGCAGCTATTTTTCGCATTTAACAAGTGGTTAAGCTATACAAAGGAAACGTAATTCATGTTAATGAATGCTATTCTTCATTCAACGCCAGGGCTCAAAATACAAAGTGAAAAGGATGGGAGAATTCAATGGGATATGACAGACTGCATGCTGTGACCTCAAGGGACTGCATGAGATCTGAAATCACTGTGTGAAGGATTGTAAAAACATGACACAACCAACATCTTATTCAACACAACAGAACACATTGCATAACCCATATAGAAGTACAGAACTTGATCTTCACCCACATAACTGTCAAATAGAATTGGAAAGATGACAAGATAGAATTATCCACTATCCTCTACCCCAATCAACTGATGAAAACACTGTACATCAGGGATGGGCAACTGGCGGCCAAACTTACTGTTGAGAGTTAGAATAGTAGAATACACCAGGTGCAATTTCAAAATGTGGTTGTGCATCAGCAGTTTTCCTCTTGTTATGTCAATCACTGACAGTCACTCAATTAGCCCATGTCAGCTAAATATTTTTTGATTGGTAATTTATTAAGAATTACCAGCCTGGGGGTCCCCATTGGTTTTGTTAGTCACACACTCAGATATCACATTCAAAACCGCAAACATTTCTATCCACCCTATTGCAAAATGTGTAGAATTGCATGAAATGAGTTATAAAATTGCTCAATCTTCTCTCCGCCCCATAGCAAAATGTGTAGAATTGCAGCAAACTTGTTTTAAAACTAACATTTTCTCTACGCCCCGCTTTCAAGAGGGGGAGCTGCTAAAATATTTTTCCCGCAAGGTGGGGGCCCACAAAAACTTTGCTTATGGCCCTCAAAAGGCTAGGGCCGGCTCTGACTGCATATGTAGGTATGGATGTGGGTACGCAGAACAATGAACCACTACGGCCCCTCATGATGAGTTCAGATGTTTTGTGGCCCCCACTCCCATCAGTTACCCATTCCTGTTGAAGTCATAATAAAAATGTAACTAGCTCTTTACCAGTCCGTATGCTGTGCTTCTTTCATGCTCCTCAGTGACATCAGAGACATAAGCAAAGATGACAGAGAAGGTGACAGAGAAAGCCCCTGACATAGAAATCGCTGCAAAGTACCACCTGAGGGAGGAAACATTATGTCAGTCACATCCAAGGCAGTGCATTCCACACCACGTACTTGACAAATAAGATCAACAAACACTCCTACAGACTCTAAAGATCTATTGACAGGCATCAAAATGTTTACCAATTTGAAAGGCTGACTGAAATTGTTAAAACAGACAGCTATATGGTGGTGTGTGCATAGGTGGGATAATATGGTATTTTCATCTAAACCAGCACTGTTACAACAGCACTACACAAGATTCCCTGTTTACATGTACTTATTGTTTAATTCAAATCAAAAGACACAATGAATACTGAACCAAATCACAGCAGTGTTTTTTTCTTGGTCAGAAGTGAGGTGCAGGACTTACCAGGGACTGAGTCTCATGAGCGGGATGGGGGCGCAGGTGAAGAACACAGTGACCAATAGGAAGGACCGCCTGCCCCACACATCTGACAGGGCACCAATCAGAGGGGCGCTCATGAAGGACAGGAGACCCTGCGGCGGAGGAGGGTAAAGAGGGGGAGGAGCCTCTGTTAAGAACGTCATGTTACCGGGAACCCGTAATGAGAAGCCTCATTGATCTTTAGTGTAAATGAGAGTGAGCTGAATTATAATCAAGTAGCAGCAAGAAAATGGCTGCCCTTTGCTCTCCTGAAATGACATATGATAAACCTACAATGAACTTAAACATCCACTAGTTATGAAATAATAATCTATAATTTTTTTTATAGAGTACCAGAATACATTAGTGAGTGCTGCTTTTGTTCAATCGCTCCGGGATGCATCTCTACAGGGGTCCTCATAGCAGTGATCAATAAATTACATAATTGGTTAATTATTTGGGAGATATACTGTTCGTAGTCTGCCAAACAAAATGTTTGTATTTAAGTTATTTCTATGCCTGATATCTTACCTTCACACCTTGAATAAGGCCATTCATCAGAAATGTGTGCTGTGGAAACGTTTCATGTAAAACCTGCAAAAATAAACCACAGAGAAACCACAAACATCTTTAAAAAGGGGCTCTGGCACAGATAGGGTGCCAACTGCCAAGAAACCATAGTCACACACACACACACACACAGACAGCTGTGTGCTTAACAAGCGGTTTTACAAGCCAAGAAACCTACCCTACAGAGAGAAGACTAGAAGAGACAGATGGGGATGAAAATAAGAGACAGACTGGCAGTGAGAGAGAGAGAAAGAGAGCGAGAGAGAGTTGATGGCTGTGCTAGAGATATACTGAACAAAAATATAAAACGCAACAATTTCAAAGATTTTACTGAGTTACAGTTCATATAAGGAAATCAGTCAATTGAAATAAATGCATTTGGCACTAATCTATGGATTTCACATGACTGGGCAGGGGCGCAGCCATGGGTAGGCTTTGGAGGGCATAGGTCCACCCTCTAGGGAGCCAGACCCAGCCGAACATAATGAGTTTTTTCCACACAAAAGGGCTTTATTACAGACAGAAACATTCCTCAGCACCCCCCTCAGACGATCCCACTGGTGAAAAAGCCGTATGAGGAGGTCCTGAGCTGGCGTGGTTACACGTGGTCTGCCGTTGTGAGGCCGGTTGGACGTACTGCCGAATTCTCTACAATAACGGAGCCGGCTTATGGTAAAGAAATGAACATTACAATTCTCTGGCAACAGCTCTGTTGAACATTCCTGCAGTCAGCATGCCAATTGCACACTCCCTCAACTTGAGTCATCGGTGGTATTGTGTGACAAAACTGCACATTTTAGAGTGGCCTTTAATTGTCCCTAGCACAAGGTTCACCTATGTAATGATCATGCTGTTTAAACAGTTTCTTGATATGCCACACCTGTCAGGTGGATGGATTGTTTTGGCAAAGGAGAAATGCTCACTAACAGGGACGTAAACAAATTTGTGCACAACATTTGAGAGAAATAAGCTTGTTGTGCATATGGAACAATTCTGGGATCTTTTATTTCAGCTCATGACACTTGGGACCAACACTTTACATGTTGCATTGACAGATAAAATAGATAGATAAAATAAAATAGATAAAATAGATAAGATAGATAATCCTGCAGCAACAGGAAATTTGAATTATGTGAATTACAATTAATGGTCATTTTGTAGGGGTTGATACATTTTTCATAAAGAGAAAGTCAAGTCTAATTTCAAAATGGAATTTACAAACTTCAGAAGCCATTCAAACCTCAAATACACTAAACATTTTAAATGTCCTGCTTCAGGGTGATCAAATTAAGATCCTACATCTGTAAACAGACAGGCCAGCTGGAGATGGAACTCACTGTCAGCATGGGAGTGGTGAGGAGACCCCAGGCAAAGAACTCCAGGAAGATGACCACAACAGCATGGGAGACACTGGGTCTGCCAATGCCATGGCCCGGCTGCAACACACAGGAAAGAAAGGTGGCCATTTTAGACTGTGTTCGATCCAATTTTAAAACATCCACCAAATTAACAGCTCTCACAGTGTGATAATTTTTTCAACAGCATTTCAAAAAGGCTACCATTTACTGAGTCTAATGTCTAATGATGCTGTCTGAATGGGATTATCAAGATTAAATCAGTCTGAATCTAAATCAATAAGAGACAGAAATCCCACTGCTCCACTTCTCTTTCAAGGTGAATCAGTCACTTTCTTTGCTATTTGAAGACATCCACGTGGGGACCTCTGAAGGAGTCCATCAGTGGTATTTGAGGAAGGCAGAGATAGAGGAGCACAGGCCTCTAGCTACTTCACAGCACAGTGATGCAGCCTTTAGTCTTGGGAAGATTGGGACATGGCCGTTAAATGACAGTAGAGATTGAAGGTGGGCCTTCCATTACTTTCCCTCGTGTTGATGACAGTGAGTGCACTGAGTTTGTCTGTGTATATGTAATATGTACACACGAGTGAGAACTGGGGGAGAGCGGGATGTGGTTGTGATCTCAGCTCGCTGTCATGCAAGGTGGAAATCACGTCATGATCACCAAGCCTAATCTGTGGAATTAGACATACAGTAGCCAGGCCTAATGGCGATTCAATCACTGCTGGCTTTTCAATGTTGTGAAAAATAGTCAGGCCTAAGCATTTAGTTGTGTTAATTACAAATAAAACCACTAACATAAAATGAATGTCTCAATCCACTTTGATTTATAGCTCAGACTAATAATAGAAGCCTTGTTAAACCTCGAATACCCTACACTTTTACATTTCCTGCTGTGCAGGGTAATTCTCCAAAAATAGTTATTAAATTAAGATCCTACATCTGGATAGTACAAAATGTAATGTTTTCCTTCTTTTTTTTTATTACGCCATCTGTGATTGTGTTTTTGGTCCAGGTTATCCTTCCTTTCCAAGGTAACACCATGGTAACACCTTCCATGGTCCTGACAGCTGGCTATTGGCTAGAGCACAGCCAGCATCATCAACAACAACAATTATCCAAATATTAATTTGAAAACAACACATTATCATGATAATGCATTCTGTCTATGAATACATGATTATGGAATTATCATGCAAACAGCTTGCGTTGGGGGGAAGCCGGTGGATGTTATGTAATGGCAGCGGCATAACAATATTATACAGGCTTCAATAAGCTCCTCCGCAGCTATAGGCCTTAAGGCGCTACCCCGAGATATTACCGGCCGCGTCCTTCCAATAGGCGTTCCAACGTAACCATCTACCATTATCGATCATCTAATAACACATTGATCCACATTTCAAAACGGATTGGTAATAGCTTTAGCGCAAGAATGTGTCGCACTTTAGGCTGACAGAGCCGTTTCATTTTCACAAGGTATCTCGAGTACACAATGTCCGCTTATGTCATAGCCTGCCGCTACCGCAGGCGCGCTTACAGCTGATACTCCATCGTTTGCAGTTTATGTGAAATCGGTTACATTGTTACATTACACAAATACTATAGGCTACATTTCCGGTTGCAATAGGCTGCCGAAATAAAGACGATTAATTCACATACCGTGGGCCCATCTTTCATGATAATTTTCTTGACCAACACTATACGGTTGGTACCCTGTTGATCTTTCTCTCCCGGAGCCATCTCCTCATTACATTTTGCCGGAGTTACATAGAATCCATGCTGCGTAGGGATCTTCGGTTCACCCGCTTCTTCCAGGATGCCTTCTTATTTAGCCTTGGAAGGCTAACTGTAAAAAAAAATTACGTGTTTATAACCCAGTAGTCCGACCGAATCGACAACACCTGCGAATAATGTACAAAATGGATATTGCATACGTCATCAACACGTCCTCTCGATTCCCTCTGTACCGAGGACAGCGCACTCCAGCGATGGAAGATTAGAGATGGTGCTAAATGTACTGACTGCGGATCAGTGTGTGGTTTTATGGCACCGTTTTACGCATCAGCTTGATGTCTGGTAAAGGTTGAGAAAACTGATCTGAGACCAGATTTAGGGCTAAACACCGTTTCCTGCAGCCACGAAAGAAGGACGCGCAGTACCCGGAAACAACGTATCTATTGTGGTTTATTCTCTGGTCCAAATAAAACATTTAGTTGTGGTTAACTGTATTGAATTGAAAGAGCGAGCATAACTCAGCTTACTCTGAGAAACATGAGCTGTTTTCAAATATTCAAAACAATATAATTGGGAGGCCAAATGAAGAAACATATGCTGCATTGCATTCTAGGTGTTTTACTCAGAAATAACATGTCAAAAAAAGGATTAACCAAGTGAGTTTATTACTGCTCCGATGCGTTTAGGATCACCTTCCATATAGTAGAAAATTATGCATTGCCTGTTTTTGTTGCAGGTGTAATTGAATGAAGCGCCGCCTACCAAGGTCCTTTTTTGTTCATGGTAAATTTCTATTGCACGCTCAAAGGTGCATACCAGGTGCTTAAGTCATGTGAAACGTATTGCTACTGGTAGTTTGTGCTTCATGAGGTCTGTTTGTGGTCATCACTAGGCAACGAGAGTGTTCAGTTTACAGTACCTGCACGGCAAAGGTGTGTCTGTAAGAGGACACGGTGCCTAACCAGCAAACTATTCTAGGATCACCTGGGGCAGATTCCTTCTCCACCAAAATATTTATGGTACATTATTTAACACCAGGATTACTTCATGTTGGCACTTTTGTCAGTAAAAGATATTGATCATCTGTAGAGCTTTTTATGCCTGTTTCTGTAGACAGAATGGCCTTAGCAAGTGGACACTGGGTTGCCAAGGAAACGAAAGGTAAACCACCAAGCCCCAGGTAAGTGTGTGTGTGTGTGTGTGTGTGTGTGTGTGTGTGTGTGTGTGTGTGTGTGTGTGTGTGTGTGTGTGTGTGTGTGTGTGTGTGTGTGTGTGTGTGCTTCTCTCAGTGACCGCTCAGCTTTTCCCCGTCATCACCTCAGGTATGCCCCCAGTATTTTCTTAACTTGGCTGAACATGCCTCTCTAGAAGCAGATGGAAAAACAACATAGCTTTTTCCATGTTTAATTTCTCCATTTCCACATATCTCCACCTTCCCAGGCACGGCCATGCGCTAGCTGTGGCTGGGAATATAGCTTTCCTGTTTGGAGGGGTGTCCACCATATCCCATGAGGTAAATCTCACTACCGTATACTACTAATTGGTAAGCCTATCTAAAACACTGCAATGAACCTAGCAATGTATTTCCCCTTGTTCTGTAGGAGGAGCAGCCAGTATATTTGAATGACTTCTACATGCTCACAGGTACAGTATAATTATACTCAATGAGCTCAACCCAACACATGTAGGCTATGACTAAATACCCCTATTGACAGTCTAGATGAATCATGATACAAGCCTTCTTAAACATGCAATATAATGTCATTACTCACATATGATTACTCACTTCACTCTACAAACTTGTATTGTGTTTCTAGTTTCAGCCACTCACATCACATGGGAGGTGATGCCACAGAATGGGGTTATACCCTCAGCAAGAGAAGGACACACACTTTGGTAGTTGATATACTGTATACAGCATCTTAACAATTAGGATATCTCAATTACCATTTCAATCTCAGACCATACTAATACGGTATGCTATTTGTCTACAAATCAACCATGGAGACATTCATTGAGACACCTGTTAAGTCTACTGCTTTGACATAGGTAAGATTACAGGGCAGGAAGTCCCTTGGGGCGGAAGGTAGCCTAGTGGTGAGAGCATTGGGCCAGTAACCGAAAGGTTGCTAGATTGAATCTCGAGCTGACAATGTATAAATCTGTCATTCTGCCCATGAACAAGGCAGTTAACCCACTGCTCCTAGGCTGTCATTGATAATGAGAATTTGTTCTTAACTGTCTTACCTAGTTAAACAAAGGTTAAATAACATTTTAAAAAATGTACATATATACTGTAGATATATTCTCCCTGCCTCCGCAGTGTGGTTAAAGGCAAGCTCTACCTGTTTGGAGGAGTGGCCAGTCCACAGGCTGGAGAATGTCTTCCTGGAGTCTACTGCTTTGACATAGGTAAGATTACAGGGCAGGGAGTCCCTGGGTTATTACAGGGAAGCAGTGTAGATGATAAGAAGGAACCCAGCCTCGACTCAAAGATGAAGGCTAACATAATTGGTTAAAACTCCAGATTCTTTGCCACTTCCAGTGTCAATGGATGAGATGAAAGAGCTTAACTCCCCCAAACTAACATTGCCATAACAACAACAATTTTGAAAGAGTAGTAGCTGTAGCGTTTATTATTTTCACGACCCATGCCATGCTTAGGGTGAGATTGTGATGTTCATTACTGAGTTTGCTGTACAGTTCATTGTAACTAAAACTACACAGTTTAACACTGAGTAAAGCATGCCCTCTGGTCTCATTGGCTATAGTGTCATTGACGTGGGAGCGGCTTGCCACAGGGGGTGTATCTCTTAGAACCATCAGACACAGTTCCGTCTCCGTGGGAGACAACATTTATGTCTACGGTGGGCTCCAAGACGGTGTCCCCACTGATGACCTCATGATGTTCAACACAGGTCAGTGTGGGCCAGGGTGGAGCCATGGTCACCACAGGTCAGTGTGGGCCAGGGTGGAGCCATGGTCACCACAGGTCAGTATGGGCCAGGGTGGAGCCATGGTCACCACAGGTCAGTGTGGGCCAGGGTGGAGCCATGGTCACCACAGGTCAGTGTGGGCCAGGGTGGAGCCATGGTCACCACAGGTCAGTATGGGCCAGGGTGGAGCCATGGTCACCACAGGTCAGTATGGGCCAGGGTGGAGCCATGGTCACAACAGGTCAGTATGGGCCAGGGTGGAGCCATGGTCACCACAGGTCAGTGTGGGCCAGGGTGGAGCCATGGTCACTTACAAGCATAGCAAACACTTTCATCCAAATCAGTGACACTGTTGCTGTTGTAACAGTGCAGGTTCCGTCCATCTCTTCGCCCCAACCCGGGCTCGAACCAGGGACCCTTGCACATATCAACAACTGACACCCCACGAAGCATCGTTACCCATCACGCCACAAAAGCCACGGCCCTTGCGACGCAAGGGGAAACCCTACTTCAAGTCTCAGAATGAGTGACGTCACTGATTGAAACGCTATTAGCGAGCACCACCGCTAACTAACTAGCCATTTCACATCGGTTACACTGTCATGTCGAACTCACTGATTAGGAAGTAAATTATAGATAATGCTGCCGTGGAAGTGAACTTTGGTCAGAGGAAATATTTATGCATGTAGAGTAATGCATCTCTTCAGTCTCTTTGGTTCAGAGTGTGACTACTTGTATTTCAGTCTCTCTGAGCTGGACCCCAGTCAAGACCACTGGCACTCTGCCATCTGCAAGGTAATTTACACCATCGTAAACATAAGAAGCCTAACTAGTGGTCTCAAATGACAGAAATGAGCTAAAGATTCTCCTGTTGAAAGGATGCATCATTACATTTGCTGGGTTTAGCTAATATTGTACACCAGAAGACTTGTTTGTTAGCTGTGCTGCATTCCATCACAGAGTGTGCGTGAAAGGTTGCCATGGCACAGTATGTTGACAACGGCAACCAATAGAGTAACGGACGACCTCATGTGAAACTATATCTGAATGCCATCTGTCTTCCATTGAAGCCCCCCAGTACTTGGCACGGTTCAGTCATGACCGTTCCAAGGACGCCCAAAAGTCTAGTACGGGCACTCTCATCCTCATCCCAATCCAAATTCACACAGCCCTTGCCTTGCAACAACAGGCCATAGACAACAAGTTTGGCTTCATTTCAGTTCTGAACTTAGTTCAGTTCAGTCCAGTTTTTTGTCAGTACGAACACTTATTTTAGTTTTGACAGATAACACTGTAGCCTAATATATCCCTTGTTGATATGCTCTGATCCTGCAGATGCACCCTGCTACAGTATTTGCCTGTGTATGTGATGTTTTGTCTTTGTAGATACAACCACACGTTTGCTGTAGTCTGTGAGCAGGTGTTCATGTTTGGGGGATGTGCTGAGGATGGCTGCTACTACAAAGACGTTCATGTTTTCAACACGAGTAAAGAAATGCTAGTGCTCCTACAGACTTTGCATGGGCTGATATACTTTACATTTGACTTTGCTTTACACATTTTAGTAAACCCATTGTGACATCATTAGAATAGTGGAATGTTCTAATCAAACCAAAACCTCAGTAAACAACTGTGATGCAAGTGTGTAATTCTGAATCATAAATGTCATCAAACTGCTGTAATGCTGTTATTATAAACTCATTGTGACATCAATAATACATTATTGATGTCACATTGGAATTGTCAAAATAGATTCGGTAAAGAGGTCAATCGAACTCTACCAAAACAATGGAATTTCCATGAAAACGAGTGGGGAAAGATGCTGTGGGGGAAAGATCCCGATTCTCCTCATTGCACCCATCAAAATTAGCCTACATTAGGCTATTGTTTATATGTGTATTTTACACTAGAGGGAAAAATCAGAGTATAATCCTTGTATGGAGGTCAATCCCAATACATGTTCATGTCATTGTCACCAATCAACTGCATTATAGTTAAAAACTACTTTGACTACCACTGACAATTTCTGTATGCTAGCTATGCTACCAGTTTATAGAAACAGTAGTTAGCATTTAGCAGTCACTTCTTCTAAACCTGAAAAGGGACTACTTCTAAATGTTATGCAGCGATAACAGAGAAATATATCCAAATAGGACTTTAGTAACCACATTGTGGGCCTGTTTCAATACATCAATCATGACGGATTTGACAAATATCCACTTTGTTAGATCAGATTTGTTGTATGTGCGCCAATACGGCATCCATCTTCTTTCCCTCATGGTCTGCGTTCCATTGACCTCTTTGCTGCATCTATGATTCTGAACTTAAGTGACCTCATCCTCAAACAGCCTACATAGAGTTCCAAAAGGGTTTTGTGGCTGTCCCCATAGAATAACTCTTTTTGGATCCAGGTAGAACTCTTTTGGGTTCCATGTAGAACCCTCTGGGGAAAGAGTTCTACCTGGAACCAATAGGGGTTCGTCAAAGGGTTCTCCTATGGGGACAGCCAAAGAACACTTTTTGGTTCTAGTTAGCACCTTTTTTTCTAAGAGTGTAGTGTGACTTCATTAATGACATCACTACCAGCAAACCACTATGATGTAATGTTGTAATTCTACATTTATTGTGACATAAGAAGTGCATTATTGATGTCACAGTGCAATTATTAGAATGGGGCTCAACTTGTCTGACCTCATCCTCAGACAGCCTATTCTGACATTATGAATAAATCACCAGCAGCAAACCACTATGATGTAATGTTGTTATTCTAAACTCATTGTGACATCAATAGTGCATTATTAATGTCACAGTGGAATGGGGCTGAAGTGAACTAAAGTGACCTGTCATTCTCAGAAACCCTGGTGTGGCAGAGGTATGGTGTGAAGGGGGAGTCACCCCTGGCCTGTGCAGGTCAGACCCTCACAGCACATCATGACAAGGTATAAACATCACACTAAATGCCCCCTCACCACCTACCAAAAATATAAAATTATATTGATATTGCCAGGCAACAGAATGCTTGAATCATTAAATCCTTAACGGACTACGAATGTCTACTTTGGTGTTATTCATGTACTCATGCTCTTATTATTTGAATATCATTCAATTCAGGATATTTACTTGTTTGGTGGAAAATGCACCAGTCAGGATGGAACAGTCACATCAACAAATGAAATTCATAAATTAAGCATTGGTAAGTCAAACAGCATCATCATGGTTTCCACTATATTAGCATGGGCATTTGAATACTGCATGTTTGCTGCCCTCATGTGGAAAAAGTCCATGCACAAAAATCCATCCCTCATTCCTTCAAGCAATTATTATTTGTTTTCAGCGGTTTGAATAAAGATCCCAGGTTTACAGATAAAGGCCTAGTAGCTGACATGTACTGACATTTCCCCTCTTCCCTGTCTCCCTCCCTCTACTTGTCTCCCTCCCTGGTCCATCCCTCCCTCCCTCCATCTCCCCCACTCCAGCTAAGATGAAATGGAAGGTGCCTCTCTATGTGGGGATTCCTCCGGCCCGCCGTCATGACCACACAGCCTTCATCCTTCACAGCCATGTGTGTGTGCGTGTGTGTGCGTGCTTGGATATGTGTGCACGCACGTGTGTGTCATCTGTCTATCTCTTCCTCTATTTCTCTCTCTTAATGACCTGGTGTTCGTATTATGCAGATATATGTATTTGGTGGCAAAAATGAAGAACAAGAATTCAATGACCTGAAGGTGATGAAATTGATTAACCCATCCGAAAGACAGCCAGGTAACACAGCCTATATCAATTTCAAAGATTTCCAATACTTGGGTAGTTTTTTGCCATTCCGTTACACTTTTACATCTTTCTTCAACCTTTATTCGTGTGTCTCTGGAAGTTTGATGTAATTTGATAAGCCGGTTCTGTAGTTCCTTTCTGTTCTTCTAATAGTGATGAAGGAGATTCTATCTGAGTTTGGACTTCAGGGAGTCAGCCATGGGTTAGTATTTTGTTATGTCAGCTATCCTATTCAAACTACAATTAACATTTTGCTCTCTTTTGCAGACTTATTTTTCTGGTTTGGCTGTGTTATTTTATGTTTACCTACAGATGTAGAATCTGAACCAGTCTCCTACAGCAGAAAAATAGTCCTGCAGCAAAACAGGAAATGTCTATTATTGTGTGGATTTTAATGAATGGACATTTTTGTAGCGGTTGATATATTTTTCAGAAGGGAAAATCTAGTCTGAAATTATTGTGGAAATTACAAACTTTAGAAGCCTTTTTAAACCCCAAATACACTACAAGTTTGACATTTTCCTGCTTTTGAGGAAAGTTGTTTTTCAACAGGATGATCAAGTTAAGATCCTACACCTACACAGTTACAGTTATTCAAATTAGGTTTCAGGTTTCACAAAGCTTTTTCGCTCTCATTTGATCAGCTTTGCGCCCACAAAGGTCCCCAATGTCAAGTATGAGCTGAGTGAGTCTCCATCTCTGTTTTCTGTGAGGACGGATGCAGCTGCCTCTGCACAGGTGGGTCACATGAAAAGCAGTGAACTTTTCATCAAACTGCATAGAGGCATTGTTACTGTATGATGTAGTAACTTAGTAAAACATTTTAAAGCAGTCAATCAATCAATGAAATGTATTTTTAAAACCCTTCTTACATCAGCAGTTGTCACACAGTTCTATACAGATACCCAGCCTAAGAGCAAGCAATGCACATGAAGATGCAGAAGCACAATGGTTAGGAAAAACTCCCTAGAAAGGCAGGAACCTTGGTAGAAACCTAGAGAGGAACCAGGATCCGAGCGGTGGCCAGTCCTTTTCTAGCTGTGCCGGATGGAGATTATAAGAGTACATGGCCCGGTCGTTCTTCAAGACGTTCAACCTTTTGTAGATGACCAGTTGGGTCAAATAAATACCACAGTTGTTATAGAGGGTGCAGCAGTTCAACACTTCAGGAGTAAATGTCAGTTGTCTTTTCATAGCTGAGCATTCAGAGGTCGAAACAGAAGGTCCAGGAAAGAATTAGAGAGAGAAAGGGTTGAAACAGTAGGTCCGGCACAAAATAGCATGTACAGAGAAACAGGTCAGAGTTCCATAGCCTCAGGCATGAACAGCAGAATTGGATCGGTAGCATGGCTGGGTGGAGTGGGGACAGGGACAGGCAGGAGTCCTTAGGCCAGGTAGTCCTGAGGCATGGTCCTAGGGATTGAGAGAGAGAGAGAGAGAGAGAGAGAGAGAGAGAGAGAGAGAGAGAGAGAGAGAGAGGGCGAGAGAGATACAGAGAGAGAGAGAGAGAGAGAGAGAGAGTGAGCAGTCAAACTTTCCTTAAGAAAAGCCCACCTTGTAAGACATGCTATTATATCCAGGTAGTAGCAACTTGCTCACATACTGTTTCTATAACAACTTGTAGTCTGTATGTTTATCATGCTGATGTTACATCATTAGGTTACAGCCCAAAGAGACTTCAGTGCCGTCCGAGATGAGGCGATGGATATGATCCATAAAGCTTTCTCCATGCTTGATGGAGAGTTCCAGAAGCTTGACAGGTATTATGTTTTCAATCTAGGTCCAAAGTTTGACAAACAGATGACCTTTGACAAACAGGTTTGACAAACAGGTCAAACATTTTCCTGACCAATAAACTCTTCATTCATTGACTGAGTGACTGACAAACCAATTAATTCATGCATGCATTCATTCATTCATTAATCCATTCAATAAGTTATTCATTACTGTAGAGAAAGGTCAGAGCTTGCTCAGTCTGCAGCTGCTCTTCAGTACAAGAGAGAAGCTCACCAAGCCCACCATCAGCAACAGGAGGAGGTAAAGGCTCACTCATAGTTCAAGATTATCATTCACTCACTCATTCACTAAATATGTAGCTTTCCAATAGTTCCCCTTTTTGTGTGGGTGAATAACTTGTATTCTATGAAATAATGGTTTTCCAGGAAGAATGACGGAAGCTTTGTTTGTGGTTTTGGTGTTGCAGGAACTACAGGAAATGCTTGAGCGACACAGAGCCCAGAATGAGACCTGGCTACGTGCACGGGCAGAGGAGAATGACAAGGAAAGGAAGGGGCTGTGTAAACTCAGGGTGTGTAGTGGTTACTAACCACACACGCACGCACGCACACACACACACACGCACACACGCACACACACATACAGTAGCACAAACATAAACATGCATGCAGTTCCAGGTGTAGAATTAGAAGTGTATTCCTGAAGTGTAGGAGATTACATGTGAAGTTGTATTCAATTCAGTTTTATTTCTAGTGGATGATCACATGACATTATGGGTTTTTGGGGAGTGTGTGACAGTTGTACCTTTCAGCACTAGGCTACCAGAAAACCCCTAATCTGTTCAGAAAAGGTAGCCGTCCACCTATGAATACGCCAATGTGCTTTTGCTGAAGTGTACGCTCAATGTCCTGCTGAAAGCCAGGTATAGGGCATCTTTTTTCCATAGAATTAGGAATTAGAATACTAGAACTGAGAGGAACCATCGTATGATGGTCCAAGGGTCAGCCATGTTGGTCAGGGAGTTGGTCAACCATGGTTAGCCAGTGCTCTGATAAGATATTGTGTAAAACAGTAAATCTGAAGAATTTATCTGCACAGTGCCTTCAGAAAGTATTCACACCCTTTGACTTTTTCCACATTTTGTTGTGTTACAGACTGAAAATTGATTAAATTGAGATTTTGTGTCACTGACCTACACACAATACCCCATTATGTCAAAGTAGAATTACATTTTAAGATTTTTTTAAACAAAATCATGAAAAACGAAAAGCTGAAATATATTGAGTCAATAAGTATTCAACCCCTTTGTTATGGCAAGCCTAAATAAGTTCAGGAGTAAAAAGTTGTATAATACGTTGCATGGACTCACTGCATATTAGTGTTTAAAATGCTTTTTGAATGACTACCTCATCTTTGTACCCCACATATAATTATCTGTAAGGTTCCTTTAGTCGAGCAGTGAATTTCAAACACAGATTCAACCACAAAGACCAGGGAGGTTTTCCAATACCTCACAAAGAAGGGCACTGTCACAACTTCCGCCTAAATTGGGCCCTCTCCTTGTTCAGGCGGCGTTCGGCGGTCGTCGTCACCGGTTTTCTAGTTGCCACCGATCCACGTTTTCTTTTTCCATTTGTTTTGTCTTCATTGTACACACCTGATTTCCATTTCATCATTATTGTTCCCTATTTAACCCTCTGGTTTCCCCCTTGGTTTTGTGAGTGTTTGTTCTGTGTTAAGGTGTCGCGTATATTTGTGAGCTGAGTTATTTTCCCTGCGTGAAATATTTTGTTGTTTTGTTGAGTAAAGACCTTTATTACTCATTCTCGGTGTCCTGCGCCTGACTCCGTCCCACCTGCTGCACATTGACTCTTGACAGAAACACGCACCTATATTATGGAGTCAGCAGGTGCACCCAGTCCTCCGTTACCTATGGAGGAGCGCGTCCAGCAGCACGCGACTATGCTACAAAATCTTGGCACAGCCATGGATCGCATGCTGTACACCATGGAGCGATGGGAGAGTGGGGGTTTTCCCACACCCCCATCAACGTCACCACAACCCACACCGCTGTCCACCCCTCCGTCACCTGGACCCAGTGGGATTCGGCTCTCGCTCCCGAGGGCGTGTGATGGGACGGATGCCGGGTGCCAGGGGTTCCTGCTCCAGTTGGAGCACTACCTGGTGACCGTCCACCCGGCTACTTCGGGACACGAGAGCGTATCCGCCCTCATCTCTTGTCTGTCGGGGAAAGCACTTGAGTAATGGTAGTGGGCCAACGCCGTATGGGGGAGAGAAAGCGCAGCTTTGTTCCACTATGAGGATTTCACCCGCCGCTTCCGGGCGGTTTTCGATCATCCATCTGAGGGGAGAGCGGCGGGAGAATGCTTGTTCCACCTTAGACAGGGGATGAGGAGTGCACAAGACTATGCACTGGACTTCAGGACCCTGGCCGCCAGCGCGGGATGGAATGAAAGGGCCCTGATCGACCATTACCGGTGTAGTCTACGGGAGGACGTTCGTCGGGAGCTGGCATGCAGGGACACCACCCTTACAGGAGGCAGGGCACTGGCGGATCATCCCAGGTGAGTAGACACCTGACTCACCCAGAGCTCCCTGTTGCTCACGTGTGTGTGTATGTGTGTATAGAATTTCCTGAGTTTTCCCCGCATTCTCAGCATAAGGCGCTAGTAGATTCAGGCGCAGCTGGGAACTTTATTGACCATTCATTTGCACTTAGTTTAGCAATCCCTATTATTCCTGTTGATGTGCCATTCCCTGTACATGCCTTAGATAGTCGTCCTTTAGGGTCGGGGCTGATTAGGGAGGCCACTGCTCCACTATGTATGATAACGCAGGAGGGTCATGAGGAGAGAATTAGTCTCTTCCTGATAGATTCTCCTGCGTTTCCCATGGTGCTGGACCTTCCCTGGTTGGCCTATCATGACCCCACTATTTCGTGGCAACAGAGGGCTCTCAAGGGATGGTCACGTAAGTGCGCAGGGAGGTGTGTAGGTGTTTCCATTGGTGCCACTATGGTGGAGAGTCCAGACCAGGTCTGAATTACCACCCCATCGACGGGGGGATTGTGCGATAAATCTCCTGGTAGACGCAGCACTTCCCAGGAGTCACGTGTATCCTCTGTCACAGGAGGAGACGGCGGCTATGGAAACATATGTCTCCGAATCTCTGGGGCAGGGATACATTCGGCCTTCCACGTCACCTGCCTCCTCGAGTTTCTTTTTTGTGAAGAAGGACGGTGGTTTACACCCGTGTATTGACTATCGAGGTATCAATCAGATCACTGTGAGGTACAGTTACCCGCTGCCTCTCATAGCCAGTGCGATCGAGTCAATGCACGGGGCGCGCTTCTTCACAAAATTGGATCTCAGGAGCGCTTACAATCTGGTGCGTATCCGGGAGGGGGGATGAGTGGAAGACGGCATTTCGTACCACCTCTGGGCACTATGAGTACCTCGTCATGCCGTACAGGTTGATGAATGCTCCATCAGTCTTCCAATCCTTTGTAGATGAGATTTTCCGGGACCTGCACGGGCAGGGTGTAGTGGTGTATATCGATGATATTCTGATATACTCCGCTACACGCGCCGAGCATGTGTCCCTGGTGCGCAGGGTGCTTGGTCGACTGTTGGAGCATGACCTGTACGTCAAGGCTGAGAAATGTGTGTTCTTCCAACAGTCCGTCTCCTTCCTCGGGTACCGCCTCTCCGCGTCAGGGGTGGAGATGGAAAGTGACCGCATTTCAGCCGTGCGTAATTGGCCGACTCCAACCACAGTAAAGGAGGTGCAGCGGTTCTTAGGGTTGGCCATCTACTACCGGAGGTTTATCCGGCGCTTTGGGCAGATAGCGGCTCCCATTACCTCATTGCTGAAGGGGGGGCCGGTGCGACTGCAGTGGTCAGCTGGGGCGGACAGGGCTTTTGGTCACCTGAAGGCTCTGTTTACCTCAGCTCCAGTGCGGGCTCATCCTGATCCCTCCTTGGCACATTATAGTGGAGGTGGATGCGTCCGAGGCTGGGATAGGGGCGGGGATAGGAGCTGTGCTATCTCAGCGCTCGGGTACGCCACCAAAGCTCCGCCCCGTGATTTATTTTCGAAGAAGCTCAGCTCGGCGGAGCGAAACTATGATGTGGGGGACCGGGAGCTTGGCTTGAGGGGGCTAAATACCCTTTTCTCATTTGGACTGACCACCGCAATCTGGAGTATATCCGGGCGGCGAGGAGACTGAACCGTCGCCAGGCAAGGTGGGCCATGTTTTTCACCCATTTTTTGTTCACCTTATCCTACAGACCAGGTTCCCAGAACGCTAAGGCAGACACACTTTCTCGGATGTATAACACAGAGGAGCGGTCCACGGATCCCACTCCCATCCTTCCGGCTTCTTGCCTGGTGGCACCGGTGGTGTGGGAGGTGGACGTGGACATCAAGCGGGCGTTACGTACAGAGCCCACTTCCACCCAGTGTCCAGTTGGGTGTCTGTTCGTTCCGTCTGCTGTCCACGACCGTTTGATCTCTTGGGCCAACACATCACCCTCTTCTGGTCATCCTGGCATCAGTCGGACAGTGCGCTGTCTTAGTGGGAAGTACTGGTGGTCTACCCTGGCTAAGGACGTGAGGGTTTATGTTTCCTCCTGCTCGGTGTGCGCCCAGTGCAAGGCACCTAGACACCTGCCCAGAGGGAAATTACA
The DNA here is from genome assembly GCF_901001165.1 of Salmo trutta. Taxonomy (NCBI): domain Eukaryota; kingdom Metazoa; phylum Chordata; class Actinopteri; order Salmoniformes; family Salmonidae; genus Salmo; species Salmo trutta. The sequence goes on from NC_042971.1 coordinate 55,135,186, forward strand.
ACCCCTACCCATTCAACAACGGCCGTGGTCACACCTATAGGTGGATTTCTTGACGGATATTCCTCCATCACAAGGGAACACTACGATCCTGGTCATTGTGGATCGGTTTTCTAAGTCTTGCCGTCTCCTTCCTTTGCCCGGTCTCCCTACGACCCTACAGACTGCGGAGGCCCTGTTCACTCACGTCTTCCGGCACTACGGGGTGCCTGAGGATATAGTTTCTGATCTGGGTCCCCAGTTCACGTCCAGGGTTTGGAGGGCGTTTATGGAACGTCTGGGGGTCTCGGTCAGCCTTACCTCAGGTTTTCACCCCGTGAGTAACGGGCAGGTGGAGAGAGTTAACCAGGATGTGGGTAGGTTTCTGCGGTCCTATTGCCAGGACCGGCTGGGGGAGTGGGCGGCTTTCATCCCCTGGGCAGAGATGGCCCAGAACTCACTCCGCCACTCCTCCACTCCTCCAATAACCTATCTCCTTTCCAGTGCGTACTAGGTTATCAGCCGGTTCTGGCACCATGGCATCAGAGCCAGATCAAGGCACCTGTGGTGGATGAATGGTTTCGGCGCTCGGAGGAGACATGGGACGCTGCCCATGTGCACCTGCAATGGGCCATCAAGTGGCAGAAGGCGAGCGCCGACCGCCACCGCAGTGAGGCCCCCGTGTTCGCGACGGGGGATCGGGTCTGGCTCTCGACCCGAAACCTGCCTCTCTGCCTGCCCTGCCGGAAGCTGGGACCGCGGTTTGTGGGGCCATTTAAAGTCCTGAGGAGACTGAACAAGGTTTGTTATAGATTACAGCTCCCCCCGATTGCCGCATTAACCCCTCGTTCCATGTGTCTCTCCTCAGGCCGGTGGTGGCTGGTCCACTCCAGGGATCTCAGGTACGGGAGGTTCCTCCGCCCCCTCTGGACATCGAGAGGGCCCCGGCGTATGCTGTTCAAGCCATCATGGACTCAAGGCGTCGGGCGAGGGGCCTTCAGTACCTCGTGGAGTGGGGGGGTACGGTCCGGAGGAGAGATGCTGGGTGCCGGTGGAGGACATTCTGGATCCTTCGTTACTGCGGGAGTTTCACCGTCTCCACCTGGATTGTCCTGCGCCCCGTCCTCCGGGTCGTCCCTGAGGCCGGTGTCGGTGCGCTGCTGGAGCCGCGCATCAAGGGGGGGGTACTGTCATGACTTCCGCTGAAGTTGGTCCCTCTCCTTGTTCGGGCGGCGTTCGGCGGTCATCGTCACCAGTTTTCTAGTTGCCACCGATCCACGTTTTCTATGTTGGGGTTTTGTTTGGGATGATCTCCAATTAGAGGCAGCTGGTCCTCGTCTCTAATTGGAGATCATACTTAAGTAGGGGTTTTTCCACCTGGGTTTTGTGGGTGATTAATTTTTGAGTTGTGTATGTGTTCATCTCTGCGTCACGGTTTGTTGTTTTTTCATTCAGTGTATTTATGAATTGCATAGTTTCACAGTATAAATAAAATGTGGAACGACACACACGCTGTACTTTGGTCCTCTTCCTACGACAACCGTGACAGAATCACCCACCACCAAAGGACCAAGCAGCGTGCCCAGGAGAAACAGGAATGATTTGGGAGGAAATTCTGGACGGAAAAGGACCCTGGAGTCAGGCTGGGGAGTATCGCCGTCCGAAAGAAGAAATCGAGGCAGCAAGAGCGGAGCGGCGATACTACGAGGCATTATACCAACCACGAGGCAAGTGCGAGAGGCAGCCCCAAAAACATTTGGGGGCGGGGGCTCATGGGGAGATTGGCAGAGTCAGGGTGGAGACCTGAGCCAACTCCCCTTGCTTACCATGGGGAGCGAGTGAAGCAAGCACCGTGTTATGCGCATTCACAGCCCAGTTCGTCCTGTGCCAGCTCCCTGCATTTGCCGGGCGAAAGTAAGCATCCAGCCAGGACGGGTTGTGCCAGCTATACACTCGAGACCTCCGGTGCGGCTCCACGGTCCAGTATATCCTGTTCCTGCCCCACGTACCCGGCCTCCAGTGAGTCTATCCAGCCTGGTACGTCCTATGCCTGCTCCTCGCACTTGCCCTGAGGTGCGTGTCACCAGTCTGGTGCCACCTGTGCCACCCCCACGCATCAGGCCTCCAGTGCCCCTGCCCAGTCCAGGGTGTCCTGTTCCTGCTCCCCGCACTCGCCCTGAGGTGCGTGTTACTAGTCTGGCGTCCCCTGTGCCAGCCCCACGCATCAGGCCTCCAGTGCGCATTCCCAGTCCAGAGCTTCCGGCGACAGTTCCCAGTCCAGAGCTTCTGGCGACAGTTCCCAGTCCAGAGCTTCCGGCGACGTTCTACAGTCCGGAACCTCCTGAGACGGCCTGCAGTCCGGAACATCCGGAGACGGCCTGCAGCCCGGAGTCTTCGGAGACGGCCTGCAGCCCGGAGTCTTCGGCCACGGCCTGCAGCCCGGAGTCTCCGGCGACGGCCTGCAGCCCGGAACCTCCGGCGGCGGCCTGCAGCCCGGAACCTCCGGCGGCGGCCTGCAACCCGGAACCTCCGGCGGCGGTCTGCAGTACAGAGCCTCCGGCAATGATCTACAGTCCGGTTCCTCCGATGACGAGCCACGGTCTGGTGGTACTGAAGCAGAGGGATCAGCAGGTGGAGTGGGGGTTACGCCCCGAACCGGAGCTGCCTCCTCTGTGGGAGGATCCGCTGGATGATAGGGTTCTGGGTACTGCACCAGAGCCGCCATAGACAAGTTACCCACCCTGCCCTCCCTTTTTTTGGGGGGGGGGTTGTTGTTGTTTTGTCTAGGTGCGGTCGGAGTCCGTACCTTTGGGGGGGTACTGTCACGTCCTGACCATAGAAAGATGTTATTTTCTATGGTAGAGTAGGTCAGGGCGTGACAGGGGGATTTTTCTATGTTTTCTATTTCTATGTTTAGGTTCTAGTTTTGTATTTCTATGTTGGGGTTTTGTTTGGGATGATCTCCAATTAGAGGCAGCTGGTCCTCGTTGTCTCTAATTGGAGATCATACTTAAGTAGGGGTTTCTCCACCTGGGTTTTGTGGGTGATTAATTTTTGAGTTGTGTATGTGTTCATCTCTGCGTCATGGTTTGTTGTTTTTTCATTCAGTGTATTTATGTATTGCATAGTTTCACAGTATATATAAAATGTGGAACGACACACACGCTGCACTTTGGTCGTCTTCCTACGACAACCGTGACAGGACTGGGCAGTTTTGGGGGAGATAAATGGAATAGAGCTAAGCACAGGCAAAATCCTAGAGGAAAACCTGGTTCAGTTTTCTTTCCAACAGACACTGAGACAAATTCACCTTTCAGCAGGACAATAACCTAAAATACAAGGCCAAATATACACTGGAGTTACTTACCAACACGACATTGAATGTTCCAGAGTTGCCTAATTACAGTTTTGACTTAAATCGGCTTGAAAATCTATAGCAAGACTTGAAAATGGCTGTCTAGCAATGATCACCAACCAACTTGACAGAGCTTCAAGAAATGGAAAAGAATCATGTACAAATATTGTACAATCCAGGTGTGCAAAGCCCGTAGAGATTTACCCTGAAAGACTCACAGCTGTAATCGCTGCCAAATGTGATTAGAACATGTATTGACTCAGTGGGTTGAATACTTATGTAATCAAGATATGTTTTATTTTTCATACATTTTTACAAAAGGTAGAATTTTTCTTCCACTTTGACGTTACAGAGTATTTTGTGTAGATGGTTGACAAAAAACAGCAAATCAATTTTAATTCCACCTTGTAACACCAACAAAATATGGGAAAAAAACTATGTCTATGGACGTGGATATCAAGACCGTTCTGAACGGCACCAAAAGTTATATGTCCAAAGGGCATCCGCGTCGGCTCGTGCTTACTGGGGTGTAGCCTACCATGTCGGCCTGCATTGGAATTTTATGAATGCCCATCCATGTGGTAGGCCCACTGTTTGTAAAACAGGCAGTTGCATTGGCTTTATTTGGCTATTCAAGCTCTGAATATCAGCTACCCAACTTTATCAGGAGTTATCGTGAGCCTATTTGCAATGTGTTTACACAGTGGGAAATGCAGAAATATTATTTTTTTTAGCTAGGATCAGCTTGTAAATAAATGTATGGATACAAACTAGAAACCACTGATCATAATAATGGGATGAAACTCCTGGAAAATGGTTGTGATTGTCCATTCCATATTGTCCATGTTACTTTGACCTGTACCGTTTTTAGGATATGTTGTTTATTAACATGACAGCACATTTTTTATTTGATTAATCGCCATTTGGGATAGGCTATTTGCAGTGGTGTAAAGTACTTAAGTAAAAATACTTTAAAGTACTGCTTAAGTCGTTTTTTGGGGTATCTGTACTTGACTTATATTTTTACTTCACTACATTCCTAAAGAAAAGAATGCACTTTTTACTCCCTACATTTTCCCTGACACCCAAAAGTAGTTACATTTTGACAGGAAAATGGTCAAATTCACACACTTATCAAGAGAACATCCCTGTTCATCCCTACTGCCTCTAATCTGGCGGACTCACTAAACACAAATGCTTTGTAAATTGTCTTGAGTGTTGGAGTGTACCACTGGCTATCCGCCAATAAATATAAAAAATAAAATTGTGCCATCTGTTTGCTTAATATAAGCAATTTGAAATGGTTTATGCTTTTACTTTTACTTGTGATACTTAAGTACATTTTAGCAATTCCATTTACTTTTGATACTTAAATATATTTAAAACCAAATACTATTAGACTTTTACTCAAGTAGTATTTTACTGGGCGACTTTCACTTTTACTTGAGTCATTTTCTATTAAGAAGGTATCTTTACTTTTACTCAAGTAATTGATTGGAGAAACCTGCATCATGATGTAAAAAGTGTCCACCTCATTACATTGTCATGCATTTTATCTCCAGCCTATGCTACAGAAAATGCCACATACTATTTCTACCATATCCTATATCTGCTACATGATTTATGTTAGATACATTTTTTTTGACGGAACGATGGTGGAGCGCTGCGTGCTGGGAATGGACAAGCAAAATATTTTACTGTCCCTGCCTTTGACAAAGTGGGCACTGCTTATTACAGGGTGGCATCAGCGTTCACCTAAAAAGCTAATATGACACTGGTTGAGAAAATTGCAAATTATTTTTGGGCAGAATTATTTTAGGTCTCATGTGTTATTGGATGTGCGTCTTGGACAGTTTAGCTCCGAAAATGCCGTCCTCGTCAATCTTCCGCCATAGGCGGCCGATCCTTCCTAATGTGAGGGTCTAGTAATTTAATAGGATCTTTATGCCTTTTTCATACATTTTCCCTCTCTCTTCCAAGGAGGAGATTGTGCACGAGCAGGGGAGACTGAAAGAGGAGCAGGGAAACATCCAGAAACGCAGCGAACACCTCCTATCCATCATGCAACAGTTTAAAGGCATGTAAAGACACGTAACCACGGCAACCAACTTGGACGTGCCGAGTTTGTGGGTGTGGCTTACTTTCCCAAGGATGACCAACTCAAAAGCGTTTGAAAAAAAAGGAAATGTGACATTCATTTGTGTTTTTCCACTGGTGGGTGTGTTTGAATAGTTAGCATTTTGTGCATAGCTAAGATTAACTTTTGTTGTCTTTTGCCAGATAGTCATAATATCTTTAGCGAGACAGGGGGATAATTTTGACACTGTCAAAAGAACAAACACCACTCAAGGCATTTGTTTACCAACCTCAGGAATGGTTGCTAAAAAATTCCTAGGACATATCCAAATTGGTCATGATAAGGTCTAAGCAAAATGTTGTAAAGGAGAATAATTAACTGAGTTGTCGATTGATGTAGGCTAATCATGTTCATACATTTTTTTGATTATTTGGCATATCTTGTCATATCTGCATAAAACAACTTTCTGTTCCCTCATCTTTCAAATAATCCTACACTGAAGGCTTACACTTTTATCAACATACTTTAAAATAACTGACGGAATGTTATATTCTAAATGTGGGCAAACAAGATATGTTCTTAGGCAAACTGTATGGGAATAGATAACTCACAAATGAAACAAAAAAAAATAATAGAAAAAAATGCTTTGCATAAGAATTGGTTGTCAATTAAATAATTTACTCAAAGAGCTTTCCTCTTGTCCTCAAATTGTTACCAGCCCTGTCGCAGCATAGAGATCCTATTAAATGAATAAAGTATTATAATTCTTAATTCTGTGTCGCAGTCAAACAAATGCGCAGGCGCAGAGCTGTCGGTTCGGGAAAAGCAAAACGACTCACTATTTTGCAGGAAGACAGAATTTATTGCACCAATTATTTATCGTGCTGTAACACTTTTTGGCAGAGGAAGGGGAGGGGATGGTTTTTGGCAGTAATCAGGGTTGCCATCAAACGGATACTGACTGAGGCACAGGGGAGAAAGCGGGATAGGAAAATATCTTGCTATAATTTCACAATAAAGCGGGTAAGATATTCCGAAACACAAACAGCTATTCTCACACACAGGAAGCCAGCCACAAATATTAATTAAAACGGTCTCTATGCGCGCGCGTAACATGACTCTTCAAAACTGGGGTGGAAAGGAGACTGGTTTGAGGCATTTGTCTACATTTGAAAATGTGTTTCTTGTCAGCCAGAGTATGGTCCCTGTTGGTTCGACTGCACCGTTTCTCTGCGGGGATAGTAAATATGGCTGACACTGACCACTAGTGTAGCTAATGTACGGTGCTGGTTGCAGACGGCATTTATCTTACATTGCAAGACATTGTGTTGTGATGTCTTCAATCGATGAAGCAATCACTTGATTCAGAAGAACTGGTTACGAAGTTAACTAGCTATCTAGTTAGTTTGGTTTGTTTGTTAGCCAGCTAGCTAATGTAAAGGAAAATCTGTTTCACCAACAGATTTGGCTAGACTGCTTCAAAGACTAACGTTAGATTGCCCAGCCAAAGACAAGTTGAAAACAGTGTTGTAGCTAAATGTGCAATACAACAAATTATTGTATTTACATAGCTAACTAAACTGATACATTTACTAGCGTATAAACTGTGGTAACTTTTTATACTTCAATGTAACTAGCTAGCTACCAAGGATTTCCGTTTGTTGTAACATAATCTGTCCAACCTAACAACTGTTAAATGATCTTGCGGCATTGTGCCGAGTTCCTCAGTCTGTGGACACAGTCCCAAGCTTCCTATCTAGCAACCAAAGCAAAGGTCACATTGACTGCACAATGTCATGAATCACGATCAACTCATCTGCCCGACAGACTATTAATTCAGTGTCAAGTGTGGTGGGGGCGGGGACTCTGACAGCTATTTATCATATGTGTTCATTTGTATCCTATATTTGATGCCAGTCTGTTGAGCATTTACAAAAGAGAAAGTAGACCAGAGGTATTCAACTGGGGGTGAACGGCACAGCCCCCTAGAGGTCGGCGAAAATATTCAAAAAATAATGATGAATATATATATATTTGAATATCACTAGCAACAACAGAATAAACCAATTTTGAATTGCATACCTACAGTAGAGAAGAGGGGCATACACATGTTTTTATGATATCAACTTTATTTCTCAACTCCTAATATTGAGGAAATTACACTCACTGGAGTATCTGACATAGACTTTGAAAAAGCACCCACAAGTATCAGCCGCAGAAAGTAAGATTTCTTGACCAAAACATGGCTAACCTTTGTTTAACCAGCTGAACAGCTGCTATTAGTGAAAATGTGTTTGGAGTTACCTTTCTATCTTATGGGCTATGTTAGAGTTTACACTTCTTCCAATAATAATGTGGGGAGGTCAACATAAAAAAAAATATCTAACATCTTTTCATTTTAAAATGTTGATTACTACTCCTTGCCATTCACCCAATGATAAGACAAGATGTACCAAAAAAATTGCTAACATAATGGGGGTCCCTGGTTCGCTGGTTTGCCTGGGTGGAGGTCCCTGGGCAAGAAAAGATTGAAGACCCCTGAAGTAGATGCATTACAAGTTGATTAGGCTAATATTCAATTCCGTGTTTGGAAAATATCTGCACAAATGGATGACAGTTGGCATGAGGCCATTCATTCTGCCTTAGTCTAATCAAACATGAATTATGACAATGTGGTTTTACGTGATTGAAACTTAAATTCACTATTGCCTTGAGTCAGGTTTTTGAAACTACTCGGGGAGGAGGTTAAGGTCTGAAAGTCAGTTGCCGTCGGGCAAGTCGGGAGTCTTTTTTTGGTTTCCCGGAGATTACATGCAGAAATGCCATATACAGTTCCTTCAGAAAGTCTTCGCACCCCTTCATTTTTTCAAAATGTTCTTACAGCCTGAATTTAAAATGGATTAAATTTAGATTTTTTTTTTCATCACTGGCCTACACACAATACCCCATAATGTCAAAGTGGAATTTATGTTTTTATAATTTTTTACTAATTAATAAAAAAGCTGAAAAGCTGAAATGTCTTGAGTCAATAAGTATTCAACCCCTTTGTTAAGGCAAGCCTAAATAAGTTCAGGAGTAAAAATGTGCTTAACAAGTCACATAATAATTTGCAATAATAGTGTTTAACATGAATTTTGAATGACTACCTCATCTCTACCCCACACATACAATTATCTGGTACCTCAGTCGAGCAGTGAATTTCAATCACAGATTCAACCACAAAGACCAGGAAGGTTTTTCAATGCCTCACAAAGAAGGTCACCTATTGGTAGATGGGTAAAAAAAGAAACAGACATTGAATATCCCTTTGAGTATGGTGATGTTATTAATTACACTTTGGATGGTGTTTCAATACACCCAGTCACTCCAAAGTTACAGGCATCCTTCATAACTAAGTTGCTGGAGAGGAAGAAAACTGCTCAGTGATTTCACCATGAGGCCAATGTGGACTTTAAAACAGTTGGAGTTAAATGGCTGTGATCAAGAGAACTGAGGATGGATCAACAACATTGTAGTTACTCCACAATACTAACCTAATTGACTGAGGGGAACCTGAAGGAAGCCTGTATTTTTATATATATACACTACTGGCCAAATGTTTTAGAACACCTACTCATTCAAGGTTTATTTTTTACTGTTTTCTACATTGTAGAATAATAGTGAAGACATAAAATCTATGAAATAACACATGGAATCATGTAATAACCAAAAAAGTATTAAACAAATCAAAATATACATTGTATTTGAGATTTTTCAAATAGCCACCCTTTGCCTTGATGACAGCTTTGCACACTCTTGTCATTCTCTCAACCAGCTTCATTAGGTAGTCTCCTGGAATGCATTTCAATTAACAGGTGTGCCTTAAAAGTTAATTTGTGGAATTTCTTTCCTTAATGTGTTAATGAGCCAATCATTTTTATTGTGACAAGGTAGGTGGGGTATACAGAAGATAGCCCTATTTGGTAAAAGTCCATATTATTGCAAGAACAGCTCAAATAAGCAAAGAGAAATGACATCATCATTACTTTAAGACATGAAGGTCAGTCAATACGAAAAATGTGAAGAACTTTGAAGAACTTCAAGTGCAGTCGCAAAAACCATCAAGCGTTAAATTATGAAACCGTCACAGGAATGAGGACTGCCACAGGAATGGAAGACCCAGAGTTACCTCTGCTGCAGAGGATATGTTCATTGGAGTTACCAGCCTCAGAAATTGCAGTCCAAATAAATGCTTCACAGAGTTCAAGTAAGACACTTCTCAACATCAACTGTTCAGAGGAGACTGTGTGAATCAGGCCTTAGAATTCAAGGCACACTTAACCAGCATGGCTACCACAGCATTCTGCAGCGGTACGCCTGGTTTGGGTTTAGTGGGACTATCATTTGTTTTTCAACAGGACAATGACCGAACACACCTCTAGGCTTTGTAGGGGCTATTTTACCAAGCAGAGTGATTGAGTGCTGCATCAGATGACCTGGCCTCCACAATCCCCCGACCTCAACCCAATTGAGATGGTTTGGGATGAGTCAGACCGCAGAGTGAAGGAAAAGCAGCCAACAAGTGTTCAGCATATGTGGGAACTCCTTCAAGACTGTTGGAAAATCATTCCAGGCGAAGCTGGTTGAGAGAATGCCAAGAGTGTGCAAAGTTGTCATCAAGGCAAAGGGTGGCTATTTGAAGAATCTCAAATAAAAAATATATTTAGATTTTGTTTAACACTTGTTTGGTTACTACATGATTCCATATGTGTTATTTCATAGTTTTAATGTCTTCACTATTATTCTACAATGTAGAAAATAGTAAAAATAAGTAGGTGCTCTAAAACCTTTCACCGGTAGTATGTATGTGTATATGTGTGTGTATATATTTAAACCTTTATTTTACTAGGCAAGTCAATTTAGAGCAAATTCTTATTTACAATGATCCCAAACCAAAAGGGCAAATGGCCTCCTGCAGGGATGGGGACTGGGATAATAAAAAATAGGACAAAGCACACATCACGATGAGAGACACCACCCACAACACTACATAAAGAGAGTCCTAACATGATTACACAACATGGCAGAAACACAACATGACAATAACATGGTAGCAACACATGACAATAACACGGTAGCAACACATGGAAGCAGCACAAACATGGTACAAACATTGTTAGGCAAAGACAACAGCATACTGCTTGCAACAAGTCACTAAAGTAATACTGAAAAAAAATGTAGCAATGCAATTAACTTGATGTCCTGAATACAAAGTGTTATGATTGGGGCAAAGCCAAATACAACACATTACTGAGTACCACTCTCCATATTTTCAAGCATAGTGGTGGCTGCATCATGTTATGGGTATGCATGTAGTCATTAAGTACTGGGGAGTATTTCAGGATAAAAAAATACATGGATTGGAGCTTAGCACAGGCAAAATCCTAAAGGAAAATCTGGTTCAGTCTGCTTTCCACCAGACCCTTGAAGAGGAATTCACCTTTCAGCACGAAAAAAACATAAAACAGAAGGCCGAATGAACACTGGAGTTTACTAATAAGACAGTGAATGTTCCTGAGTGGCAGAGTTACAGTTTTGACTTAAATCTACTTGACAATCTATGGCAAGACCTGATAATGGTTGTCTAGCAATGATCAACATCGAATTTGGCAGAGCTTGAACAATTTTGAATTGAATAATGGACAAATGTTGCACAATCCAGGTGTGGACAGCTCTTAGAGACTTACCCAGAAAGACTAACAGCTGTAATCGCTGCCAAAGGTGATTCTACAAAGTATTGACTCTTTGGAGTGAGATATTTCTCTGTTTCATTTTTCAATGCATACAATTTCTAAAAACATGTTTTTACTTTGTCATTATGAGGTATTGTGTGTAGATGGTTGAGAAAAAATATATTTAAACCATTTAGAATTCAGGCTGTAACACAACAAAATGTGGAATAAGTCAAGGGGTATGAATATGTTCTGAAGGCGCTGTACAGTATTGCCTGCATTTCATCCAACATAGGAGAGGAACCAGAAAGATTAGTACTTGAGTTCTTTGTATTTTGGTTATTGTCAGTAAAAACATTCGCAGAGCAGGCTCAACATGCCCAACTGCCATAAATGCAACACATTTTCTGTCTTTCACTTAAATAATGTGGAGGAACGAGAAAGATCAGCTTGGCTACTGGGTCGTTGCACCTCAAAAAGCACAAGAAAGAGGGCTTCGACACCCACCATCTCAGATTGTTCCCAAATTGTTTCTGCAAATTGTTTCCTCCCCAACAACGAGTATACAGTATGAGTGCTCTGTCTGACAAGTAGTATGGAGCTGTGGCTCAGAATTGTTTCTTCATCCTATGTAATGTATGCTCAGTGAATGTGGTAATGTTTTATTCCCCTGTTCAGAGAGATTATTAATTGAAGCTGTTAGGTTTATGTCCCATCCTACGTCCTGATATTACCAGGTTCTGACCTGTAGATGGTGCTGTTCATGCTACAGATTAAACCTACTGTAGACCTATTCCATTTCTTAGACAAAAAAAAGAACGCTTTTAGACGGAGATCCTCCATTGAGCGTGCTTTTTAGTCCAGGAGTAAGTATAACTGCCCTCAGTGTCCACTATAAACACATGGCAGATGTGGCATTATTGATCTGGTGGTTTGTGAAACGGTTTGTGTTGTGAGCGCTTTTACAGGAATCAGTCCGGATAGTCATGCTGCTGATTTGATTCTCATGTTGATTCATGAATCATTCTAATTCTATGAGTAGAACTAACAGGACAGGACTAGTTTAATCCTGACATTCCCACACAAGTGGGATGGAAGGGGTTCCTTTATCATTTTTTCCATCTTGATGTTTTAGCCCAAATGTTTGGGGAGCCTGCTTTGGTGTGAAATAGGCTAGGTAAACAAACACAAAGCTTTCCTCTTTTTTTAGATTAAGCGCAAAATTCGACTTTAAAGTGACTGAATATCTTCACATGTATATCAGCATTTCTTTTGGTTTGCAGGTCTACCCAGAGTCCTGATGTGATCATCATCCCTGAACAGAAACATTGGCCTGCCCCGAAGTCAGTCCTCAACCAACCGTGGACAATTTGGATTGGATATCAAAGATAATCCGTCCTTATCCCCGTTATCTGCCTGCACTGGGTAGACACTTTCTTTTTTCCCTCCCTGCCTGTTTCCATTTTCTGAATTGGTTGCCATATATAGATTTTCACTTTCTGACTTGTTACCTTCCTCTGACTCTTCTATTCAGATGTATTCCCTGGCTATCGTCCATCTCTCTGGGCTATAACATAAATCATTAATGTTTTCATTACGTTGGCATTTTTACACCCCAGACCTGGTACCATAGATATTTTCACCCTAGTCTGGCAGCTAGACTGCTCCTCTATACCCTGATGAATGAAGACCCCATTCGGGAAGAGTGCGCCCGGCCAGAGATCCAGAGCCGATGCAGGTTAGTTTGGCTTTAAAGGGATAGTACACCTACATTTGAAAATGACATATTGGTTTCCGTACCCTGTAAGCAGTCTATGGACGATGAATGACAGCAATCCATGCTTTGGTTTAGTTTCCCTGGCACTGTTTCCAGATGCTGACATTTGAGCGTTTGTGGTACAAATCCCATTTGCGCTCTTTATAGATGTGTTGTCAGCATTCCAAATGGCACCCTTTTCCCTTTATTACTCACTTGCTTACTTAATTAGTCCCATCGCTCCTTTGGGCTCATAGGCCATCGACGATCCTCTCCAGCTCGTTCAACCCCGTGCCGATTCTCTTGGTGAGGGCGTCCTCTTTTCCTTTTGGCTTGCTGGTTCCAGGATAGAGCTTGCCTGGTGATGTTGGAAACACCCGGAGGACACCTATTCCCTTTATAGTGTACAACTTTTGTTTCCTTTTATAGTGCACTTCTTTGGACCAGGGCCTTTAGAGGCTCTGGTCAAACGTAGTGCTCTAATTGGCCTATAGGGAATAGGCTGCCATTTGGGGGGGACAGCCTTTGTTGGTTGCTCTTGTTATCTTCAGGTGACGCATATAATCCGGTACATTTAGCCTACTGATAAGAGTTGAGTAGCTACTCAATACATTTACTACAGTCATTTGCACTAGAAGAACATTTGTGATGTTTTTTTATTTTTTATTTTTTTTATCTAAGGGCACACGGGTGTTTCTTCAAACATGAAGAAAAAGGACTCCCACAAGTAAGCCAGGAATCCTTATGCACTGTACTTACCTTAGCTTTGTGATTGTGCCAATGTAGGCATTCAACTGTTCTAAATGTATACATGTCGTGTAGTAGTATTACATTAAAGCTGGTTTCAGGCTAGGCTAAAACCATCTGCTGTCTGCTTAGTTTTTCCCAGGTAGGGAACATCAGTTGTGCTTGCTAAGATAAGTAAATGATTAAGTCTAGTAGTGCCATGCTGAATACCTGATATCAGATACTGGTCTTAAGTGGCCTGCTGAAGTTAATACAGGGTTAGTAGCAGCTGTGTAGGGACACTACCATGGTCAGGGTTAGTATCAGCTGTGTAGGGACACTACCATGGTCAGGGCTATATTCACACTTGAAAGAACATAATCTTTAAGGGACTCCTGTAGACAGGTCAAGGGAAGGAAAGGAAGCAGATCTTGTCTGTAATACATTGCCATGGCCTACATACACCACATGACCAAAAGTATGTGGACACGTGCCTGTTGAATATCTCATTCCAAAGTCATGGGCATTAATATGGAGTTGATATCCCCTTTGCTGCTATAACAGCCACCACTCTTCTGAGAAAGCTTTCTACTAGATGTCGGAACATTGCTGCGGCGACTTGCTTCCATTCAGTCACAAGCATTAGTGAGGTTGGGCACTGATGTTGGGTGATTAGGCCAGGTTCGCAGTCGGCATTCCAATTCATCCCAAAGGTGTTCGATGGGGTTGAGGTCAGGGCTTTGTGCAGGCAGTCAAGTTCTTCCACACCGATCTCGACAAACCATTTCTGTATGGACCTCACTTTGTGCACAGGGGCATTGTCATGCTGAAACAGGAAAGGGCCTTCCCCAAACTGTTGCCACTAAGTTGGAAGCACAGAATCGTCTAGAGTGTCATTGTATGCTGTAGTGTTAAGATTTTCCTTCACTAGAACTCTAAGGGGCCTAGACTAAGACCAATATTCCTACTCCACCAAACTTTACAGTTTGCACTATGCATTCAGGCAGGTAGCGTTCTGGCATTCGCCAAACCCAGATTCGTCCGTCGGACTACCAGATGGTGAAGCATGATTCATCACTCCAGAGAACACGTTTCTACTGCTCCAGAGTCCAATTCCGGCAAGCTTTATACCACTTCAGCTGACGCTTGACATTGCGCATGGTGATCTTAGGCTTGTGTGCAGCTGCTTGGCCATGGAAATCCATTTCATGAAGCTCCAGACGAACAGTTCTTGTGCTGAAGTTGCTTCCAGAGGCAGTTTGGAATTTGGTACTGAGTGTTGCAACCGAGGACAGACCTTCTTTATGCGTTCCTTCTTTATGCGTTACGTGCTTCAGCACTCGGTGGTCCCGTTCTGTGAGCTTGTGTGGCCTACCACTTCGCGGCTGAGCCATTGTTGCTCCTAGACGTTTCCACTTCACAATAACAGCACTTACAGTTGACCAGGGCAGCTCTAGCAGGGAAGAAATGTGTTGAACTGACTTGTTGGAAAGGTGTTATCCAATGACGGTGCCACGTTGAAAGTCACTGAGCTCTTCAGTTAGGTCATTCTACTGCAAATGTTTCCATATGGAGATTGCATGGCTGTGCGCTCGTTTTTATACAGCAACGGGTGTGGCTAAAATGGTCGAATCCACTAATTTGAAGGAGTGTCCACATACTTTTGTTTATATAGTGTATTTTATTCCATTTGATATACTGTAATACCAGACTTATCTAGAAGCTACTGTACTGTGAAGGACTGACAGCCAGTTATCAAATGTTTTCCCCCTTTTCATTGGCTATGTGGACATTTGTTTCCCGAATCCCTCTCTTCTCATTGGCTGCAATCTGAACCGTACAGGAAACACAAGAACAGCATGGGCCCCAACAAGGTGGTGTCGTCGTCTGCGCCGCGCCGGAACATGGTGGGCTGTCGTATCCAGCACATCTGGAAGGAGGGGAGCACTGCGTCTCAGTCGCTGTGGAAAGGCATGGTGCTGGACCAGGTGCCCGTCAACCCCTCGCTTTACCTCATCAAGTACGACGGCTTCGACTGTGTCTACGGCCTGGAGCTACATAAAGATGAGAGGGTGCAGGGACTTGAGGTGCTCCCTGACCGTCAAGGTATTGTCACGGGTGTCGTAGGGTAAAGACCAAGGCGCAGCGGGTTGCGTGCTCATCATTATTTTATTTATAGGTGAACACGAAAAAACAATAAACAAAGAACGACAGTACGACAGTTTCACAGGCTATACACAGCAGTGCAATACCAATCTCCCACAAAGGGACAGGTGGAAAACAGGCTCCCTAAGTATGACTCTCAATCAGAAACAACGATGTACAGCTGTTCCTGATTGAGAGCCACACCAGGCCAACAAAGAAATACACAACATAGAAACCCTAGAATACAAAACAAGAACATAAACCAAAAACCCCGGAACACATAAATCCAACACCTCTACATACACACACACCCCGAACCATATAAAACAAATACCCCTCTACCTAAATACATAGCCCAAACCACATGAAACAAACACCCCCTGCCACGTCCTGCCCAAACTATAATAACTAACAACCCCTATTACTGGTCAGGACGTGACAGGTATGGCCTTGGTGTATTGTGCATTCGGACAGTATTCAGACCCTTTGACTTTTTACACATTTTGTATAATTACAGCCTTATTCTAAAATTGATTACATGTTTTTCTCTCATCAATCTACACACAATACCCCATAATGACAAAGCAAAAACAGGTTTTTAGATATTTTTGCAAATTTGTAAAACAACTAACATTTGAAGTATAACATTTACATAAGTATTCAGAACCTTTACTTAGTACTTTGTTAAAGCTCCTTTGGCAGCGATTACAGCCTCGAGCCTCAAGCATTTCGCTACACTCGCATTAACATCTACTAACCATGTGTATGTGACCAATAAAATTTGATTTGATTTGAGTCTTCTTGGGTATGATGCTACAAGCTTGGCACACCTGTATTTTGGGAGTTTCACCCATTCTTCTCTGCAGAACCTATGAAGCTCTGTCAGGTTGGATGGGGAGCGTCGCTGCACAGCTATTTTCAGGTCTCTCTGGGCTCTGGCTGGCCCACTCAAGGACATTCAGAGACTTGTCCCGAAGCCACTCCTGCATTGTCTTGGCTGTATGCTTAGGGTCTTTGTCCTGTTGGAAGGGGAACCTTCGCCCCAGTCTTAGGTCCTGAGCACTCTGGGGCAGGTTTTCATCAAGAGTCTCTCTGTACTTTGCTCCGTTCATCTTTCCCTCGATCCTGACTAGTCTCCCAGTCCCTGGCGCTGAAAAACATCTACACAGCATGATGCTGCCACCACCACGCTTCACCGTATGGATTGTGCCAGGTTTCCTCCAGACGTGACGCTTGGCATTCAGGCCAAATGAAACCAATCTTGGTTTCATCAGACCAGAGAATCTTGTAGGAGAGTCCTTTAAGTGCCTTTTGGCAAACTCCAAGCGGACTGTCATGTGCATTTTACTGAGGAGTGGCTTTCGTCTGGCTACTCTACCATAAAGGCCTGATTGGTGTAGTGCTGCAGAGATGGTTGTCCTTCTGGAAGATTATCCCATCTCCACAGAGGAACTTTGTAGCTCTGTCAGAGTGACCATTGGGTTCTTGGTCACCTCCCTGACCAAGGCCCTTCTCCCCTGATTGCAAAGTTTGGCCGGGTGGCCAGCTCTAGGAAGAATCTTGGTGGTTCCAAACTTCTTCCATTTAAGAATGATTAAGGTCACTGTGTTCTTGGGGACTTTCAACTCTGCAGAAATGTTTTGGTACCCTTCCCCAGATCTGTACCTCGACACAGTCCTGTCTCGGAGCTCTACGGACAATTCCTTCGACCTTATGGCTTGGTTTTTGCTCTGACGTGCACTGTCAACTGTGGTACCTTTATATAGAAAGGTGTGTGCCTTTCCAAATCATGTGTAATCAATTGAATTTACTACAGGTGTACCCAATCCAGTTGTAGAAACATCTCAGGGATGATCAATGGAAAGGATGCACCTGAGCTCAATTTCGGGTCTCATAGCAAGGATCTGAATACTTATGTAACTAAGTTATTTTTTACGCTTTCTCATTTTGTGTTATTGTGTGTAGATTGATGGAAAAAAATATTTTCATAAATTTTAGAATAAGGCTGTAACTTAACAAAATGTGGAAAAACTCAAGGGCTCTGAATACTTTCCAAATGCACTGTATATACAGCGTCAACGTTGTTATCTCAACATATTGATTTACTGACTAGTGATCACACAATGCGGATAAACCACTATCATAGACAAGCTTCTTTTTGTGCTGTGATGGTCTTCTATGTTCATAGGTGAATGTCTCTAAGATTTGTCCGAGCTAGAAATATGAATTGTAATTGAAGTGATCGTTGGCATCACTTACCAACCATATACTCTCCCTGTCCCATATTTTTGTTGATCTGTTATAGCCTCCACGCGCACCAGCGACGTCAACCTGGCCGACACGATGATAGGGAAGGCTGTAGAGCATATGTTTGAAACGGAGGACGGGACTAAAGACGAGTGGAGGGGCATGGTTCTGGCCCGAGCCCCCATCATGAACACCTGGTTTTTCATCACCTACGAGAAAGACCCCGTTCTGTACATGTACCAGCTCCTAGACGACTACAAGGAGGGAGACCTGAGGATCATGCCTGACTCCAGTGAGTACGGTAAAACTTTGGTTAAAGCCGACAGCATGTATGAGACTCTGTCTTATTACAAAGCTTATAATATGTTATGCAGGTATGGTAATACTAAAATCTGAGAGGTAAACAGATCTCTCCATCCAACTATAGTGTTCTTATAACAAAATACTAAACAGTGTAGACCCCTAATCCCAATGGGAAAATGTATAAAATTCTAAGTAGTGTAGACCAAATCCCAATGTGAAAATGTTTAAAATACTAAGTAGTGTAGACCAAATCCCAATGTGAAAATGTTTAAAATTCTAAGTAGTGTAGACCAAATCCCAATGTGAAATTGTATAAAATTCTAAGCAGTGTAGACCAAATCCCAATGTGAAAATGTTTACAATTCTAAGCAGTGTAGACCAAATCCCAATGTGAAAATGTTTACAATTCTAAGCAGTGTAGACCGAAAACCAAATTCTGAAATTGTATAAAATTCTAAGCAGTGTAGACCCCTAATCCCAATGTGAAAATGTTTAAAATACTTAACAGTTGGACCCCAGGAAGAGTAGCTGCTGCTTTTGCAACAGCTAATGGAGATCCTAATAAAATACCTAATACCTCATCCCAATGTGAAAATCATCTGGAAATGCAGATTAGAGACTCCATTTTATAGCCTCCATCTTTCCGTAGCCTATTCAAATTGATTTTTAATTTGAAGCTTGCTGCTGGTCAAAGCATTGAGTCTAAGTAAATTTTTTACAAATCAGTTAAATAGGCAAAATGTTGATGTTGCACAATACACACAGTAAAATAATACAGAATATTAGGTAGAATTATGTGCTGCTCTCAGACTGACAGGCTAACATCACATTAAAATATTCTCCTTCAATGGAAATAAAGAAAACATTTCAGAGAACCTCATAACATTCTCCATCTACCTATAGTGATGCCATTATGAAAATACTAAGCTGTAGACCAGACAAATCCATTATTTTAGATACAACAGAATATTCACATGTGAAACTTCACTGCCAGACATGTCAAAACAATTTCGCTGGCTGCACGGCAATAAAGCAGCATTTTCTTATCTTTCGGATCCATTTTGGTCCGATACAGACCCAATTGTACTTGGACCCGGCCCTCTCTCATCTCTGACATGTTTCGGGTCGGATTTGGTACACCTCGGATCCAAATCGCGTATGGTATTGACTTTCAAAGAAATTAAGGGGTCCTGTTAGGGACAGGTGGGAAGTTTGCAGGTCCAATTCTCTCCGGATGGTCTGGCTTCTCTTAATAATGACAATAGCCTACTCTTTGATGTTCTCCCTTAATGATTAAAGCTATCATCATTGTTATGGTAAACTTACTTTACATAGTCCTCTTTATTCCTATGGGGAACAAAGTATAAAGGTCCACCAGTTCTTCTGCTAGTCTAGGGATTCATTTAACCTGACATTGACAGGCCACAATAAACCTGTTTCTGTGTTGTCTCTGCCTGTTGATTTGATCTCAGTTGGACTAACCTTAAATAAAGGCAAATAAATTAATTGGTAAGCTTATGTGTTTTCTTCTCTCCCAGATGACACTCCGCCTGCAGAGCGGGAGCCAGGGGAGGTAGTGGACAGTCTGGTGGGGAAACAGGTGGAGTACGCTAAAGAGGACGGCTCCAAACGAACTGGCATGGTTATCCACCAGGTGGATGCCAAACCCTCAGTCTACTTCATCAAGTTCGATGACGACTTCCACATCTACGTCTACGACCTTGTCAAGACCTCCTAAGGCGATCTTTTACCCTTTGACCTTTTCACACTACTGAGCCGAATCGAGCTGTACTGGGCTGGCCTGGTTACACGTACATCCACCATAGCTGAAAAGACTATGCGAAAATATGTTAGAGGTGGTCCAGTTTGGTTCAGGTCGGCACGGTAGTGTGAAAAGGGCACTGGGTCGCTGGGCCTAGAGGACAGGAGGTCTGTCTGGGGAGTTAATGATGGATGCATGAAAGACGATGGTCATCATCACCACATGGAACCTTACCTTATCCACCAACTTTTCTTAAATATATCTCGAACGTTTCGTGCAACAGCTTCTTTGAGATGCGACAGACGGACAGCTAGATTGGATATTTCACCGAAGCCTTTGGATTGCTACTAAAGCATCTAGTGTTCTTGAATCTAGTCAGAAGAGAGAGAAGGGGGGAGGGGTCACTGTGCAACTGAGTTATTGGCCACTTGTTGGCTGAGAAGACTATTGCAACTGGCTATCCCCTATCAGAGTAAAGATCTTAAGGATTTGTTACATAGATCCCTTTGTAAGGGGAGGGACGGGAAAAAGATATCAGCGTTATTTGAACACTGCATATTAAGTGCGACCTTTAAAGTGAATTACTATATGGGTTTGTTTCCATGTCAGAGAATTGTTCAATCCTTGACTATGATTATATTTGTTTGTTTGTAATGTTAAAAGATACACGACAACATATGCAGTGAGCAAAGGCATTTGTTGAAGTTTTGTGAGGGACATTGTTGTAATTGAAATGTTCCTTCGTTTTTTCCCCCAAGAACTTGTTCATGTATATTCATATATAATGATAGTTAAATACTGATGCCGATATTTGCAGTTTTATCGTAAGCACTAATTTCAAAGAATCTACTCAGAAAACATTTACGCAGTTGTCTTTATAAGTTTTGCCTTTAATAATAATTATATGTTGATCATCTCAACAAACACTATTCAGAATGGTTGACCAGTGAGAACGTTAATCTGTAGTCCTGAGACTGAGTTTGTTCATTAGGCCTTGCCAAAGCCCTCGACCCTTATCATTCATTATCCAATCATAATAACAGCAATAATTATTTTAATTATTCAGATAATACTTATGTTTGTTATTATCGTTCCTGTAGTCATATGTTTACCTTTTTTGGGGGGGATCAAGCATAGTTTCTATTTTTGTTTATTTTTTACTTTCATTGTTATACGTTATTTAGAGACATCTTCATCTCTGTATTTATGTTAAACAGACTTTCTGTTTAATTGGCATAGTAACCTTTTAGTAAACTGTTTTATCATGCCTTTAAAAAAAATAAAGACAGTATGGTGAAAGCACTGCAAAGTATTTGGAAACTAAAACTCCACACCAGCTCTTCAAAAGTGTTCTAAATTCAGCAGTACCATTACAACAATACTAAAGTGTTTCTAAAATCTTCACACAACTGTTAATTCATAACAAATATTCCAAACTTTAAATGCAACACCCACTTTATAGAGTGCATGTAATATTGTACTCAAGGAAAGGTTACTAGCCTCAATTAGATTTTTATTTGCCTTATTTTGTTGAGATGAGCTGTTTCCCGCCATTATTTAAAGCCTATAATAATGTAGTTAAAATGTAATAGCCGTTTCTGGCTTTCTCTGTGTGTGGGCGGGTGTGTGACAAAACAACATTCACCAGATGCCCCTAGTAGGCCCCTTTGGAATGTTACAATGGTTGTCAGAGAAACAGTGGGCTACTGAGCACTCTAGAACCTCTGACATACAGATGTTGTTCATTACTGTAGTAACGTTTAGTGTTCATGTGACTGTAACCCCTCCTCTACACTCCTCTGCCTTACTACTCTTTCTCCATGCCCTTCTTGACCTTTAGCAGTGTTTATGCCCAGTCTCTGAAGAGGTAGTATAGTACTGATATTTTCATTAGCCTGTGTAGTAACAGAACAGATGTGCTGTGACTGATTTGCGATTAGATAAACCACTCCATCTTCAGCTGAAGTGCCTGCAGAGACATATAAAGCCCATTCGTTTTTTTTTTGTGTTTTTTTTTACATTTTATAACTTTTTCTTTCTTTGATGACTGTATGGCTGAATGGTAGCTTTAGAAATGAAAACCTGGGAGATTATGTGTATCGGTTATAATGAGGCTCATAATTTGAAGACCCCAAAAGGTACCGTATAAACCTCTCTGTATCTAAGAAGATTAACACAAGTATCTTAGTATCCTGTTGTATTCCAAACCGCAAACTGACTTGTGTTTTATGCAAGATGTCATCTTCAGGAAAATTATTGAAAGTGTTTGATGGATTGGCATTTCACACTGTGTTTGATGTTGGTTCATTTTGGGATAAAATAAATAAAAAAAGACAATGTGAAAATAGTCCATTATTTTTGCATGAGTAGCGGAAACAGTAGAACTGTAAGTGGAAGTTAGTGTGAGATACACACATGCATCTGTCGTTTGTAACTTTTTCTATGAGGTTATCTTCATTGTGTTACCTGTTGTGACACCCTTTTTTATTTTCCTGTTTTGCATTTCTAAAGAAAAGCTAAGTCGTTTTTTGTATTACATTTTTGACTCTGCTCTGCTATAGGATGAAACTCACTGGGGTTGTATGAGGGGCCAATAGAAAGGCCACATGATGCCAGTGTTACACAGCATTTGAGGGATTATATCTTTCACATACAATACCGATGTTGTCCGTAAATATTTTTTATATGTGTCTCTTTTGAGTGCCACAAGGAAAACATGAACTCAAAGAAAAGGCCTTATAAAATTGGTAGGGGGATGTTTATACAGCATATATATATGTAGATATGTATGTGTGTATGTATGTATGTATGTATGTGTATATATATGTATGTATGTATGTATGTATGTGTATATATATGTATGTATGTGTATGTATGTGTATATATATGTATGTATGTATGTGTATGTATATATATATATATATATATATGTATGTATGTATGTATGTGTGTGTGTGTGTGTGTGTGTGTATGTATGTATATAGATATATGTATGGGGTGTAAGTATATGCATGGGTGTGCAAGGTAGGTAGCACATCTTAGTTACATATCAGAAGATTAAACAATGTACATAGACACTTTAAAGAGAAAATATCATTCGGGTTTTCATTTCTCAAAGTTACTCTTAAATCAGTTTAAAATAAGATTGAAAACTATGATTTACTGTATATGGTCCCTTTTAGATGATGTTGCTCTTTCCTAACTTGTAAAATACAGTGTATAGTTGATTCTTCATGTTTGTTGGCATCAACTTCAATGGCTTCTATTTGAACTGGTCATTTGTTATTACTTTGAACAATGTATAGAGGTGATTTGATTTTCTTTAGGGGTGTAAAGCATTTAAAAACATGTTACTTAAATCTGTAATTTTTATAATTGTTACCTAAGTATCCTTATAACATTTGAAAAAATAAAAACGTAATGTGAGGTTGTGTGGTTGTTTCTTTCCTTATGGTTTCTCTGCTTTTAAAGATGCCAGACTTAGGTATTTCTCGTACAGAAGATCACTCCCCTCAATCAAATGTATTCGTCACATACACAGTGTTCAGCAGGTATAAAGACATGAGGCTATTTGCATTGTGTAAATATTACTGATTGTACCTTTAAATAGTTACGTAGAGGACTGAGGACACTGATTGGCCACGTGAGATGTCAATCAAACTGGCAGTTTGTTTTAGCCAACCAACAGTAACCAGCTCTACAGCAGTCGACACCGTTCGTTATGACTAAGTTATGACAGTTTGTAAGGTGATAGTAACTCTCTCTATATAGTGATTGAAGAATGAAAATTATGACCGTTTTGCACTTCTACGAGTGATTTCACGTCTTGGTTAGAACGGTTCACCGCGAGCAACTGCTACTGTAACCGTCCTAAACTGGTTTTGACTACAGTTGCCTAGGTCGTTAGTGCTGCGAGTAGCTGTATACAACTAGAACTGTTCGATTCGACCATGGTGGAGGTTTTTGTTGGGAAAACTCTGCTCAATAAAGAAGGGGATCTTATTGATCCAGAAGAAACTCTCAGGAATAAAGTAGTAGGAATATATTTTTCTGCCGGCTGGTGCCCGCCTTGTCGAGATTTCACCCCTATTCTATGCGATTTTTACACGGAACTTGTCGAGGAGAGCGAGCCACCTGCACAGTTAGAAATAGTTTTCATATCTTCTGACAAGTCAAGTGATGATATGGTGGAATATTATCATGACATGCACGGGGACTGGCTGGCCCTGCCATGGACGGATCAATACAAACAGTAAATTCTTAGGACTTAGGTTCTTTCTTGTAGCCTATTCCTATTTTAGTTATTGTAAATAGCCTTTTGACACAAACATTTCTACATACATTATGGCTGAACTGATCGTATATGCTTTTCCCCGCGGTTTGTATCCTATCCCATAGCACAGTAGGCTAACTGTAGGCTACGGGCTTTTTAAAAGGTTTATAGGTCACCCTTTGAGGGATTAGGTTTAAAAATAGGGCAAGGTCTCTACGTGCCTGATTAGACAAAGTGTTTGGAATTCCGCAAGGCTAGCCTACGGTATGCTCTGACACATTGGGGCCTGGATTTTATGTTGTAGAACAGTGGTTCCCAACCTTTTTCGGTTACTGTACGACCAACTGAATTTTGCTCTGCCCGGAGTACCCCTGAAATACCCCTTCATGTGCATTATAGCAGTAGGCCTATGGTCTCATGAGTCTTCTTAAGTACCCCTTGTGGATAGGCCAAGTATCCCCAGGTCCTAGAACCCCTGGTTGGGAACCACTGTTGTAGAACATGTGTTCTGAAATTGTTATTCCCACCCATTTTATTGATAATTGGCCTATCAATTATGAGAAACGTGTGTAGCTACCCTGCAACATCCCTCTCATAATTTGTTTTTGTGACTGACACAATCCTTTGTGCCTTCATAAAAAGTGAATGTGTTATTTTTGGCTGGTATGAGCCATGTGGTGATAAAGACCTGATTGTGCCCTGTGTTGTTCCACTTTCCCTTCACAGTGATCTCAAGAACAGGTACAAAATCACAGCAGTCCCCAAGCTGGTGATTGTGAAGGAGAATGGAGACGTGATCACAGACAAAGGCAGGAAACAGATCCGAGACCAGGGCCTGGCCTGCTTCAGGAGCTGGCTTGAGGCGGCCGAAGTCTTCCACAACTTTAAAGCTTCCTAGACATTCTAAAATACATAATTCTACATTCTAGAGCACCTTCCTGCTCCTAACCCATAAAGACTGTTCTAATCTAGCTGTCTATTCTAAACTTCTGCTCTACAACACAATACTGTCTATATTCTAAACTTCTGCTCTACAACACAATACTGTCTATATTCTAAACTTCTGCTCTACAACACAATACTGTCTATATTCTAAACTTCTGCTCTACAACACAATACTGTCTATATTCTAAACTTCTGCTCTACAACACAATACTGTCTATATTCTAAACTTCTGCTCTACAACACAATACTGTCTATATTCTAAACTTCTGCTCTACAACACAATACTGTCTATATTCTAAACTTCTGCACTACAACACAATACTGTCTATATTCTAAACTTCTGCTCTACAACGCAATACTGTCTATATTCTAAACTTCTGCTCTACAACACAATACTGTCTATATTCTAAACTTCTGCTCTACAACACAATACTGTCTATATTCTAAACTTCTGCTCTACAACGCAATACTGTCTATATTCTAAACTTCTGCTCTACAACACAATACTGTCTATATTCTAAACTTCTGCTCTACAACACAATACTGTCTATATTCTAAACTTCTGCTCTACAACACAATACGGTCTATATTCTAAACTTCTGCTCTACAACACAATACTGTCTATATTCTAAACTTCTGCTCTACAACACAATACTGTCTATATTCTAAACTTCTGCTCTACAACACAATACTGTCTATATTCTAAACTTCTGCACTACAACACAATACGGTCTA
Source organism: Salmo trutta (assembly GCF_901001165.1). Classification (NCBI taxonomy): domain Eukaryota; kingdom Metazoa; phylum Chordata; class Actinopteri; order Salmoniformes; family Salmonidae; genus Salmo; species Salmo trutta. The sequence continues at coordinate 55,161,197 of NC_042971.1, forward strand.
TATTCTAAACTTCTGCACTACAACGCAATACGGTCTATATTCTAAACTTCTGCACTACAACGCAATACGGTCTATATTCTAAACTTCTGCACTACAACACAATACGGTCTATATTCTAAACTTCTGCACTACAACACAATACTGTCTATATTCTAAACTTCTGCTCTACAACGCAATACTGTCTATATTCTAAACTTCTGCTCTACAACACAATACTGTCTATATTCTAAACTTCTGCTCTACAACACAATACTGTCTATATTCTAAACTTCTGCTCTACAACACAATACTGTCTATATTCTAAACTTCTGCACTACAACACAATACTGTCTATATTCTAAACTTCTGCTCTACAACACAATACTGTCTATATTCTAAACTTCTGCTCTACAACACAATACTGTCTATATTCTAAACTTCTGCTCTACAACACAATACGGTCTATATTCTAAACTTCTGCACTACAACACAATACGGTCTATATTCTAAACTTCTGCACTACAACACAATACGGTCTATATTCTAAACTTCTGCACTACAACACAATACGGTCTATATTCTAAACTTCTGCACTACAACACAATACGGTCTATATTCTAAACTTCTGCACTACAATGACAATATGGCTTTTTTTCTAATGAATAGACATGAGTGGCTTATATTTTCAAAATACATATTTTGAGGCGTATGGCTATTTTTTATATTTTGTTTTATATGCCTTAAAATGCACAATAATGATTAAATCCTTTGCTGTCTGTTTACAGTCTGATAGTTATTGTGAAGTGTTATGATGTTATGTTATGGAACAATCAAGTCAGTGCCACTCCCCAGTGTGCCATTAGTATGCTAAAAGAAAAGCCCATAGGATAGATAGTATTTTCACCATAGCTAATTCACTATAGCTAAGTCTCACTCCTCATTGCCTGTGCACCTCTTTGCATTTAATCACAATCGTTTTGTTTTCCTTGAAAATTGGCAAGCTCTTCGACTTTGATTATGATAGTCAACAGTCAGCACACATCCAAGCCTGTGTCTATAGATTTGATTGTTTTTTAGGTTACATAAGGGCCTTGTTGTAGTTACATAAAGAGAAGGCTCCCGAGATGTTATTATAACAAATCATGTTGATGTCAAATAGTTTAATAATTTCCACTTGATGGCTGTAAAAACTGACAAGGTAACGCTAATGCCTTTGCACTTTATTCCAGTGATATCCTTTATACCACATGATGTCGCCATAGACTCACTTATAAGTCTACATCCTCAGCTATAGATTGTATGCTACAGCACTTCTCCCTCCCCCATAGAGTTGATGTTTTTACACCTTATCTTTTGGAAGAAAGCATTTCACATAAACAATGTATTTTTAAGAATATTTTGAGAGAGTTGCTATTGCAGTATGTCAAACAGGGAAACTAGTTTGAGGGTGATTTGACCAAATGCTAAACTGAACTTGATCCTTTGAATTAAAAGAGGCTTGACAAAGTAGAGGAAATTTGTGTTAAACAAACCTCTGAAATGCCATAGGCATAGCGCTTGCTCAGTCAGCTCCTTCCATTACATTATGGTCTCTGACTGAAATACTGCCTACACAGTGCTGACTGGGCCGTTCAGTCCTCTGGTTAATTCACTTATGCAATTATGGTGAATTATTTAGAATCTGTTGAAGAAACTTGCTGTCCTTACTCAGCTGAAGTGTCTTTAGGTCAGCGTCTTGACCATTAAATGGATATTTGGGTTTTTATGAAAGCAGTTATTGTCAAGGTGACAGGTGACCAGAGACACCTTTAAGACACCTTGTTCACTGGTCCAACAGCTGTCCTATGGAAAGAGCTGCCACCAGTTTAGCAATTGAGTGGTCTTGAACCAGCGACCCTACAACTACAGGGCAAGCGCACACCTGTGGCATAGATCAAGTGTACTATAATGGTCTAGACCTCTTGGCGGAGGCCATAGTTTGCACATATAGGCTACAGCGAGACTACACCGAGGCTATAGGCTACACCGAGGCTATAGGCTACAGCGAGGATACACCGAGGCTATAGGCTACAGCGAGGCTACACCGAGGCTATAGGCTACACCGAGGCTACAGCGAGGCTACACCGAGGCTATAGGCTACACCGAGGCTACAGCGAGGCTTCACCGAGGCTACAGCGAGGCTACACCGAGGCTATAGGCTACACCGAGGCTACAGCGAGGCTTCACCGAGGCTACAGCGAGGCTACACCGAGGCTATAGGCTACAGCGAGGCTACACCGAGGCTATAGGCTACAGCGAGGCTACACCGAGGCTATAGGCTACAGCGAGACTACACCGAGGCTATAGGCTACAGCGAGACTACACCGAGGCTATAGGCTACAGCGAGACTACACCGAGGCTATAGGCTACAGCGAGACTACACCGAGGCTATAGGCTACAGCGAGACTACACCGAGGCTATAGGCTACAGCGAGGCTACACCGAGGCTATAGGCTACAGCGAGGCTATAGGCTACACCGAGGCTACACCGAGGCTATAGGCTACAGCGAGGCTACACCGAGGCTATAGGCTACTGCGAGACTACACCGAGGCTATAGGCTACCATGAGGTAGGTAGGCTTGTGAGGCGAAGTCACTCCAATGCACTGGTTGACAAAACTCACAATATTTTTTTCCAGCTCTTCTTGGTGATGCAACCATTATATAACACTTTGCCGAGAGCAAACTAGTCCCGAGAGCAAAAAAAAACCCTTAGGCTATTTGAACAGTGACTTTTAACAAATGCATGGCACACAATCACATAACATTTGTGCTGTTCTCAGGACCTGCTTGAGCCAGACTTCCCAAGTACCCAAATGAACTGTCTGACCTCAGACACTGCTCTGAGACCTGTTCTCAGTATTCCTTTGAGACACAGCTGGAGGGAATGTGTGTAATGAGTGGACATGATGAATAAACCACTGTATGGTAGACTGGTGGCTGTGGTTTTCATACCACTGTGCAGCTCTGCTTCTAAATCGCAGAACAGTTGCAACAAGAGGACCTCAGTTGCCTAAATCCCAACTCAAAATACCACCGACGGCAGGCAAAAACAGGATTCCCTTTTCACAACTGAATTCAACTAAATATTATTGGTTCCACAGCCTTTTTATAGATTTGTCAACTTTTTGTCATTGAAAAAAAAATTGTTGGCCCAAACATGAGAAAACTTCTGCAAAAGTTCAGTCAACTTAAAATGAATTGTTTGCTCAATTTGTCTCATTATTTTGGCATCGTACCTAAGAAAAAAGGCCTGTGGAACTAGTTACAGTATTTTAACAGACACTATTTTCAACTGACATATTTGACACACAAGATTACATTGTGCATGTTCATTTATACAGTAATTAGTATTCAACATGTCTTCACATGGGATTTGAACTCACAAACTCTTGGTTCACAGCATTCTAATCTTCCTGCTAACAGGTCCGGAGAAATAAATCTCAGCTCTGTCAAAAGTACAGTCAAGAAAATCTATTTAATTTAAAGAGTAACATTAAAATAGAGTAATATGCAACACCAACAATATAAAATGATGCTGAAAACCCCAAAATTGCTTAAATAAGTAAATCAAATCAATAATGAGAGAATAACTGTATTTTTAACAGAGCTGAGATTTATTTTGAAGTGCAAATTGTAGCAAAACAGGGGAAATCAGTCATTGACACAGACATGGTGGCATAGCGGAACATCTGACGGCCATGAACCAAGAGGTTGTGCATTCAAATCCCAGGTTAGGACAAGCTGAATAATAGTGTATAAAGGAACATGCACAATTTAATCATGTATGTCAATGTGTGTCAAATATGTCAGTTGAAAACATTGTATTTTTAAAGCACTGTGTGTTTAACTAGTCCCACAGCCTTTTTTTTAGGTAAGATTCCCTAAATAATCATTTCTAGTTGAATGAACATATGAGACAAATTGAGCAAACACATCATTCCTGATTACATTTTTGTCTGTTTTCTCATGTTGGAGTTAAGTTTGGGACAACTAAAATGTTTTAGTTCAAGTAAAACTTTGCCTGAAAAATTGAGTAAACACAAAAAAAGACTGTGGAACCAGTTACTTAATAATAAATAATTGAAACAACTAGATTTGTGGGTGTTCTTTAGTTTTTTTTTAAGTGTAGACGCACCTTTTCAGAATAACGGTCCTGCAGTTCAAATTGAAATAGGATCAATCGGGTTCTAACATTTATTTCCCTCTTCATATTAGCCAATAATGGTACATTTGATATTTCAACACCAAAGTTGTTGGCCTACATGTTCATACTAGACCAAAAGACAAAACCGTGCTGCGCTTTTTACGCATGCTGTGCGTTAGGGGAGTTTCTCAACTCTCACCTCCCCGATGTTTTCATATGGACTGCCAGTCTATCTCAGAACCAGACAAGACCAAATAATATAAGCTACAGCACAGCTAAAATTGGGTATAGACGAATCCAGATCCACATGTCTCACTTAGGAGATTCAGTCGAATAAGACTAAGCTACTTTCTTGCTGGCATAGGACTGTATGAATGTATGAAAGCCAGTAGTGTTTATTGTGCTATAAGGGCATGCTGAATCAGGTAACAACACATCCTTTATGTGAGTGTTGAGGAGAGGCGGAGAAACCACCGGGGCGGGCTGGGCTCGCAGGATCCTCTTCCTGTGTGAGTACACACATGCTCTTTATTCACCGCACTTTTTACACTCGTGCTTACGGGGGTATCGCACCGAGAGTCATCCACTGGAATAAGGAGAAATGGTTGAATGAAAGGTATGGAGAAAGCATGATGATTGTTATCGTCTCACTGTGTGTCTAATGTCTGAGAGTGTCATGCTGTTGGTAAGTAGGATAAGCTTTACCTGTGTTCAATATTGTTTGATTTGGCGGTTGATGCGGGCACATGTTGCCATGTAAACACCAAATGAACTGTCTGTTCACATCAGGGAAGTTTAGTCTCTTTCCTAAATGGTGAGATGAGATTTGGTGATGGAAATTGTTTCAGCATCAAGAAGATAATGCTGAATGTATAAGCTAAGCCTTATGAAATATACATATATATATATTTAGAGTTAATATCATGCCATCCCCAATCAGTTCAGGCATTTCAATTCAATTTGTACAATAATTCAGATTGTGAAATGATTATGACCATACAGAATACGTGTGTGTGTGTGTGAGAGAGAGAGAGAGAGAGAGAGAGAGAGAGAGAGAGAGAGAGAGATTGGCTTTGTCCATTTCTTCTTTATTTTAGTAAATACTTTCTTACACTTATTTTTCTTCAAACTGCATTGTTGGTTAATAAGGGCTTGTCAGTAAGCATTTCATTGTAAGGTCTACACCTTTGTATTCGGCGCATGTGACAAATAACATTTAATTTCTAATGAGATAGAGAGAGGGAGAACAGAGAGAGAGAGAGAGAACAGAGAGAGAGAGAGAGAGAGAGAGAGAGAACAGAGAGAGAGAGAGAGAGAGAAAATAGAGAGAACAGAGAGAAAGAGAGAGAGAGAACAGAGAGAGAGAGAGAGAGAGAGAGAACAGAGAGAGAGAGAGAGACAGAGAGAACAGAGAGCGAGAGAGAAAACAGAGAGCGAGAGAGAGAGAAAATAGAGAGAACAGAGAGAAAGAGAGAGAGGACTGTTTAAATACGGGTGTCTTTTATTCATTGTGACAGTATTGTGCTCATCACTGGGATGTTTGTTTTTAGATGGGCTAATGCTGTGAAGAAAATAGAGATAGGATGGGAGGGAGAGATATTGTCATGAGAATAGAGTTAGGCTGTGGTGGAAATGGGACTGTATCTATGAGATGAAAGACAGTAGCCTAGTCTCACACCCCCAGCAATAGCCTATAGGATGGAAGGAGTTTGGTGAAGAGAAGAGGTGTGCCTAGTTCTCTCATGTTGACAGAGATGATGATGATGACACATTCTATTCTGTGGGAGAGACGGACTGGCACACCGAGTGACTAAAAGGAGACACATGATGTTGTGAGGCTCCTGCCTTTCCTCGTGTGAACAGAGAACCACTCTGCCAGGACAGGTTCTCTTTCTGCTTCTCTCTTTCTGCTTCTCTCTTTCTGCTTCTCTCTTTCTGCTTCTCTCTTTCTGCTTCTCTCTATCTGCTTCTCTCTTTCTGCTTCTCTCTATCTGCTTCTCTCTTTCTGCTTCTCTCTTTCTGCTTCTCTCTTTCTGCTTCTCTCTTTCTGCTTCTCTCTATCTGCTTCTCTCTTTCTGCTTCTCTCTTTCTGCTTCTCTCTTTCTGCTTCTCTCTTTCTGCTTCTCTCTTTCTGCTTCTCTCTTTCTGCTTCTCTCTTTCTGCTTCTCTCGCTCTTTTGCTCTCTCTCTCTCACGCATGCACGCACGCACACACACACACACACACACACACACACACACACACACACACACACACACACACACACACACACACACACACACACACACACTCATCCAGCCAGTACGTCCGCCTGACGTCATGCAAAATTCGGGTAGATTAGTAGTAAGCGGTTAATTGGGACCATTGCGAGAGCGTAAAGAGGTTGGTTGTTTGCGTTGGGGAAAATACCCCCAGACGTTACAACATCCAAACTCCTAGCCGCAGCTCTGCTCTCGCACAAAACTCACAGCTAATGTCCTCTTGATTGTACTGCATGCTAATTCAGGGCCTTGGTTTTAATCAGGAAATTACTCTCTAAGCCTGCTTTATTCAATCGTGAAAAAGTTGGCCTAAAGTGCCTCACGGTTAAAATATTTGGCCATAATAGATCCAGTTGTTTTCTAAATCAGAAATGAATAAACTGGGATTGCTTGAAATGTGTTTTGTATGAATTATTTAGACATTAGATAGATAGATATTGTAAGTATATTTTAAGTCAAACATCTGTCAGATACTATTTTCCTTATAAAAAGCAGAGTCAGACGCCACGCTGTGACAGTGAAATGACTTTTCACTAGCCAAACATATGTGTGCCACTTAGTGCCAAGTATCCTTTCTGTTTAGGGGGATATGGTTTCCCTTAGTGAGATGTTCACTACAACAATACATGATGTATCTGTGTGTGAGTCTAATGTCCATCTGTTAGATCCTGTTTCCATGTTTCCATGTGTGGAATATTCACTAGTTAATCCTCTGCTGGCCCGCTGGTGGCTGCTGGTGCTGACGTGACATTTAGCTCATGTTACACAGATC